>NC_058082.1:238294246-238894246 GCF_014858855.1 Bufo gargarizans
AGCACTTTTGATTTACCGATTTGTTTACAACTTGGAATTTGTCTGGGCATAAATGAATGTGAAAAATGATACTGAAACATACATATTACATTTGTAATTATTATCAATATTGTCCACAACTCTGGAAACTTTCCCAGATTCTCCAGAACATCCTTTTAAAGTCATAAAAAAAACAATGCTACAATACAGCCATATAATAGCCAAAGGGTTACCATAACTCGTGGTCACTAGTGACCAATAAATTACACATTCAGTCTGTAATACTCATGGTGCACCTAGAAGTCTATATAGAAATGACATTTTGACACGTCACAGGTACACGTAAAAATATCAACAGCTATTTGTCTCAAATCTTGTTGGAAACAAAGAGTCTAGCATATATAAATCCAACACGTCCAATCCTTCCTTCCCAACAGCAGATATTTGAAAACCCCCATACACATTTAGTTAGCTGACCAATCTCTTAGGGCTGTTTCACACGAGCGGATGCCGTGCGTGGCATCCGCTCCGTGAAAGAGTGCCAAAACCCAATGCAGACTGCAGAGGCACGGAGCATTAACATGACTGATAATGCTCCGTGCCTCTCTGTGATCTCTTTACTATGAAATCACAGAGAGGCACGGAGCATTATCAGTCATGTTAATGCTCCGTGCCTCTGCAGTCTGCATCAGGTTTTAGCACTCTTTCACGGAGCGGATGCCACGCACGGCATCCACTCGTGTGAAACAGCCCTTAGAGATCAGCAGCTTCAGTCAACTTTCTGCTAATGTGGAATCATATGGCTGGAGTCCAGGAACTTAAACCACCAACATAGGGCATTGTAAATCACTGAGTGATAAGTGTGTTTTATGTAGAGCTCTCTTCACTTGGGTGATAGATCAAGTTGGGCAGGCTACAGTCTTTGAAGGCAATGTATATTACTGCTTAAAGTTAAGCTACTCTCACAGTAGCGTTTTGGGTTTCCGTTTGCGAGATCCGTTCAGGGCTCTCAAAAGCGGTCCAAAACAGATCAGTTTTGCCCTAATGCATTCTGAATGGAAAAGGATTCGCTCAGAATGCATCAGTTTGCCTCCGTTCAGTCACCAATCTGCTCTGGAGGCAGACGCCAAACGCTGCTTGCAGAGTTTTGCTGTCCACCTGACGAAGCAGAGCCAAACAGATCCGTCCTGGCACATAATGTGAGTCAATTGGGACAGATCCGTTTTCTCTGACACAATAGAAAACGGATCCGTCCCCTACTGACTTTCAATGGTGTTCAAGACAGATCCGTCATGGCTATAGAAGACATAATACAACTGGATCCGTTCATGACAGATGCATGCGGTTGTATTATTGTAACGGAAGCGTTTTTGCAGATCCATGACGAATCCGCAAAAAAAAAAAAAAAAAAAAAAAAAGTGTGAAAGTAGCCTTACCAGTATCTAAATATATTGCCTTACACCACCCAAAACATGAAGAAGCTGGCCTTGCACATAATTGTTGGTGGATAAAAGAGGGGACAAGAAACTGCTTATCCCCATGTCCTACTGTAAATACATTTACCCTTTGATTTATGTATTGATTTTGCAATGATGTTCCTGTCTTTCCCTTTAATTGGTACTATTATATTGTATATCTGTTATTTCCCTGTAGAAACAAAGAAAAATGCCCAGGGGAGGCAAAACATCAACTTCCAGGTCACTATGCATATTACTGCAGTCTGAAAATTCCTTAAAGAGCATCTGTCAGCGTGATCAACTCTATGAAACCAGGAATAGTGCCTAGTAGGGTTGATCAAGATTATTAAAATGATATACTGACAAGAGATATCTCAGTTTTTGTTTCTATGAAAATAAGCAAGTTTGAGCACCAAGGGGCTGGCCGGCGCCCTTGGAGCACTTCTTCTGTAACACCTGTGCACACTCCACCTCACCTTGATTATTAGACAAGATGTCTAGTCCTGTCAATCAACGGGAGGAGGGAGTGTGCAGATCACGAGTGTGTTATGAAAGCAGTGCTCCGAGGTCTCCGGTCGACCCCTTGATACTCAAGCTTGCTCATTTACATATTCAAAACTGAGATATCTCTGCAGCAGTTGAACATACAGACAAAAGATAGGTGTTGTTTTAATCAGCATGATCAACCCTACCAGACAGTATGCCTGGTTTAATAGGGTTGATCATGAGGACAGATGCTCTTTAATGGCTGGATAAACCTTAAAGGGGGCTTACTACGTGCATTTAAATAAAAGTCTAGAGTTTATTGGAGAATCAATTTACCCTTTCCCTGCGCAACACATGACATTCTAATTCAACTATAGCAATAAGCATGCTTAAACACCTGGCCAGATCTCAGCCTCTTAGACTAGTTTGACTACTAGACTGGTCACACAATGGAATCTCCAGCATTCTTTTCTGACACAGAAATAAGTGGCCTGTCACATTTCGAGTGGGCAAGGAGGCCAACACTTGTGTGGGTCTTGCTGCAATCTACAGAACATCCCAGGCAGAAATCAGTGGGTCATCCTCAGATTTCTGCCATGGAAAGAGTTTCAGTCGAGGGAAATATTACAACCGTTGTCCATTAATTGGAGTGTTCGGATCTGCTTTGATGTTATTTAAAGTAATTATGGCCGTACTATAGGTAAAAAAAAAGTTTTTGAACTGATATGAATCAATACACTTACATCTGTACTTGTCTTCCAAATGTGCTTTACATAGGGATATAATACCAGTTTTAAAAGACAGCACACGGATTCTTCCAGTCCGACCCCTAGGAGTAAATGAGAAACAAATAAATGCCAGAGAAGGCATCAAAGATAGGATTACTTATTCTTCTATTCAAAAGATCTTGAGTCCTTTGGGGAAATACTAAGTTACAGACAATGTGCCGATTGAGCTGCAAGATCAACCCCAGCCCCCCCCCCCATCAGATTTGAGTAATCATTTTTTTGTTCTCCCCAGAAGAACAATTCTTCCATTATAATCCTTGACAACCCAGATAAAGAGAAGATACTTTAACACAAATCAATAATTCTAATAAGGTTTTTACAATGATATCTTGAATAGAGTGGAATAAAGCCTTATCTGTACACAAGACATGGTAGAATTTATAACACACTCACTACAAATGTAATTCAAGTTCTTGCCACCTGGACATAAGACTTTATTAAACTGGGCATTAGAAAATGACATGTTACAGCCTCATACTATTCAGGGATTCAGAATATTGCAATTTCAGATTTATACATTTCACTAGCTAGAAGTGTTCAAAAATACAGTGTGGGAGATTTATCAAAACCAGGGAAAGGAAAACTGGCTTAGTTGCCCATAGAAACCAATCAGACTGATCTTTTCATTTTCCAGAAGTGGAATCTGATTAGTTGCCCATAGCGACCAAGCCAGTTTTCCTTTACACCGGTTTTGGTAACTCTCCCCCATTGCAGAAGCAATTACCCAAGCAGAAGACAAAGCCATGCTCGATAGTGGCGATGTTCTGCTGACCTTTAGTCTGTGAACCATAACCTACTCCTTCAAGTAATCTAAGCCTATCTACACATTAATCTTCTGGATCACCCACGTGTCATAAACATTCAGGAGCCAGTTCAGGCACATGTCCACGCAGAGGGGCACGTTCACCAGGTTGTTGTGCTCTTGCTCCAGTCGATCATAAATTGTGGTCAAGCAATTAATAATCTGCAAGATGTCCATAAGCTGGTCGTTCTGCTTGAGGTTGTGCTGGTCCAAGGCATCACAAGCTGCAGACAAGCCCAATAAATCCACTGTAAATAAAAAGAAATGCAATATTACATACTGGACGCCGTCGAGAGATGGCCCAAATAATAAAAAGAACAGATATACACACATCCAAGTATGCACGGGGTCCCTTGTGGTTTAAAGGTATATACCGAGGAGTCAGAGAGCAGTAATTGGTAATTTAATGTGCACAGTCCCATAGGAACCTAAGCATACTGCTAATAATTGTGTGGATCGTCTCTAATTTCTAAGAGGTCAATGCCTTGTGCCGCCTGTGTTGACACTTTCCGAAAAAGCACTTACCTAACATCAGATTAATGAAAACAATACCTTTTCGTTATAACATAAAATCTCCGGGAATAATGAAGAGCAAATATGCTGTGTGTGCACATGCTGTAACGTATGATGAATATATCCTGCCTGCAAGCACATTAGGACTATATTTGGTCATATTTCACCATATATATATATATATATATATATATATATAGAATTAGCAATAAATCTGGCCGCTTTCACCTATTTATAGTACTTTAGCTGGAATTAGAATACAATATCAACAGAAAAGCAAAGACAGGAACACATATCATGCTGGCAGCATCATATAGCATATAAAGTATTCAGAAGTATTATAGGAATGTAGAAATTATAATGCTGATGAATAAAAACTAAACTCAGGTAAATTCTTACAAGTTGTTGGCCCAATTTGAAATAAGGTATTGAATCCAATATGTTGAAAAATCTCTGCCATTCAGCAGGGAAGCCCAACCTGAGGCTCTCCAGCTGTTGCAAAACTACAACTCCCCATATGCCCTGATAGCTGTAGTCGGTGCGGGCATGCTGGGAGTTGTAGTTTTACAACAGCTGGAGAGTCGCAGGTTGGGCATCCCTGCCTTTAAGCAATCCATCTGCCGCTCCTACGCGTGGGGCAGGGAGATTGCAAACAGGGAGAGGACCATGACTACAAACCAATATACAAGAGGTTCAAGGTACCCCTAAATAATAAGGAGGGCTTGTGTTGCCAAAATGTTTTATTTTTAGCTCATGTGCTCCTCAATAAAGCAATGAACACATTATTTTGTGGTGTGCACATTGTATCTACTAGTAGATCTAGGTGAAGCCTGCCATAAAAGTGCATTCCTATCTGCACTGGTGCACACCTCACTCTTCTGGATACTACACTGAGGCCTCTTGCACACGAACGTGTGCGCCCCATGGCCGTGCTGCAATGCATGAATACCCACAGTGGGGCAGCAGTAGCGGATCGCGGACCCATTCACTTTAATGGGTCCGCGATCCGGCCGTTCTGCAAAAACATAGGACAAAACCCCACAGAAGCACTCCGTACTGCTTCCGTTCCGCATCTCCGGACCCACTGAAGTGAATGGGTCCGCATCCGTGATGCGGAATGCACACGGAACGGTGCCCGTGTAATGCAGATCCGCAAACGCGGTCCGCAATACAGCCGCGGAGCGCACACATTCGTGTGCAATAAGCCTGGCTGTAAGTCAATGACATCTTGCAAACATCTTGTCTTCTATAGATGGCTTACATTTACTAAATACATTTCAGCTAGGTTGATCCAGAGCACAATCGACAATTCTTCACACCTAATGTAACTAGCTTAGTTTCAAGCAATATACTAGTGCAAAACACTGTGCCTGGTACATTTGTTGGCATCCAGCGACAAGAAGCAAATACTGTATGAATAACTTGACTAATAGGGGAACTGGCGGCACACAGGAAAGATAAGAATGAGAGAAAAATGGAAATGGAATAAATGATATGACCCAGAGTATACATAAACACATCTTTCTGCCAGGAGAAAAGACCGAACAAGGCGGTAGAGTTTAACCTTCCAGACTTGTAAAAGCTATACTTTTGATTAACATGTACTACAAAAAGCCAGTAAATACAAATTCAAGCATATAAAAAATATACCTTTACACAGAGAGATGTGTAGACAGATCAGTTCATACATTAATGGAAACCCACTACTCAAATTTTCTTTATTTTTAAATCAGAAAAATTGTAGACCATTCCTGCAACACATCTGCTGTACGGCAGGATACCCATACAGCCTTGCCTCTAGCAGCTTCTTTTCTCTTACAGTAAAGACAAACGGTATGAAAAAAGTTTTCCAGAAGGGAAGAAATAAACCTGTCATTAGTGCCACCTATAGGTGACTTCTCTGTAGGTCACTGTCCAAACCCTTTAAAAGATGATGATGGTTATTAGCCAAACGAGAGGTCTAGCAGGCTTTACACAGAAAGGACCACAGGAGATGGCAGGACACTGCAAATCATATTGATGGCTTATTGTTCTTTGCACATTGTGTAGCATCTACACAATCGCATTCCATACATTTTCAGTAAATGACAGTTTTTTGCACATATTCATTTTATTTCTATTTGGCTTTTTCTTTGCAACCTCTAAGGCCGGCCATTCACATTAGAACATTTTTTTGGGCTGACTACTTTCTCTCCTGGCTCCCCTTATGACAGGCTCAATTCAGATGATCACACGTATCTTCAAACACGGAGAGGCAAGTAAGCCACTGCCAGACTTCCTGGAGAACAAAAGGATCAGGCATGTTGAAATCCTACAAAGTGGTAGCCCAAAACCTTCTGCAGAGGATAGGTCATCAGTATAAAGATCTCGGAAAACTGCTTTAAGACCAAGGTTATCATTCTCATTTGTTTTACTGAAATGGTCCCTGGTATTTGGTGTGTTCTACTTCACAAAGTCACTATCTTTGGAACGTTAAAGGGGTGGTCCACTCCTTTACTATCGATAGCCTATCCTCAGGATAAGACAACAGACAGATGTGTACTTTTAGCCCTGAATTCTAGCGCCAGAGCAGGGGTGTGGGATGTCAGATATTGATGATCTATCCTAAGTATAAGCCATTAGGGTCCACATTCATTCAAAAATTTTGCAGAATGTGTGTGGACCTATTCATTTCAATGGGGCTACAAAAGATGAAGACAGCACACCATTTGCTGTCCGCATTCGCACTTCTGTTTCGTGGCCTCGCAAAAAAGATAGAACATGTCCTATTCTTGTCCGCGGCCATGGAGAAGAAGGAATTTCTAATCATAGTGCCGGCCATGTGCAGTCCGCAAAATGTGGAATGCACATGGCCGGTGTCCATGTTTTGCGGACCCGGAATTTGCAATGCGCACAACACTTGCAGACATGTGAACGGACCCTTAATAGCACAGGTGTGCACAATCTCTTATCCACCTGTGTAGTAGCACATCGAGGCCTTCCACATTTTTCTATGTAGTTTGCCCTCTTTCTCGTGGTGTAGTATATGTCTTTGTATAAAGTCTTTCTTTTCCAGACAATATGACACATGGAGTAGCATTCGCTATGCTAAGACTGCCATGTTTTCTGTAAAAATAATGTTTTGGCCATTTTTGAGCTCAGAATTTTACTTTAGCACTTGTCTAGTCAGTGCATTATATATCTATACTCTATTATGAGTTACGGCCCTTTTACATGGGGGAATTTCAACCCCGATCGAGCGCTGATCAATAATATGCAAGTTATACGTTAAAGGGGCTATTCAGGATTTTCTGAAATGTGGCTAAACATAGTTTATATGATAAACAAATACCTAATACTTACCCTTTCATTCTCCAGCCACATCAATGTCACTGCCAATAAGGGTGAGATAGCTGGCCAGAGGCACAGAACGACTGTTCATCAAAGTGGCCAGTTTCGACTGCTTTATCAAAAGGTTCTTATTTGGCTTTTAAACCTAATCTGATCCACTGATCTATTTCAGGAAATTATTTTGACCGGTAGTCAGTAATAACCTGAAGACATCTCATGATCTATGCTCATACACAACTGTAAAATCTTTGTAGTACATAAACGGGCTGTGGCTGTTCACTGCTGTGGATGCTGTTGGCAATGTCCACAGAACAGAAGCTTGATCACTTGGGGTCCCAACAATAATCTGTGGGGGAATCTGGGAACAATCATTCAGTGCCCCTACAGCACCCTGTTGTCCTCTGAAATCCATAAACTGGTCATGAAATGCATTGATGTGCTTGGTCCCCCAGAGATGCTCTTTGCAGCAGTTCTCCACTCGAAGAGAGAACCACCACCACCCCAACTCAAAATTCCTTGAAAACTATAAACAGTTTGCAATTTTTCAATGTTCTTCTTTGTTGCCCGCTGTTACTTGTGAGAGCAAATATAAGTTTGTCAAAGTAAAATTCCCCAGGATCACCGCTATTATGAATCTATATTAAAATCCCATAGATAAAAGTTGTAAATGCATTCATTAACATATGATTAACCTAACCTTAATTATCCCCAAGATATAAATACCTAAGTAAGTTATTATGCTGGCATCTTGGCCTTCAGGTTATTATGCATAAATAATATTTTAATGAGAAGTTAATTTCTAAAAGTGTCTCATTTATTACTACCGACTCCAGGTACACTCAGAAGTAAATCCCAGCCCATCTCTGTACTTTACTGCTGGGTTTAGAAGGCAGTCAGCATGTTCTCGCTTTTACCTTTAATTTCTCAGTCAGCCCTCATCTTCTAAATAAATGTATTCTGTAAAGGTGTAATATTTAAATGGATCACTACACAAAGTAAACCATAAGAAAAGATTAATACCTGCATATGCACACCGTGGAATAAAGGGGCCCCTGGAGAACCCTGTTCTCCTGGAAGAGAGCAATACTTCATAAGTATGATCTGCTGTTTCCACCGCAGAGATTCAAAAGGGAAATGGCATACCAGGATGGAATTTACCTGTAAGGCCAGTTTCCCAGGAACGCGTGGGGTCCATATTACACAGTCAGCGCGATGGCCGCATTTGCCACACTGACGGCTGACCCGAGCCTGCTGCATCATAGTGATATATGATGCTGTGGTTCCAGACTGACCGTAGGTCCAGTGTCCTGCCTCACCACATTATGTGAGTATAGGACAGCAGACATGCGATTGTGCTGGACCTCACAGCATCGGGTCAGCTGAGCTGCAATTAGTCTAGGAAATGAATTCTTCACAGGGATTGAACTTCGCAGATTCATCTGAAACTGGCCTGAGGCCTCTTTCACTCGGGCGTTGCGGGAAAAGGTGCAGGTGCGTTGCGGGAACATGCATGATTTTTCTGCGAGAGTGCAAAACATTGTAACCCGCGTGTTTTGCACCCGCGTGAGAAAAATCGGCATGTTTGGTACCCAAACCCGAACTTCTTCACAGAAGTTCGGGCTTGGGATCGGTGTTCTGTAGATTGTATTATTTTCCCTTATAACATGGTTATAAAGGGAAAATAATAGCATTCTGAATACAGAATGCATAGTAAAACAGCGCTGGAGGGGTTACAAAAAACTTGATCGCACAGCCCGGCTTCTCTTGTGTCTTCTTTTTTTGCTGTGTGCAGGAAAAGGACCTGTGGTGATGTCACTCCGGTCATCACATGGGCCATCACATGATCCATCACCATGGTAAAAGATCATGTGACGGAACATGTGATGACCGGAGTGACGTCACCACAGGTCCTTTTCCTGCACACAGCAAAAAAGAAGACAGAAGAGAAGCCGGGCCGCGCGATCAAGTGGATTAAGGTGAGTTTAATTTTTTTCAATTATTTTTTTAACCCCTCCAGTGCTATTGTACTATGAATTCTGAATGCCTATATTTTCCCTTATAACCATGTTATAAGGGAAAATAATAATGATCGGGTCTCCATCCTGATCGTCTCCTATCAACCATGCGTGAAAATCGCACCGCATCGGCACTTGCTTGCGGATTCTTGTGATTTTCACGCAACCCCATTCACTTCTATGGGGCCCAAAAGGCAGAATATAGAACATGCTGGGATTTTCACGCATCGCATCTGCGCAGAATACTCGCCCGTGTGAAAGAGGCCTAATTGGTGCTTTATGTAGCACTGGACCAGACACAGTCTCCAGCGCCACAGCTCTAGGTTCCCCTGTCAGTGTCTGACGTGCAGTATACTCGATGTCACTGCTGCAGCCAATCATTGTCCTCAGAGGTCTTGTGCCATATACAGCTGAGGCCAGTGATTGGCTGCAGCGCTCAGTGAAGCATATGATTACATCACCCCTGTTGCCATGTAAACAAATACCAGCAGGGATGACTGGAGCTGTAATGCTGAAAATGGTGGGGGAGTACCTCAAGCTTCTTTTATTTTATTACATTTAGTGACTTTGAGCTGTTTTTTAAATACAGGGTTTGTACAGTATTAGGTAAAATATGGCTAATTTCTCAGAATTTTGCCTCTGTTTTGTAAGAAAGCAGCCATGTTCTTTGAATTCTATACAACCCCTTAAAACCTTGGTACCAAATTCTGTAGGTAAAACAATGACCGGCCCATGAGAGACACGTTTGCTCAATATGAAGGGTACCTGTTGAAAAAAAAAAAAAAAAAAAAAAAAAAAAAGTCCCGCCGCCCCCCACTCCCCCCAAAAAAAGTTGATGCTATAAAGAGCATGCAAACTTGCAGTATTTTCAATGAACCATTTGGCTGACAATTTTTGAAGGATTTATAACATTTAGTGGATTTTTAAATGCCCAACAGTTTTCAGTTTGTGGGAATGGTTCAACTTGTCACACGTGCTACAAATAGATGGCATTTTCAGTGCCAACAAAAATGTCAGACCGCCTACACCATGTCCGACCAAATGTACAAGCAAAAAGTGTTAGATGTGACATTTTTACAACAATTTCATAAACATTAGAAAAGAGAAGTGGCGCACTGGACTGGTACTGACACAGGAGGTGCTCTCAGTAAAAAGGATATCACCCTTCCTTTGAAATAGAAAATCAATAATAAAAAGATACTGGGCACTCTCTAACTAATGGAACCTAATAGTTTAATAAAATGCACCATATACACTTCAATACATTAAGCATAAAAATACATACAATAAAAATAGATTCCTCCACCTATTGGTACCAATTAAAATCTATATATTTAAAATAGAATGAAATGGCCTCTGGGTGAAAAATCATTCTATTGATTGACTTATACCCCGAACACCCAGAGGCCATTTCATTCTATTTTAAATATATAGATTTTAATTGGTACCAATAGGTGGAGGAATCTATTTTTATTGTTATTGTATGTATTTTTATGCTTAATGTATTGAAGTGTATATGGCGCAATTTCATAAACATACCAAAATCCAGCAATAAAGGGGTATCCCAGGATTTTGACATTTATGACCTATACTCAGGATAGGCAATCAATATCAGATCAGCAGGGGTCTGATCCCTGCAGCACCCCAGCTGATCAGCCGTTACCTTGTGGTGACGAAACGGCACAGCTCCATCAAGTGTAGTGCACTCCCCTAAATGGGGGCAGCGCTACACAATGGAAGGAGTTGTGTAGTTTTGGCCCCGGATCTAGAAGGTAACATATAATTGACGACGTTCTGCTGTGTCAGTCCCCTGCCGATCTGATACTGATGGACTATTCGGAAACAGATGTGTGCGCATCCAGTAGATGTGGCACCATTTTCATCATGTTCCAATATTCTCTCTACAGGAACAGTGGTATTCCTGGCTTTGCATACAGTATCCTGACTGGCATGGAAATCAAATGACAGCATGCTATCTGTAAGGCTACTTTCACACTCGCGTTTGGTGCGGATCCATCATGGATCTGCAGAGGCGGATCCGTTCAGATAACACAAACGTCTGCATCCGTTCAGAACGGATCCGTTTGTATTATCTTTAACATAGCCAAGAGAGATCAGTCTTGAACACCAATGAAAGTCAATAGAGGACGGATCCGTTTTCTGTTGTGTCATAGAAAACAGATCCGTCCCCATTGACTTACATTGTGTGTCAGAACGGATCCATTTGGCTCAGTGTCGTCAGACAGACACCAAAACGCTGCAGGCAATGTTTTGGTGTCCGCCTCCAGAGCGGAATGGTGACTGAACGGAGCCAAACTGATGCATTCTGAGCAGATCCTGATACTGATCCGATTTGGACCGCTTGCGAGAGCCCTGAACGGATCTCACAAACCGAAAGGCAAAACGCTAGTGTGAAAGTAGCCTAAATTGACTTTCTATTTATAGGCAATGCTATATTTCATTTTCTGATGTTCTCAGTAAGCTCATAAACACCCAGAAATCAAATTGTCAGCTATGTGGTCCCCAGCATTCAGTGTGACTGACTGATGTGCTGTTCCAGTGACATCGGCTGAGCGCTGGCGAACACATGTGAAAATTCATTGCATTGGGTGCCGAAACTAGGGGCATCAATAGCAGTAGAATAGGGGGAGGGAAAATTAAATAAAAAATAAGCACTGGAGCTATGGAAGATGCAGTTGCAAAAGTATGCTGACTGATGCAGTTCTATGAGAATGTGACAGGTCTTCTTCACGGTGGCAAACGTGGATTTCTGCAAATCCCATTCAGATGGATGGGACACTTGCAGAAGTTACTCCAATAGACTTGCTGGGGGAGATTTATCAAACTGGAGTAAAGGAAAAGTGGCTCAGTGGCCCATAGCAACCAGATTCCACCTTTCATTTTTCAGAGCTCCTTTGGAAATTGAAAGGTGGAATCTGATCGGTTGCTATGGGAAACTAAGTCCGGTGTCCTTTATACCAGTTTGATAAATCTTCCCCACTGTGTGCAAGCATTCCATAAATCTTCCTTTGATTTTAACAGGTTGCCGACCTAGGATGAGAATGCTAGTCCTAACTGGCCGGTACTTAACGCCATAGGACGAGCATTCTTGTCCTAGGGTTAACCGGCTGCCCCACACACGCGCTGCCGCGATCAGCAGCAGTAGCCCGGCTGATACGGACAGCCGGGCCCCTGCTGTATCTGCCAGCATCGGTGAAAAACACAGATGCCGGCGGATTAACCCCCTGTATGCCGTGGCCACAGATACAGGGGGTTTGCAGCAGCTTGTACATCCCCATCGGGCCCATGTGCTGCAGTGATGGGGACCCGATGGTTGCTATGGCAGTCCAGATGCCTTGCACAGGCATCGGGACTGCCAGCTACGGAAGCCCAAGAGATCCAGCCCCAGGGCCTTCCCCATAAAAAGAGACATAAAAATTCAAAAAATATAGAAAAAAATAAAAACACACATTAGGTATCGTCGCATCCGTAACAACCTGCTCTATAAAAATATCCCATGATACACCCCGTCCGGTCAACACTGTACAACATAAAAACTGTGCTAAAAAAGGCCATTTTTTGTCACCTTTCATCACAAAAAGTAATACCAAGCGATCAAAAAGTCATATGTACCCAAACATAATACCAATCAAACTGTCATCTCATCCCACAAAAAATGAGTCCCTACATAAGACGATCGGCTTTAAAAAAATAAAAATAAAAGATATAAATAATATGGAGACATAAAAACATCTTTTGTTTCAAAAATGCTTTCCTTGTTTAAAACCAAAATATATTTTAAAAAAACAGACATATTAGTTATTGCCGCGTCCGTAATTACCTGATCTATAAAAATGTCACACGAGGTAACCTGTCTGGTGAACACCGTAAAAAATAAACACTGCCAAAAAGCAATTTTTTTAATCACCTTACATCTCAAAAAGTGTAATACCAAGCGATCAAAAAGTAGTATGTACCCAAAAATTATACCAAAACAGTCATCTTGTGCTGCAAAAATAATGAGACCCTAACTAAATAAATCGCCCCAAAATTTAAAAAAAGATTTGGCTTTCTGAAAATTGAGACAAAAACATAAATCAGGGTAATAAATAGAGTTTTATTTGGCTGTTAACCCTTGATGTGTTACAGGAAAAAATGAATTAAAATAGATAATCTGCCAAAAAAGTGAAATTTAAAAACCTCATCAGCTTTTTCTTTAATTCTTGTAGAACACCTAAAAGGTTAGAAAGGTTTGTAAAATCAGTTTTGAATAACTTGAGGTGTGTAGTTTCTACAATGGGGTCATTTATGGGTGTTTTCCACTAGGTAAGCCCCACAAAATGACTTAAGAATTGAAGTGGTCCTTAAAAAAGTGAGATTTGGACAGGTTCTTAAAAAATTTGCTTCTAAAATTCTAAGCCTTATAAAGATCCTAAAAAATAAAATTACATTTACAAAATGATGCAAACATGAAAGTGGACATATGGGGAATGTAAGGTAATAACTCACTTATGATGTATCTCTATCTGCCTTAGGATAGTATCACACTAGCGGCAGGGGACTCAGGCAGGCCGATTTTGGCGGTTGAATAGCCTGCATGCAGTACTTTTAGTCCGCTGCCACTTGCCGTGCCACCGTCGGAACTCCGCCCCCATTATAGTCAATGGGGACGGAGCGGCAGTCCGGGGGCACGCGTAAACTAGCGGCAGGATGGATCCGACAGGCTGTTCACGCGCCGTTACAGTCTGCCAGAGTCCCCTGCCGCTAATGTGAAAGTACCCTTAAAAGCTGAGAAATTCAAAATTGCAAATGTCTCAAAATTTTCAGTAAATTTTGGATTTTTTATAAAAGGTGACTTATATTGACTAAAATGTTTCACTATCATGAAGTACAATGTGTCACGAGAAAACAATCTCAGAATGGCTTGGATAAGTAAAAGCATTCCGAAGTTATCACCACAAAGTGACACGTCAAGTTTAAAAAAAAAAAAACGGCCTGGTCCTTAGGCTTATTGCACACGACCGCATGGCTTTTTCAGCGTTTTGCGGTCTGTTTTTCACGGATCCGTTGTTCCGTTTTTTGTTTCCGTTTCGTTTTTCCATTACGTTTTGCCGTATGGCATATACAGTATACACTAATTACATAGAAAAAAATTGGGCTGGGCATAAAATTTTCAATAGATGGTTCCGCAAAAACAACGGATACGGAAGACATACGGATGCATTTCCGTATTTGTTCTGCTTTCTGGAAAAAAACGGAAACTGAATGCAT
The DNA here is from genome assembly GCF_014858855.1 of Bufo gargarizans. NCBI lineage: Eukaryota > Metazoa > Chordata > Amphibia > Anura > Bufonidae > Bufo > Bufo gargarizans. Next base: position 238,308,888 of record NC_058082.1, read on the forward strand.
TCTGTTTTTTTTTTTTTTTTTATTGCGGACCCGTTCAAATTAATGGTTCCCTATACAGATCGTATACGGAACGCAAAAAACGGTCCGTAAACTGAAAAAAGAAACGGTCATGTGCATGAGGCCTTAAGGTGAAAAATGGCAAGGTCCTTAAGGTGTTAAAATGGTGCTCTACATTTACCTGTTGATGTATCTCATTACTTTTATAACATGTCTTAGCACTTTGAGTGCACAAAGGTAAAGTGTTGCACTCAGAAATGCTGGATTGCTGCAAAAGACTAAAGGATCACCATTAGGGGGGATTGTTTGATTCACTGACAAGCTTCCACAGTTTCATTTTCCACCATCCAGACACAGGTGGCACCTTTATTAAACAACCATGTCTTTGCACGGACCATTTCCAAGCGCTTAGAAGAAGGAAATTTCTTCTCATGGCACCTATTATGTGTCCTGTCATTGACAGCCAGCCACAGTGGCCTTCGTTTGCAGTGGTGTCATGAACGAGAAACCTAGACTGCTACGAACTGGAACCTACACATCCTGGTTTTGCCTGGGATCTGAAGGTCAGTTTCAAGTATGGAGCCCTCGAGGAGGAGCTTCAATTCTGCCTTTGCTGTAGCCTGACACACTGTTCCAACTTCTGGCGCGATGATCTGGGGTGCCATTACATATGACCGTCGGCCATACCAAGTATTGAAACGAGGGACACTAACAGCTCGGCAATATGTGCAGGACAGCTTGCGGCCACATGTGTTGCCTCTCATGACCAGGCTTCCACATGGCATTTTTCAGCAGGTGAATGCTCGCCCACAAACAGCAAGGGTTTCCCAGGAATGCCTCCACCAGATTGCCTTAACCTTCCGGTCACCAATCGAGTATTTTTGGGACCAACTGGGACACCAGCTCCTACAGCCTATGAGTGTACAGGATCTACAGACCCAGCTGCAATATCTGTGGGCAAATGTGCTGCAGGACACCATACAGAACTTGTATGTCTCCATGCTCAAACATATCTCATGTGGTATGCAGGCTAGACGTGGGCCCAACAGGGCAGTAGACCCCTCTATCAATTGTACAGTTTTCTCTAATAAACTTACCCCTTCGCTCTAACATTGTAATCACTTAAATGTATCACCATTACAGTCACACATAAAAAGTTGTATTCCATTCCAACAACTCCTTCATGGCGAGTGTTTTTTAGTCAACGAGTGTTTTATAGGGAAGACCTGCTCAATAACGGCTTTATATCACTTGCCATCAGTTCATTAACACAGGCTGACCAGAATATCTACCACACGAATACTTTGGCCCCTTCATCCGGTATGTGTAAATAAACCCATTAATGAATACATACAGTGGGATTTTTCACTGTACTGATGCCCTATAGCCAGCATTCCTTACCATGTGGTTGAAGAATCCCCCTGACAAAGTGGAAGCAGATTTTCTTTTGAGTTTAATATCTTTAAGATCCAGTAAATTCTTTACACCCTCAGAAATAACAGTCCCATTAAATCACGCAAGTGAAGCATGTAATCATAAATGTTTTGTATACAACAGAGAGACATGGCTGGTAAGCAGATGATATTCTCTTTCCTAGAGAGTGCAAAACCATTAACGATACAGATAACCTGCACATTAGTCACAGTCATTAATTTCTGCCACAGCAATCAAGCACAGCGCTATTTTAATATTTCTTGTGTTCAGATGGAAACTTGAGGCTCAGTACATCTAAATCAATAAGGCACACACTTAACACAGTAATTAAGACAGCACTAAAACCTCTATTATATTATACAGCTACATTTAAAGAGAACTGGGTGTATAAAAGAAGCTGTGCACATTCATGAGAAAAGGTATTTTATTCAGTCACGTGAGGACGCCTAGCAAGTCAAGACGTGCCCTCCTTAAGGCTGGGGTCACACCTGAGCGTTTTACAGCGCGTTCCTACGCGCTGTAAAACGCTCAACAGGCAAGAACCAATGATTCCCTATGGGAATGGTTCTCACCTGAGCGTTTTACAGCACGTTCCGTATTAACTATTAAGATACAAAAATATTTTTCCTGCATTTTGAATGCCATAATGTGGAAATAATAAAAATCCCACAAATTTGTCATTTTTGGGTCACCTTGTTCCCCCACAAAAACTAAAAATTGAATAGTTGCATGCACCCCAAAATAGTATCAATAAAAACTGCAATTTGCCCCGCAAAAAACAAGCCCTCATACAACTGTAGAAAAAAAAGTAACATTTTTTTTTCAGGTTTTTACTAGTAAAACACTATAAAAACTATCCAAATTTGGTACCACCGTAATCATACTGACCCAGAGAATAAGGTTATCATATCAGTTTTAGCGCACAGTGGACAACGGAAATATCAAAACTTCAACAGAAGATATAATAAATTAAATGGTGCCATTAAAATAATGCAACTAATAAAATAAGCCATCATATGGCTATGTGAATGGAGAATTTAAAAAAGTTATGGTTTTTAGAATGTGGGGAGGAAGAATTGAAAAAACACAAAAAAGAAAAAAACGGGCACAGTCCTTAACCACTTCAACCCCACTAGCTAAAAACACCCTTAATGACCAGGCCACTTTTTACACTTCTGCACTACACTACTTTCACAGTTTATTGCTCGGTCATGCAACTTACCACCCAAATGAATTTTACCTCCTTTTCTTCTCACTAATAGAGCTTTCATTTGGTGGCATTTCATTGCTGCTGACATTTTTACTTTTTTTGTTATTAATTGAAATTTAACGATTTCTTTGCAAAAAAAATGACATTTTTCACTTTCAGTTGTAAAATTTTGCAAAAAAAAAAAAAAAAAACGACATCCATATATACATTTTTCGCTAAATTTATTGTTCTACATGTCTTTGATAAAAAAAATATGTTTGGGTAAAAAAAAAAAAATGGTTTGGGTAAAAGTTATAGCGTTTACAAACTATGGTACAAAAATGTGAATTTCCGCTTTTTGAAGCAGCTCTGACTTTCTGAGCACCTGTCATGTTTCCTGAGGTTCTACAATGCCCAGACAGTACAAACACCCCACAAATGACCCCATTTCGGAAAGTAGACACCCTAAGGTATTCACTGATGGGCATAGTGAGTTCATAGAACTTTTTATTTTTTGTCATAAGTTAGCGGAAAATTATGATTTTTTTTTTCTTACAAAGTCTCATATTCTACTAACTTGTGACAAAAAATAAAAAATTCGAGGAACTCGCCATGCCCCTCACGGAATACCTTGGGGTGTCTTCTTTCCAAAATGGGGTCACTTGTGGGGTAGTTATACTGCCCTGGCATTCTAGGGGCCCTAATGTGTGGTAGGTAGTTTGAAATCAAAATGTGTAAAAAATGACCTGTGAAATCCTAAAGGTGCTCTTTGGAATGTGTGCCCCTTTGCCCACCTAGGCGGCAAAAAAGTGTCACACATCTGGTATCACCGTACTCAGGAGAAGTTGGGGAATGTGTTTTGGGGTGTCATTTTACATGCTGGGTGAGAGAAATATCTTGGCAAAAGACAACTTTTCCCATTTTGTTATACAAAGTTGGCATTTGACCAAGATATTTATCACACCCAGCATGGGTATATGTAAAATGACACCCCAAAACACATTGCCCAACTTCTCCTGAGTACGGCGATACCACATGTGTGACACTTTTTTGCAGCCTAGATGCATTTGTATTTTCTCACAAAGTCTCCCTTACTGCTAACTTGGGACAAAAAGTTCAATTATTCATGGACTCAATATGCCCCTCACGGAATACCTTGGGGTGTCTTCTTTCTGAAATGGGGTCACATGTGGGGTATTTATACTGCCCTGGCATTTTAGGGGCCCTAAAGCGTGAGAAGAAGTCTGGAATATAAAATGTCTAAAAAATGTTATGCATTTGGATTCCGTGAGGGGTATGGCGAGTTCATGTGAGATTTTATTTTTTGACACAAGTTAGTGGAATATGAGACTTTGTAAGAAAAATAAAATTAAAATAAAATATCTAATTTCCGCTAACTTGTGCCAAAAAAAAAAAATGTCTGAATGGAGCCTTACAGGGGGTGATCAATGACAGGGGGGTGATCAGGGAGTCTGTATGGGGTGATCACCCCCCTGTAAGGCTCCATTCAGACGTCCGTATGTGTTTTGCGGATCCGATCCATGTATCCGTAAAAATCATACGGACGTCTGAACGGAGCCTGACAGGGGGGTGATCAGGGAGTCTATATGGGGTGATCAGGGGTTCATAAGGGGTTAATAAGTGACAGGGGGAGGTGTAGTGTAGTGTAGTGGTGTTTTGTGGTACTTTACACAGCTACCTTTGTCCTCTGGTGGTCGATCCAAACAAAAGGGACCACCAGAGGACCAGGTAGCAGGTATATTAGACGCTGTTATGAAAACAGCGTCTAATATACCTGTTAGGGGGTTAAAAAAAAAATAAAAAAAAATAAAAAAAAAATATTGCATCTCCAGCCTGCCAGCGAACGATCGTCTCTTGTCTTCCGTTCCTGTGAACGCGCGCGCCTGTGTGCGCGCGTTCACAGGAAGTCACGGCTCTCGCGAGATGACGCGTATATGCGTCACTCTGCGCAGAGCTGCCGCCTCCGGACCGCAGATCTGCGTTAGGCGGTCCGGAGGCGGTTAAGGGGTTAATAATGCATCATCCCTTGCACCATTGACATAATGCTTTTACTAAGAACAAGTCACAATTTAGCAACATAAAGAAAGAGTTCAAACCTATACACAGTGGATATAAAAAGTCCCTGTTAAAATGTCAGGTTTCTGTGCTGTAAAAAAGAATGAAAGATAAATCATTTCAGAACTTTTTCTACCTTTAATGTGACCTATAAACTGTGCAACTCAATTGAAAAACAAACTGAAATCTTTTAGATGGAGGGAAGAAAGAAAAAAAAAAAAAAAAAAAAATAACGTGGTTGCATATGTGTGCACACCCTTTTATAACTGGGGATGTAGCTGTGTTCAGAATTAAGCAATCACATTCAAAATCATGTTAAATAGGAGTCAGCATACACCTGCCATCATTTAAAGTGCCTCTGATTAACCTCAAATAAAGTTTAGCTGCTCTAATTGGTCTTTCCTGAAATTTTCTTAGTCGCATCCCACAGCAAAAGCCATGGTCCACAGAGAGCTTCCAAAGCATTTCCAAGGCATTAGATATACCATGGAACACAGTGAAAATATGGCACAACAGTGACATTACCAAGAACTGGACGTCCCTCCAAAATTGCTGAAAAGACAAGAAGAAAACTGGTCTGGGAGGCTACCAAGAGGCCTACAGCAACATTAAAGGAGCTGTAGGAACATCTGGCAAGTACTGGCTGTGTAGTACATGTAACAACAATCTCCCGTATTCTTCATATGTCTGGACTATGGGGTAGAGTGGCAAGACGAAAGCCTTTTCTTACAAAGAAAAACATCCAAGCCAGGCCACATTTTGCAAAAACACATCTGAAGTCTCCCAAAAGCATGTGGGAAAAGGTGTTATGGTCTAATGAAACCAAGTTTGAACTTTTTGGCCATAATTCCAAAAGATATGTTTGGCTCTACAAACAACACTGCACATCACCAAAAGAACACCATACCCACAGTGAAGCATGGTGGTGGCAGCATCATGCTTTGGGGCTGTTATTCTTCAGCTGGAACTGGGGCCTTAGTTAGGCTAGAGTGAATTATGAACAGTTCCAAATACCAGTCAATACTGGCACAAAACCTTCAGGCTTCTTCTAGAAAGCTGAACATGAAGAGGAACTTCATCTTTCAGCATGACAATGACCCAAAGCATACATCCAAATCAGCAAAGGAATCGATTCACCAGAAGAAGATTAAAGTTTTGGAATGCCCCAGCCAGAGCCCAGACCTGAATATGATTGAAAATCTGTGGGGTGATCTGAAGAGGGCTGTGCACAGGAGATGCCCTCGCAATCTGACAGATTTGGAGTGTTTTTGCAAAGAAGAGTGGGTAAATCTTGCCAAGTCAAAATGTGCCATGCTCATAGACTCATACCCAAAAAGACTGAGTGCTGTAATAAAATCAAAAGTCGCTTCAACAAAGTATTAGTTTAAGGGTGTGCACACTTATGCAACCATATTTTATTTTTATTTATTTTCTTCCCTCTACCTAAAAGTTTTCAGTTTGTTTTTCAATTGAGTTGTACAATTTATAGGTCACATTAAAGGTGGAAAAAAGTTCTGAAATTATTTATCTTTGTCTAATTTTTTTTACATCGCAGAAACCTGACATTTTAACAGGGGTGTGTAGACTTTTTATACCCACTGTATATGAGGTTTAGGCTTTGCGTTACTTGTGTTTGAGGCTCCACTTGAAATCCTTCCTGACAGATTTGATGGGTGGTAGTATACTGCATGCTGCTCTATTCTTCCTGACATCACAATGGAATCCTGATGGACTGATTTGTAGGTCAATGGAATCCACAGGGATCCAATGGTATGCATCCTAAGGGTGTATTCCCACTGTCTTACCAATGACCAATGTCAGATTGGTTTTATGACCATATACCTCTGACACATGCCTGTGTACGGGCATACATTGCCCACGGGCTCCCATGCTACAAAAAAGGTATACTGCATGGTACATGTTTTTTTGCTGCATGCCTCTGTAGAAAATAGACAATGACACTATTTTATACAGTAAAAGGGGAGAAAGAAAAAAAAGGTATACCAGTCTGATGGGGAGAATTGACTTTGGCCTCTAAATGAGTGAGGGCCTATGAATATCAACTTGGCAAATGAGGTTCAATGTGGATAAATGTGAAATTATGCATCTTGGTAGTAATAATCTCCATGCATCATATGTCCTAGGGGATGTAACACTGGGAGAGTCACTTATAGAGAAGGATTTGGGTGTCCTTGTAGATGGTAGATTAAATAACAGCATACAATGTCAATCAGCTGCTTCTAAGGCAACCAGGATATTGTCATGAATTAAACGAGGCATGGACTCGCGGGGCAGGGATGTAATATTACCACTTTACAAAGCGTTGGTGCGGTCTCATCTGGAATATGCAGTTCAGTTCTGGGCACCAGTACATAGAAAGGATGCACTGCAGCTGGAAAAAGTACAGAGGAGAGCGACTAAACTGATAAGGGGCATGGAGGGTCTTCGTTATGAAGGAAGATTAAAATAATTAAATGTATTTTGTCTTGAGAAGAGACATCTAAGGGGGGACATGATTAACATATACAAATATATAAATGGGCCATACAAAAAAATACGGTGAAAAACTGTTCCATGTAAAATGCCCTCAAAAGACAAGGGGGCACTGCCTACGACTGGAGAAGAAAAACTCTCAGTCTCCAGAAGCATCAAAGCTTTTTTACTGTAAGAACTGTGAAGCTGTGGAATAGACTTCCTCAGGACGTGGTCACAGCAGGAACAGTGGACAGTTTTAAAAAGGGTTTAGATGAGTTCTTAAAAGTAAATGACATTAAAGCTTATGAAAAGGTGTAGAAATCTGAGTCTCCCTTCCTTCTGGGATTCACATCACCAACTATCCCTTGGTTGAACTGGATGGACTTACTAGTATGTATTCTTTCAACCATATTAACTATGTATGTAACTATGTATGTTTGACCTACATGACAGAAGCTTTTATGGTGCTAAACATACAAAAGGGACTACATCAAGACTGGCTTGATCTATTTAGCAGCGAGATGTGCCAAATTTAAGAGGTGCACACCTATTAATAATTTTGGTGCATTTTGGCAGATCTGTGAACCTAGACACTATCTGGATTTCAAGTGCAACTTTCACCAAAAAACTGGCCTAAGTAATCTGAACTCTATTGGGTCAGGCAGGCCCTGCCTCCTCCTGCCTACTATTTGTAAAAGCGGTGAACGTGGTGCAAAAAGGTCACACATTAAAAATGCTATAGAACGTTTAATAAATTCCCCTCACAGTGTGACTGCACCCCAAGCTGGATCCAGAACTTGGTTGTACCGATATAGATAACACCAGCAACACATGATATAAAGTACATTTAGAAAACATATGCTATAGGTGAATAACGCTGCTTTAATGAGTTGGTCCCACAAAGCCAATCCCTATTCGGCTACCATAGAGAGTAGGGGCTGCCACAGGGACCTTTTCTATAAGCGAAAGTGAATCTTGATCTCACAGACTTGAGCCATTCAGGTATTACCCGGTGGGCCTTCAGGAATTGCTTCTGTCAGAGAAGGACAATTGTTTCCTTGGCTTTCCTTATGGATATAGATATGCACACTACAGTCGAAATTTCGAACATGTCTTTGAGTGATAATGATACATTATTCTACATCATCCTTAAACCTTTTATAAGTGATGAAGACAATTTGTGTAAAAAAACAAAAGACAAAACAAAGATCACTAATCTAGATATCAATTGCCATTATTAACATAGGTGAGGTTCTTGCAAGGCTCTTTAATTGGATACAAAAAATATCGTTCCCCAGAGCGGTTATGAATCAAAAGTTTCAAGCTCATTAAAAAAGCTAAAAAGGAAAAAAAAAAAGCTAATTTGTGAGACTGCAATGCATTGTCGCTTAATTTGCTGACAAATAAAACCTTAACCATGCTGAGATTTGTGCCTTGTCCGACATCAGCAAATCAAGGAAAGGCCTGTTTATCAGCAACATTCCCCATGGGTCGCACACAAACACTTCAGTCTAATACCAATTTATTAAGCAGATTGGAATTGCTGTAATGTCTTCAGAACACCTTTAACTCTAGGCTTTTGGCTAAAGGCTTACCTCCTCTGGGAATCAGGATCAATGGTAATTAAGTGAACCCCTCAAGCTTTTGGGTGGCAGTTCAATTATCCGCATGACTGCTGACAAACTTTTCACACTAATAGATAGCAACGTCCTGAAAACCGTTAGAACACTTTATTTTAAGCCATCTGTCTTGCCTTGCTTGAAGATACAGGAGGTAAAGGACGTGACTGCCACAAATAGGTACACATACACGAACCTGGAATTTGCCACCACGGTTGAAATGCAATCAAGGTTATTTAGTAGAAACTCAGCTGAGGAATTAGTGAAGAAGTGGGACAAGAGAGAGGGAAGCCCTTCATCAGTAGAAAACGTTCCATTGCACCAAACAGACTGACCAAAGTGACAGAATAAAGAAGAATAAGGCCGCTTACACACAGTCAGTGTTTCGTCAGTGATTTTGAGTCAAAACCAGGCATGGATCAAAAAACAGAACAGATGCAAATCGTTCCCTAATACCTAATCTCTGCTCCACTTCTGTTTTTGCCTCACAATCACTGATAAAATACTGTACGTAAACGGTCAAAAGGGGGTTGCAAATACAGCTTTTTAGTGGCAGCCTTTGGTGAATTTTTTAGCCAAAGACATTAATTAGTGTGTTAGATGAAAACGAAGTATAAAAGGAAAAAATGTAATTCTTCCTGTAGCACCCACTTCTGCCTTAGGGCTCTTTCACACTTGCGTTCTTTTCTTCCGGCATAGAGTTCAGTCGTCGGGGCTCTATGCCGGAAGAATCCTGATCAGTTTTATCCTAATGCATTCTGAATGGAGTGAAATCCGTTCAGGATGCATCAGGATGTCTTCAGTTCCGGAACAGAAAGTTTTTTGGCCGGAGAAAATACTGCAGCATGCTGCGCTTTTTGCTCCGGCCAAAAATCCTGAAGACTTGCTGCAAGGCCAGATCCTGAATTCATGCCCATTGAAAGGCATGGATCCGGATCCGGCCTTAAGCTAAACGTCGTTTCGGCGCATTGCCGGATACAACATTTAGCTTTTTCTGAATGGTTACCATGGCTGCCGGGACGCTAAAGTCCTGGCAGCCATGGTAAAGTGTAGTGGGGAGCAGCATACTTACCGTCCGCGCGGCTCCCGGGGCGCTTCAGAGTGACGTCAGGGTGCCCCAAGCGCATGGATGACGTGATCGCATGGCACGTCATCCATGCGCATGGGGCGCTCTGACGTCATCCTGGAGCGCCCCGGGAGCCGCACGGACTGTAAGTATACCGCTCCCGCACTCCCCGCTCCTACTATGGCAACCAGGACTTTAATAGCGTCCTGGCTGCCATAGTAACACTTAAAGCATTTTGAAGAAGGATCCGTCTTCAAATGCTTTCAGTACACTTGCGCTTTTCCGGATCCTGCGTGTAATTCCGGCAAGTGGAGTACACGCCGGATCCGGACAACGCAAGTGTGAAAGAGGCCTTAGGCATAAAAAAACTGCCACAAAAAGTTGTGCGTGACATCGCACTAAAGCCCTGGTGAGGATCCCATGCCAAAAAGCCAGTGGTCGGGTGTAATCTGACTCCCATTAGTGGTGAACTGAGATGATGGACCCCTATGCTAAATGTGAACAGTCTAGTCAGCATAAACAATAAAAGTTTAGATATATATATATATATTTATATTATTTGTCCAAAAATAATATATGTGACATTACTAAAAAGCCCTCACTCATACAGTACTTTCGGCAGAACCAGATGATAATTCAATGTGTAATGCGAAGTTACCAACTCTCCCTAGACCAGTGATGGCGAACCTATGGCACGGGTGCCAGAGGCGGCACTCAGAGCCCTCTCTGTGGGCACCTGCACCCCGGAAAAAGTATATGGTGTACCAATATACCTTAGACTTTTCTCGCCATTTATCAGCGCAGGGAGCAATATGAACAGCAGCGCATTGGATGTAGGCAGGCTATTGTAGCTAAATGATAAAGTACATGGAAGATAGACTATAGTGGACTGTAGTATTCAGGTTAAATTGCCGCGTTGTCCCTTTGCTATAAATAAGTGGGTTTTGGGTTTCAGTTTGGGCACTCTGCCTCTAAAAGGTTCACCATCACTGCCCTAGACAGATGATAGTGGAGAAGAAGGTTTGGTTAACACCCAGTCTTTTTCAAAAATAAGATGAGATAGGTAGTGTTGAGCGAACTTGTGTTTTCAAGTTCGGCGTACGAGTTTGGGTTATCTAAGAACCCAGTTATGGATTCTGCTACGACAAGCCATAATGGAATTCTATGACGGCATGCACCACTTAAGCCTACAAGAGGCATTCCGTGATTCCATCATCATAAAACTCTACGGCCAGCTTAAAATTTGAAAGCACAAGTTCGCTCAACACTAGAGATAAGATACCATGCCGCTCTCCCTACAGAGAAACATACATGCTTGACAGAGTATGCATGTGTATGGGGGCAGTCGAGAGCCACAGCTGTTTTGCAGACAGCTATTTAAAGTTTATGGGTACCATAAGGGTGCTTAACATGCTTTGATAATGCATACGATTTAAAAATGTTTTACCAATTTTTTTTTTTATAGTATCCGTTTATTAGATTTTCAAGAGAAAAACAAAAAGGTATAACAGTACACAGACAATCACAATTGCATAAGTAATCAAGTGGTTTCCACTGAGCAAAGTCCATGTCCGTATTCAGAATTGAGTGTACAGGTAGTTTCTGTCCGAAAAAAAATTAGTGGTAAAAAATCTCAATAGTAAATGCAAAAAGTTCCATCACATCTACATGGACACACAATTATGGCTCCATTCACACATCCGCAATTCCGCATTTTGCGGAACAGAATTGCGGCCCCGATCTGGAATTGCGGACCCGCACTTCCGGGTCCGCAATTCCGATCCTGAAAAAAAATAGAACATGTCCTATCCTTGGATGTGTGAATGGACCCTATCCCAGTTACCCCCCCAAAGGGACCAAACAAGGAAACATTACTCAAAGTGTCACTGTTTGTGCATTAATCCAAGGATCCCATATTTTAGGGAAACGGTCAGGGGTTCTGCCATGTTCATAAACTAGCTTGTAAAGCCCTAGATCAGAATTGACTAACTGTATCCAGTGTTTGGTGGGTATTTTAGGGTGCTTCCAGTTCAAAAGGATAGTTTTCCTTGCGTAATATAGCAGCAGCTTGTATCCTACCATACTTTGTGGGAATTACATCATTGACTTTTCCCAACAGACTTGTCTTTGGCGTGCAAATCTCTGGAAATCCTAGTTTAGTGTTTAAGTAGGCATGTACCTCTACCCAAAAGCTGGATAATCGGGCAGAGCCACACCATCTGAAAGAAGTAGCCATCATCACATCCGCAGCGGGTGCACTGAGGGCTAGCCAATCTGCACATCTTAAATAATCTACCAGGTGTATAGTACACTATGCAACCATTTCAACTGTATAAGTTGATCTCTGGCACTAACAACCGTGGATCTCCACGTGTGGCGTAATTCCTTCACATGATGGGCCTCTAGATCCACCACATCTTGTCTCCATTTGCCAAGAGATCTATCAATCGGGGAATCTTGCTCAGCCATTAGTGCTACATACAAAGTGGATACTGGTTTATCTAATTGAGCCCTTATTACCGCATCCACCGGGTTACAGTCCAACCTCAGTGGATCGTTACCGAACTGAGCACTACAGGCATGCCGGAGCTGGAAGTATCTGTACAGAGAGTGTTGGGGTAATTTGAATACTTGTTTCAGACTATTAAAGGATCTGAATAAACCATTATCATAAAGTTGTGTGACATACGGAAAACCCCTTTGAGGCCAAAATCCAAAATCTAGAGAATAGTTCAGGCAGAACCTTGTTCCTCCATAGAGGCACATACGGTGACCATCTCTCTCCACCATCCTGAACTGTGTGCACACTCACCCATTTAACCCAGATTGCCATTGTTGCAGCCATAATGGGAGTAAAGTGACGTGCTGCATATGTCCCTTTGCTATATACTAAGTTTGGCAGAGCTTTATATGACCCCACTAGAGCAGCTTCCAACACTACCGCTGGGTTGCCTGCATGTGCTTTGATCCACCATGCCACCTAACACTCTTATAATAAAGAGAGAATAAGCAGCGCTAAGTCCCCTTGCCCATATAGCGCCTGAAGGTTTTTTTTCGCGCTATCCTAGGACGCATTTTATGCCACAGAAATGGGGTAAGCATCCTGTCCATAAGAACAAAATGTCTCTTTGGCAGTGCCAATGGTGCCGCCCTATATAGATATAACATTTTTGGCAAAAGGATAATTTTTATGATATTAACACAACCAATCAAGGTCAGTGGTAGGTTTTCGCATGCCTCAATTTTCCTAGCAATATATTTCACTGTAGGGACTAGGTTTAGCTGGTAGAACTTTGCGGCTTCTACATGTATAACAATCCCCAAGTACTTGAACTGTTCTACTACTTGGAACTTGGACTGCAATGAAATATGAATGGGATCAAAATTATCTAGCAAGCAGAGGCTCGACTTAGCCCAACTTACCTGTAAACTAGAGAAATTTCCAAATGTATCCACAGTATCTAAGAGGGCATTCAAAGAGCTACCTGGGTTTGCCAAATATACCAGCATGTCATCTGCATAGAGGTAGAGTTTCTCCAAGGGGAATAATCAGAGACATACCCATTTACGTCGGCCCTGGCTGTTAGAGTTTTTTTTTTAAGTATCTTCGGAAACTCAGCGGGAAACACATATGTTTAAGCGTAGCCCACTACTGAGAGGATCACCTCCCTCAGTCTCAGTGCCAGTACCTTCGCAAAAATGTTAGCGTCTAGTTTCAGGAGTGAGATAGGCATGTAAGAGTTACACTAATCCGGCGGTCTCCCCGGCTTGTGTATCACCACAATAGTAGCCTCATAGAAGGAAGGGGGTGAAACACCTTGTTCAAAAGCATGGTCAAAAAGCTTCCGAAGTCTGCCGCCATGCACCTTTGAATGGAGTTTATACAGTTCAGCAGGGAACCCTTCCGATCCAGGAGCTTTCCTTGCTGTCAGAGATTTGATAGCTAGTTCAATCTCCATATCCATCATTCGTGTCGCCAAGGCCTCTCCAGCATCCCGTGCAAGAGTGGGGATTGGAACTCTAGCTAGAAAGTCGGTTAAATCTGTTGTAGTATAAGTAGTTTTAGAGGCATATAAGGAAGAGTAGTAGGAGGCAAATTGACGATACACCTCTCGGGGCTCATTAACAAAATTTATCCTGGTCAGACATAAAACCTGCGATTACTGTTTGGGGGGTTTCTGAGCGAGCCAAGTAGGCCAAAGCCCTACCATTCTTATCCCCATCAGAAAAAATATTATTTCTTATGAGTATAATCTGTGAGGTGTAAACAGAACAGACACTGCGCCTCCAACCAGTTCCCCCTCTTTTCACTACTCCGATCTCTTAGAAATTCTTGCTCCTTATTGGAGACCTCTACCTCATCACAGATTTAAAGGCATTCCATTCCACCAAAGGATCTGACCACCCCTCATTTTCTGCCCAGTATTGTGTCATGTTCTAAAAGTTGCTACTCGCCACCGGGAGGACCTTCAGCCACATCGGGTTTAGCTGACACCATCTGGGGGGGAGGGGTGGCAATGGCTGTGATAGAATCAGGAGAAGGTGGGCATGATCCAAAATACCTCTAGGTAAGTAATCCCCGGTTCTAATATAGGGTAGTAGATCTCTGCTGACAAAAGCCAAATCTATGCGAGATATTGATCCAGTGGAGGCGGAGTAGCATTAGAACTGTGAGAGGGTAGAATGAAGTCGCCTCCAAGCCTCTACAAGTCCATGTGCATCCGCCCAGTATGAAAGAGCTCTATTGTGTGTAGTCTGAGGATGTAGCCCATCTTTAATAGGATCTAGGGTGGCATTATAGTCACCCATAATAAGGGGGGTTGCTACAAACATTGCGACTTTACTCATAATGAGATCTAAGATTCCCCTACAGAATAGAGGTGGTACATATAAACCTATCATCAGATATTGCAGCCCTCTGACAATGGCCTGCAATAGCACATATCTGCTGGAGGTATCTGTTTGGACTGATATTAACTAAAAGGGAAGGCTTTTAGCAATTAAAATGGAAAATCCCTTTGCATAGTGGAGTAAATCGCATGCTAGATGGATCCCACCCATGGTCGTTTAAGAGCAAAAACTCATAGGTGGGTTTCTTGCAGTACTACTATATCAGGGCTATATATCGTCAAGTAGTTGAAGACTAGTGAACGCTTGACCTTGCCATTAAGACCTCTGACATTCCAGGACAACAACTTAACTGACGCCATACAACCACCAAATAAATGTAACTACATCCTTAAGTCCAATGTTTTACCAATTTTGATAGATTATGATCATTTCAACATGTAAAGACTCACGCAACTACTACAGATAGATGCAACAATAAGCGCAAATCCTCAGACATACTAAAAATGTTGTTCGCAAGACCAGCAAATCTCTAGGTGTAAATGCAAACTCTTGATGGTCTTGCATCTTAAGTGTACTGCCATTAGAAACCATTCAAGTGCAGGCAGCTGATTGACTTTTTCCACACCTCTTTACTATAATTTCAACTTCAGTTCAACGTCAAGTCACATGTAGAGACAACGCATTCATGATCAGAACCTATAGTTGACCATTTGTTTGTATTGCTGAATCATACCCATCATCGAAGCATGTGCAAAACCACCATATACAAGACTGGCAAAAATGCTGCACAATAAAACATTTACCTGACACAAGTGAGTCTATATCATTATATGGTAAAACCTTTTTGAGGCAACCATCCAACATTGCACTGAGAAGTGGTCTTCTAGGTAGGTGGCTTTTTCGAAGATGATGGCTAGCATGCATAATATATGGTGGGACTGAAAACCTGGTCTGGATAAGTGGGTGGTCTACTCAAAGAGATGATCTTGTGGAGAGGTTTGACTGTATGTGTTTTGAGAAACTAAAATCCCAAGTTCTTTGCTTTAGCACTTCTACAGGCTAAAACTGATTTGTAGAAAACCCATCTTCAACAAGGCTTATGAACAAAAAAAAACTCCATATCAGAACACCTTTTACACATAGTTATAGAAGAGTGAATGCCTTAGTATTGATTTAATCCAACCTCCACTGTCATGGGGACAGAATATATATTTCCCCAAGCTAAAATAATTTATGTACGGCATGAAGCAACTACCGGTGAAGGAGATTATTTGGCAGGATATAACTCTCTTCTTCTAGCACGCTGGTGACTTGGTTAATATATGACTGTATCCCTGTAACCAGATTACCACGGGTTCACCTTTCCAATGAATCTTTATTCTGAAAGGCTGACAATGAGGTGAGCTGCGTACCTCATATCAATTCACTCGAGAGCACCTCTCCCTAAAGCTGTTACACACAGGGCTTCCAATTCCAAGACATCTCTTGGCAGCCGCGGCTATTTTTATGGGCTTGTCACTTAACAAAGCTATCTCCATCTGTTCAGCTATACATGCAAATTCATAGAAATCCAAGTGAAGCAGAAAATAGGAGAGAAGACACTTTCACAGATTTGTATACACTGCACTTGTTACTTCAGTCGTGCTAAGCCGTTAACACAAACCATGGCATGCCTGTTCTGTATTAGCCTACAGAACAATAATTGGCATGTACTTCCAAAAATATTACTGAATGGCAAGGACATATCTGGCTGTTATGGAAAATCATCACTAAAGACAATATTTAAATGCTATTATATATTGGATTTTTTCTTTTTTTTTTTTTCTTCTTTATAAAGATGCACTTGATCATAAGACACACCTAGATTTTAGAGGAGGAAAACAGGAAAAGCTATTTCTCATCAGACCTCAGATCAGACCCCCAATCTTCATCAGACCCCAGATTAGACCTTCAATCTTTACCAAACTACCCCTTGGTCGTGCTGCGGGCCACAATGCAAGAACACAGTCCGTGGGTCAGCCGCAGCGGATCGCGGACCATTCACTTTACTGGGTCCGTGATCCGGCCATTCTTCAAAAAGATAGGACATGTTTTATCTTTTTCTGGAACGGAAGTACGGGACGAAAGCTCACAGAAGCACTTCGTAGTGCTTCCGTAGGGTTCCGTTCCGCATCTTCAGACCCATTCAAGTGAATGGGTCCGGATCCGTGATGCGGAATGCCCACACAACGGCACCTGTGTATTGCGGATCCGCAAATGCGGTCCACAATACGGCAATGGGAAGCACACGTTCGTGTGCAGGGGGCTATAAGATCAGGCAGTAAAGTAAATAAAAATTACCTCTCCTGCTCTGGATAGCACACTTTTCCTGTATTCACCACTACCTGGTCTTCTGCCGACGCTGCGCTGTAGCAATTCATACTGCACTATGTCCTGACACACTACGCAGTCAGGACACAGCACAGCAGCAGCCCGGAGGGAGACCAGGGAGTGGTGAGTACAGCCAGCGCTACAATCACTCATTAGCATTTGCTTTATAAGACGCACTGCCATCTTCCCACCAATTTTGGGGAAAAAGTGCATCCCCTAAAGCAAAAAAATATGGTATTTAATGAAGTACAGAGAGGAGCATACATCCCATCTGTCAGCAATCACTTGTCTAAAATTAGGCAGTGGATCAAAATACAAGATAGATCTATATATATATATATATATATATATATATATATATATATATATATATATACACACACACATATACACACACACACACACACTTTTGTTTTGCTATTAAATGTATGTCAGGGTTGTTGCTTAGCAACAAGTGCTGCAAATCACTGGTGTCAATGCCTTGGAATACCATGTTGACTAATGTTAGGCATTTCTGCAAACAGTATAAAAATGAGCATCATAAGGTTAGCAACTATGCTATACTATGGTCATTGGCATAACATTTCAGGATATGCTCCCATTGTTATAGCATTGGGGAAAAGCGTGTATAACCCTATAGCTATACTTGGGTGGCATGTATTGGTAATCTAGTGCTATATGCATTTTTGAAGTCTGAATGCCATGTATATAAGGTATGAACATGTACTGTACGTAAGATACGCCATCATTTATATAACATATCTGTAAATGCCTACTCACATGTACAAATCACTACTAAAAGACTAAAGTTACATAATACTGAATAGGAGGCATCTTCACTGCGAACAAAGGACCACATTCCCACACCCTATAAATATTGCTCTTGGCCCCAGAACCAAATGAATGGCTTCTATTGCACATTACCTTGCAGCGCAGGATTCAAACAGCTCACATTTTCCCATCATTTCAGCAAAAGCCATGCATAACTCTTTCGTACAGAGGGAAATTATTATGGTTTTTATTGCCATATTGAATAGTAAAAAGGGCTGAGGCGATAAATAACCATCGCAATCATTCTCATCACAAGGAGCCAAGTACAATATATAAACTGGTCAATGCAGCCATTCCTCACTGAATGAGCGTGCACGGAAACATGGAGACATTACTTTTTCTATTCATCTGTGCGCTGGGAACAAAATATACTGGTAATACATTAGTTCAAAAGCTTTCTGACAGTCAAACCAAATGTCATTTTTAGGCCTTGCCAGGCCATCATGCCTGTCAGCACAAGACACATTTGAAAAAAGGGATATATGACAACCTCAGATTAGCTGCTTAGTAATAAGTACTGCATTTCTATCTCTTAAAGCAGAGGTCCCCAACCACCGGTCCGCGGCCCAGGAACAGGCCCTGGATGATTGTTTGCCGGGCCACGGCAATACAGAAGCCAGAAGAAATGCAGAAGCCGGCAATCTCCATACCAGTATGACAATCCCTCAGGCAGCTGCTCCCAGCCAATCCCAGTGCTTCTTTCATGTACACCTGATGTGAGAGCAGCTATAACAGGCCCGATGATTGGCTATAAATGGATTGGGGGCGGTGCTTAGCGCAGTCAGAAGTGTAGTGTTTCCAGGTTAGTGTGGCTTGCTGTACATTACGGTGGCTGGTGACTACCTGCAGTGCATGACCCTGTGTGCTGTGTGGGCCCTAGCTGCTGTCATGGGGTTGTCACTGTTACTGCCTGAGGTAGGTGATGCTTTGTGTTTGCATCATACAATAAGCTAGTTAAAGAAGCAACCTATAGCCTTAAGTGCACTTCAAAGTCCAGCAAGCCCTCAGCTATTTATGCCATGCAGACACTGAATAGATATTGTATAGGGCAGGGATGGCCAACCTGCGGCTCTCCAGATGTTGCAAAACTACAACTCCCAGCATGCAAAGACTGCCTACAGCTATCAGCCTACAGCAGGGCATGGTGGGAATTGTAGTTTTACAACAGCTGGAGAGCCGCAGGTTGGCCAGCCCTGGTATAGGGGGTGGGGTGGATTTTTGCCCCATGCAGTATAATGTCACCATTTGGCCCACCCCATGCAGTATAACGTCACCTTGTCCCCAGCCACCTTGTACAGCACAATGCCTTTGTGGCCCTATGCAATATGTCACCTCGTGGCCCCATACAGTATAATGTCACCTTGGCCCCAGCCGCCTCATACATTGTGTTATATATTTTAATATGCACCTTGTGTTTTGTTATGCACGTGAATCAGTGAGCGCCGACTAGATCCCCCCCGTCCCCGTCCCCCCCCCCCGTCCCTAGGAAAATTGTCTTGCATGAAACCGGTCCTTGGTGCAAAAAAAGGTTGGGACCACTGTCACAAAGCATAAAGTACGGCCTTGAATAGGCATTGATTTTCACAGCTACGAAATTGTATGCACTCTCTAGGCTTTTTAGCCAAACGTCAAGCTGTGTTTCTCAGCTAAATTCTCCTTTGAAATTACTTTAAGGTCATTGTGCAATAGGATTTATATATAAAAAAAAAAAAAGGGGGGGGGGGATTTTTGTTTAAAAGGACTTCATAGAACTTGTAATGTTTTCGCTGGAACCAGGCCGCTGAAGCAATGGTGGACCACTCCACTGGTTATGGACTAGTCTCCAATAGTCAAGATCTTTCCGAATCTATCCAACTCCATCTAAAGCCACTTACCAGCCATTTTTTTTAATTTTTTTTAGGAAAGATAACTGCAAGGCCACAAAGCTGCTGTTTCATGAAACATTTTGCATCCAAAAGCCAAGACTAAGGAACCAAATACCTGCTGGCCACTGACCTAAGGTGGTCCTCCAATAACTCACAGAATCCACACCAGGGTGCACACAAGTGAATTGAATAAGGTATATCATACAAACGGCTCTAATGGAAAAGTTTAAGGCAATGAAGAAAACTGGATCTGTGTTTACAGGCATAGGTCCTCAATAGATGCAATTAAATAAATATGGAAATAGAACTGAGTATTAGAAACACAACGATAAGACAGTATATAAGAAATACCCCCCACCAACACGACGGACGTAGTATTAGAAACACACAATGCTAACATGACAGAATATAAGAAATGCCCACCACCAACACGACGTGGTATAAGAAACACACAATGCTAACATGACAGAATATAAGAAATACCGACCACCAACACGATGTAGTATTAGAAACATATACTGTCATGTTAGCATTGTGTAAGAAATACCCACCACCAACACGCTGTAGTATTAGAAACACACAATGCTAACATGACAGTATATAAGAAATACCCCCCACCAACACGACGGACGTAGTATTAGAAACACACAATGCTAACATTGACAGTATATAAGAAATACCCACCACCAACACGACGGACGTAGTATTAGAAACACACAATGCTAACATGACAGTATATAAGAAATACCCACCACCAACACGCTGTAGTATTAGAAACACACAATGCTAACATGACAGTATATAAGAAATACCCCCCACCAACACGACGGACGTAGTATTAGAAACACACAATGCTAACATGACAGTATATAAGAAATACCCCCCACCAACAAGACGTAGTATTAGAAACACACAATGCTAACATTGACAGTATATAAGAAATACCCACCACCAACACGACGGACGTAGTATTAGAAACACACAATGCTAACATGACAGTATATAAGAAATACCCACCACCAACACGCTGTAGTATTAGAAACACACAATGCTAACATGACAGTATATAAGAAATACCCCCCACCAACACGATGGACGTAGTATTAGAAACACACAATGCTAACATGACAGTATATAAGAAATACCCCCCACCAACACGATGGACGTAGTATTAGAAACACACAATGCTAACATGACAGAATATAAGAAATACCCACCACCAACACGACGTAGTATTAGAAACACACAATACTAATATGACACTATTAAAAAAAAACACAACAGAGTAAAAAGAACCTATAAAGATGTTGGTGGATTATCTTTGAATTACATTGTTACTACAAGAAACAATTGCAAACACCAGAGGTTTGATTTGTAGTTTGGACAAAATCATTGAGCTACTGTGGCAGTGGTAATCATGGTCCCAGAAAATCTTTGGTTGTCATGGTAACAGCACGACACCCTCCCCCAGGAAGCTTTCACTACCTGCCTGACTCCTAATGTCTGCACTCTGCACAATGCAGACGCAGATGACTGAAAGGACTAAAGGAAAAGTAGTGAATGCTTTCACTCTTCTGTATGGCTAGAAGCCGGCAGGCTCCCCAGGGGAATACACTTCAGTAAAGAGAAAGCATACATATGGTAACTGTATAGGAATGTTTTTCCGAGGGTCACGACCTCTGCTCTACAGGCTTATAGGGGATTCATCACTGAGGCTATACTCCGGCTCAACATATTATCATGAAGGGATTTCAGTTTTGGCAAACTCTTCTCAGATCAAGCGCTCCTAGAAATGTGGGGGTCTTTGAAGGTTTAGTTACAGAGCTCAGTAGCACAAAAGCAACAAAAGTTAACAAGATGCTCAGAATAAGGAGGAGAGGAGTGCCTAAAATACTGTGTATGCAAGTAAGCCATCGAGAACTACAGAACTATATAGGAAGCAAAACAAAATACAAGATTCTGTTCATAAACTGAGGGTAAAGGTTTTGACCAATTTATACATACATTTCTAAAAAGGTCTTAAACAACATCTGATTACTACAACGGCAAATGGCTTTGTACTGTACCCCAACCCCAGGCGGCCGGTGACGTAAACAGAGAAACCCGGCATCCTCTGCGTCCATAGGAGCAAAATGGGAACAGTTAAGTGCCCCAACTCCTCAGGCTGCTCCTGGCTTCCTCCACGATAACAACGCAGATACAAGGGATTCTGTAAAGTTTCTGATACTGGGGCAGCCGAGGCCTTCACCGTCACAGCTGGAGTATTGTTGTATTAATCAAATATTACTATTTATGTTTTTTTTTTTTTTTTTAAAGAAATGTATGTATATATTGGCCAACTCCTTTAAGGCTGGAGTTTCATGCCGGTCTTAATCCAAAGTAAATTGGAGTGCAATGAGCCAAGCATGCCTTTTAATAAATTTGGCACATCTTTGGTTGTCTATGTGCCAGAAAGCTAGTCTATAACTACTATTAGCGCCATGATTTACATTGATAACTGATGTCCACAGGAGGCCACGCACCCTTATGCTAAGTGGAGCTTACGTTTCTTGTTACTTTAGTTAGTGATGAGAAGTTCGTTAATTGGCAATTGTGGCTCGAGACAAGATTTGTTCCTTTTTTACACCTTAAAAGTGGTGTAAAGCCACTTATACCTTCCCCTTGTGTACACCTTTAGGAGCATATCCCATGGTATGTGCCCAATGTTTAGCCCTGATGCAAGTATCTGTATGCTGCACAGTTGTATACATAGTCAATAGACTACCATTCAAAACTACAACTCTATGGGACAGATTTGTTAAGAATGGTCTTTTATAAACCCGTCTTTATTCATATGTTTGAATTAAATTGTGCCAACTTTATTAAGTGGCACATCATCATTAAAGGGGTTCTGCATTTTTTTTTTTAAACTGATGATCTATCCTCTGATCGGCGTAGGTGCGACACCTGGGACCCCTGAGACGATCAGCTGTTTGAGAAGGCAGCGACGCAGGCAGTAGTGCCACGGCCTTCTCGCTGTTTACTGCAGGCCCACTGTAGGCCCAGTGACGTCACGAATAGTATCCATTCAAGTCAACAAAGCTTAACCGCGCCCAGGCCATTGATACTAGTTGTGATGTCACTGGTCCTGCGGTAAACAGCGAGAAGGCTGAGGCGCTACTGATGATCGGCAGGGGTCCCGGGTGTCGGACCCCCGCCGATCAGATGCTGATGATCTATCCAGAGGATAGATCATCAGTTTAAAAAAATATATATATTATTGCAAGCACAGATTTGCATGGTGAAAACCTACTGTTCAACAGAAGGCAGTGACCACTCCGGAGAAACCATGCCCATTTGTTTATGCCAACCTGAAAAGTTATGACATAATTTGTGACACAAAGCCATTACCAAAACCCTCTCTATATGTTTCTAGTGGGATGGCTCTGCCGTGAAAAGCATAGTCAACCATCTGTTTCAATGCAGTTAATAATAATAATATTTATAAAAACAAAAAAAAAGATGGTAAACACATACCAGCCACATGTGTCAAGATGATACTCATCATGTCGGGCCGATTATACCCAATGAATATGCTAGACTTATACAATGAAAGCATCCGATGGATTATATGCTGGAAGTATTCGCCGCATTGCAGGTCAGCCCCAGATCACACAATTCAGAGCAATTGATCTGAAGGATTCTGCACAACCCAGGGGTATGTAGAGGTGTACATGAGAAACATCTACTGAGGTTCACACATGCCAGTAATAATAGGTCTACTTCCTCCTGGTTTTTACTAGAAGATGGGTCAAGTGCACGTAGTAGTATGTGAATGTCTTTTTCTAGGATGCTTAAAGGGGGTTCTCCGGAAATAAGCACTGACACCAGTCATTAGCTGCAGCAGAGCATGCGACTATGGCCATGCTGTACCGGATGTCAACACTGTGGGAACCAGAAGACGGACACAGCAGAGGCAGCGAGAAGGACCAGAAAGGCAGGAAATAGGCAGGTATGAATCTTCCGTTTAGAGAGACAGGTTGTTGGACACTTGCTAAAAATTCTATATTCCTGGATTAGCCCTTGAAGTTGTTTCCTGACCAAAAATAAGTAAAATGCTGCAAAGAAAATGATCTCAGAAGCTACATGGCAGTGCATTATACAGTAGATAAAAAAAAAAGTAAAAAAAAAAAAGCCTGTCTACTAAACTAAATAAAATACAGTCAGGAACCAAACTCCCGGAACCCATTAACAGCTTCTTCCTGTAACGTAACCTGTGGATCAGGTTTACTGGCCCTTTAAGTCTCTGCGTTTTCTGCTTCAGTTACTTTTGCTTTGCCTCTTCAGGAAGTGAAGCCATTATCCTTTGCTCAATTCAGTTTCGTAGACATAAATAAGACAAAACTGTGTTTTCTAGTTTTAAGGATGGGTAATGACTCTCCCCTGGGACCGAGACAAAACAGTGGGACACATTAAACTGATAAAGTGTCATCTGATTGTTTAGGTGTTTCACAAAGTTCAGTGCGCAAATGTTAACGCCAACTTCAATTACAGAACGGAAAATATAATCAGGAATCTAAAGATCATTAAGCAGCTGCTGCATTGCTGTGGGTAATTCATTTATGAGGCACAACAACCACCAGCTTTATTCTCTGGCTGTTAAACGCTTGCAAGTCAATTCATGTAGGAAAAAGCAGGGACTGGAAAGTCAAACTGTACCGCGGCGTATTACAATCAGCACATCCAAGTACTTACAGCACAGAGCTTTCTGCAGTCTCCTCAGTTTCATGGCAGTTCTGTACGCCGAGAATCTCACATTGTTCAAGTCGGCTGCGGAGGAAACACAACTTGGTTAAAACGATGTCAAGGGAGAATGAAAAGAATATGTTGCAGTCAAATATAACCCATAGCAGTCCTGCAGTACCCATGCCTACAAATACAGACGTGAATGAGTGTTCACACGGTGGAAAAATCGGGCATTTATTTGCCACGTAATCCATGGCTGAAATTGGACCTTTGGATTTCTACCGTAGATTTTCAGTTTACAGGCTGCAGATCTGCCCAGCGAGATTTAGACCCATTCAAGGTCAAGAAAGTCAAGAAGGAACATGCTCATTCTTTATCTCCAGTGAACTACGGCACTGATTTCCATTATAAATCAATGAGTGATTAATGTTAGGTGTTTTTAGCAGCATATTTTGGTGCAATTTTCAGGAAAAACATACCTTTTACATGGCTACACCATAAAACTTTCACAAATTTACTTGAAAGAGAACTTGTCATTGTTTGGAAGAAGGCTATCTATACCAACCAGTGGGATGCCCGTCTGAGTAATGCTGTAGTGTTGTTTTTTTTTTTGCCCTGCACCCACCTTGTTTGCAACATATGGCCCCCAAAATAAACTGTGAAATATAAGCAATAAGGGCTCATACACAAAAACTTTAGGTTTTTTTTCAGTGTCCGTTCCATTATTTTTTTTTTTACGGCCCATATGTGGAACCATTTACTTCAATGGGGCTGCAAAAACAATGGAAATGACTCGGTATACATTCAGTGTCTGTGCCGCAAAACACACGTCTGGTTTCTATGTTTTGTGGATCCGCAATTTGCGGACTGCAAAACAGGGAATGTTCATGTGCATGAGCCCTAAGGAAGTGGCTTGTCAAGATGGTGGCAACCACTTCTCATCTCTACAGGCAGAGCCATGTTCCCGGTTTGATACTGTCCACTCATCGTGGAAAGTGTCAGAGCAGCGTCCTTTCTTCTAGAACTCAGATGCTCCTCGCTGAGGGGAGCTTATCTTGTGAGACCAGGTCACCTGGGACATCACAGTGGTGGGAAACAACATCGCCAACCAGAGGAGCCTGCATCCTAGCCAGCGATGGAAGACTACAGCACAGTTTGAAGGCAAGTGCCTGCATCACTCTTATGGATGAGCATCTGTGGCCTGGTAATGACAAGGCCACACTGGTTCCTTTAGAGAAGACATATGGTTGCAATCTCCTTGGCAAGCACCATCTACCTGCATATAGAGTACACTTAGTGAGTCATAGCTCAAAAAAAGTAGGGTGCTGGCAAAGAAAAAAAAAATACAAAAACAAAACACTGCATTACTCAAGGTACCGGCAGAATTTAGCTGGTATAGACAGTTTCCATTCTTCCAAATCGTGAGAGGTCCTCTTTAAGATCCAGCCAATATTATCTTATATGTGATACAAGTGAGAAGATCACATTAGTGGTCAGATATCTCTGACCATCGCGATCTCCATAATAAAAGGACTTCATACAGAGCCTCAACACCTTTGGAATTGCTCAGAGATGCCTGCTACTGAAAATCTGACCTAGGAAATCCATGCAAAGGTTCAACAAGTTTGTGTATATTGTTGTGCCACATTTAATAGGGATAGAAATATCTTGGCAGTGCCAAGGTGCCTATGCCAATGTTCTCTCACGCAACACATCAGATCACTATTTTTAAATGAGGAAATACCGCAACTAGTCATTACCTGGATTTTCATTGATAATTAAGTCAATGGAAAAAAAATGTGCATGTCCTCTAAACTTAAGAGCACCATTTACATAACTAAATGTTGGCACAATATACAAAAAGAGCACGTGCAAAGTCAGCTTAGGTAAGAGTCCCTCACCCATACAGTAGATACCTGTTGCAACTGTTTGCTTCTTTTTTTTTTTCAGTAAATTTCCTCTAAACCTATGAAATGACTTTAGGTTATATGCATCTTTGGTTTTACCCTCATTCAGAGGGTAAGGGTCCATTCACACGTCCGTTTTTTCTTTCCTGATCTGTTCCGTTTTTTCAGGAACAGATCAGGACCAGATCTGGACCCATTCATTTTCAATGGGTCCTGGAAAAAATCGGACAGCACAATGTGTGATGTCCGTTTCCGTTGTTCCGTTCCGCATGTCCGTTTAAATATAAAACATGTCCTATTCTTGTCCTGAAAAATCGGATCCTGGTACAATACAAAGTCAATGGATCCGCAAAAAACGGATGACATTCGGATGTCATTCCGTATGTCATCCGTTTTTTGCGGATTCCGTTCCTGGAAACACATAACAAATTTTTTTTTTTTTTTTTTTTTTCAATTTTTTTTCAAAGAAATCCAAACAACTTTATTTGATTATTGAAATGTATACATGTTTCAGTTTTTTGCGGATCCGCAAAAAACGGATGACATACGGAAACATTTTCAGGAACAACGGATCCGCAAAAAACGGACCGTTTTTCAGGATGAAAAAAAACAGGACGTGTGAATGGACCCTAATGCCGAGTCCCCCTAGGTAATGTGGCCTTACACTAGATATTTTGTGCAATGATATGAAGCAACGAGTCACAAGTTCTAAATGGATTCTCATGGACTTGTTTCCCAGCTAGTTAATTAGACAACAATAAATCACGTTGAGTGATAATGTATGAAAATCAAATACACTGGCCTAATCTGATGTGAAACATATTAATAGAAAAACAGTGCGTCCCAGCACAGTGTGACCGAGTTCACTTTAATTTCACCCTTGTTTAATCAGATGAATCGCTGCAAAATGCAGTTACTGTAGCCGTAACCATGCATTCTGAAGACCAAACATCATAAAATCTCAGTGGACGCCTATAGCGAGAACATTGTGTATCTTTTAGGCTACTTTCACACTCCGTCATGGATCTGCACAAACGCATCCGTTCAGATAATACAACTGCATGCATATTATCTTTATCATAGCCAAAATGGATCAGTCTTAAAACACAGTTGAAAGTCAATGGGGGACGGATCCATTATCTATTGTGCCATATAGTGTCAGTGAAAACGGATCCGTCCCTATTGACTTACATTGTGTGCCAGGACGGATCAGTTTGGCTCAGTTTCGTCAGACGGACACCAAAACGCTGCAAGCGTGGTGTCTACCTCCAAAGCGGAATGGAGGCGGAATGGAGCCAAACTGAGCGGATCCTTATCTATTCAGAATGCATTAAGGGAAAAACTGATCCATTTTGGACCGCTTGTGAGAGCCCTGAATGGATCTCACAAACGAAAACCAAAACGCCAGTGTGAAAGTAGCCTTAGAAGATACAGTGCATTCGGAAAGTCTTCAGACCCTTTCACCTTTTCATATTTTCTTATGTTGCAACCTTGTGCCAAAATACTAAAAATTAGAGTCAATTTAAGATCCAAATATTTACAGGAACATACAAAAATTTATGTTGCAAATGTTTAGGCAGGATCTAGTAGAGATTTGTTTACACTAGCGTTATTCTTTTACAGTATGGAAATCCGATAAAGGATCAAAATCCATGGAACAATACCACACTTGCCGGATCCGGCATTAATGTCCATAGAGATGTATTAATGCCAGATCCGGTACCAAGTGTTCTGGAAATTGCCGCATCGCCAGATCTGGTTTTCCGGTCTGCGCATGTGCCAGGATATAGGAGGAGGAGTGGGTTTCTTTCTTGATCTTGGGCTACTTTCACATTAGTGTTTTTCTTTTCCGGCATAGAGTTCCATCACAGGGGCTCTATACCGGAAAATAACTGACCAGGCATATCCCCATGCATTCTGAATGGAGAGCAATCCGTTCAGGATGCATCAGGATGTCTTCAGTTCAGTCATTTTGACTGATCAGGCAAAAGAGAAAACCGTTGCATGCTACGGTTTTATCTCTGGCGAAAAAAACGGAAGACTTGCTTTTTTCCATAGGAATGTATTAGTGCCGGATCCGGCATTCAAAATACTGGATCCGTCCTTCCGGTCTGCGCATGCGCAGACCTTTAAAAATGAGAAAAGAAAAAAACGGATCCGTTTTGCCTGATGACACCAAATGGATCCGGTATTGCAAATGATCCGGTATTTCGGACTGATCAGGCATTTTTTAGACTGATCAGGATCCTGATCAGTCTGAAAAATGCCTGATCAGTCAGAAAAAAATGACATCCGTTTGCATACAGTTTGTCTGATCAGGCAGTCAGTTCAGGCAATGGAACTGCCTGCCGGAATCAAACAACGCAAGTGTGAAAGTACCCTTAAAAAAAAAAAAATAATATCCGTCTAACGGATCCGGGAAAAAAAGCTTTCCGTTTATATATGGCTTGCCTGATCTTAACAACGCTAGTGTGAAAGTACCCTAAATGTCATGCACTTTGCTGGTACTGTAGAACGTGTGGTGCTGCTGCACACAATTCTGCTGCCGAAAATACACAGCGTTTACCCCACGCGTGGCCGGACCCCAATACTAAAAAGGAATCCCCTGGTAAACTCTCCTAAGTAATAATAGGTGCCAGGTTCATTTCATGCCCAATCACAACAGTCTTTATAGAAGCATTTTATGAGTAGAAGTAGACAGCTCCTTTAATAAATAGAGGAATCTGCATCCCCAATATCATAAAATGTCATTGACTTTGAAGATGAAACCTAATCCTAAAAGCAAAGCACAACTGTAATTAAGGTTCTTTGTAATGTCATTTTAAATGTCGTACTGCAGGGATGCAATAAGCATCACTATAAAAATTATGAAGATAATAAATCAATGAGAAAAACTACATATATAAATAATGCCCTTCATGTTATTTGTATGGTCCAAACAAGGGTGTGTGTACCATAGAGGGAGTCAACGTGGTTTGTATCGGGCCACTTGGGGGCCCAGCCCCTGCTGGTAACAGCTCGTATTTTGGAGACTACCTATGCAAGGATCCCCTTTTCACAGACCCTACAATGTTACCATACATGGGTGTGAGGAACTAACCCAAACATCCTGGAAAAGAGATGGTGGGCAAACAAGCCCAACAAGTCCTGTCCCAGGTGGTTATGGGTTTAATGCTTGAATGTTTGCTATGGGGCCCCTTTCATCTATGCAGATTCCTATGCAGAACAATAAGTGTTCATTTCAGGCTTGCAAATCACAGCCTAGACATCTAGAGGGAGATCATCTCTGCTGACCACAGCACGGCTTTCATTTCTTATAGTGCATTTGAAAAGACATTTTGGGGGCCATTTACTATACCCCTGTATGCCAGAAACTGGGGTAAAAAAAAAAAAGAAATATAAAAAATAGAAATCACAAATGTTGGCTTTGACCCTGTCTGGCTCCTTATGGTCACCGGGGCTGTTATGCTTGTGCTGCCGTTCAATGGCTTTATTGGAGCTTTGCAGGAGAGCAACTCTCTTCTAAAAATGTTATCAGGAGTTCCTTGGACTGCGGGTTTGCCAACGTTTTAAACATCATTGTGCTTAAATATAGGTGCAAGTGGCATTTCTATAAGGCCCTCAGCACTTTTTAGAAAAGGGGCAGTGGTGGCGGCATAGCGTGGGCAGAGCCACTCAATTCCAGAACATTCCCAACCATTTACAGCAGTTCACCGATATCCACTCCAGCCACAGGCTGTAGTAGATTTTAATCTGACTGCTGAAGGAGGAGCTTAAAATCGATGACTAGCCACACTCTCTTCATAAAATATGAGAAGGCGTGTGCCTCGTCATAAATTATATGAATCCTCTGGTGGCACAGGGGACATCGAAAACCGGACTTTGATAAATGACTCCCTTTAGCTTTAAGAAAGTTTTTACAAGTCTACTCCTTAAAAGGGTTTAGACCAAGTATGGTCTAAATTGATGAAGACGGTGTTCAGACAGAAAAAAATAAAATAAAGCAACATTCACCTCCCAGATCTCCCACGCCACACTCTGCTTCCTGGTCCACCGATGATATTATGACACAGACATGAGACCGGCCATCCCATGACCCTGTATCAGAACATTACTGCTGGACCAGGAAGCAGAAGGTGGCGGAGGAACAGGAGGCGTTACTACAGGCGATCTGGCAATGTTGGGATTGCGGAGGCAAGGAATCTGTAAGGAGAGTACTGATTTTTTTTTTTATGTTTGAGCACCACCCTCAGAAGTTTAGATCATAAACCAGTTTAGCGATAAAGCCCTTTAATTCAGAATCATTGGCAAATCCTTACAGAAGATAGAACATGAATATCTACGAAGCAATACTCAATCCTCCTACCAGAGTACATGGCATCACCACTGATGAGTGGTTATTCTTAGCCCTTTCTTCTGTTCTGAATCTCAGAATTCACACATAATAGGAATTATCCATACACTTTATCCAAATAATTTTACATTTAAAGCCCTATTTGATTAAAACATCCATTCCCGATAAAAGCTAAAATGAAGAATTAGGACTCATTGTCCTTAAGATGCCTTTCTGTACCAGATGCTGCTCTCCTGCGTACATTCATTCTGCGCAGGATGCCTCAATGTCACTGATTAGTGTATGGGTATTATATTGTAATGGCTCCGCATGATCTTTCCAGTCCACATACTGGACATCATCACACAACAGGAAGGACATTTCCATCCCTTTTATTCTAAATTAAGTTAAAGGGGTTGTACAGAATTTTTATTTTATTTTTTTCCACCGCAGTCAGCAGGATCTGTTTAGAGAAACCTATTTACCTGCTCCATGCTTGGTACCAGCTCACTTTTTCCCAATATGAAAATTAGGAGTTTGGTGCCAAGAGGGTGTCACAATTACTTTTATTGCACCCAAGCTCTGGTCTCATCTGTGGCCAGCCCCTCCTCTGCTTTGATTGACAGTTGCAGGCAGCCAGGAAGGGACTGTCCATATAAAGGAGTGGAGCTTAAAGGGATTATCCAATCCTAAAAAAAGCCCCCCAATATGTCGGGCTCCCCCACAATGAATATACTTACCTGGCTCCCCGCTTCTGGTCCAGTGTCTGGGGGGAGCAGCCAAGGGCTGGTGGGGGCGGGGGATGAGCCTCCCTGGCCCTTCCCGTGATGCTAGGGAAGCTCGTCACCGACTACCATTGGCTGCCCCCCCCCCCCCTTCCCCACCCTTGACTTCGGATGTTTTCATCTGCGCACAGGGAGGAGCAGCAGCAGTGGTGGTGCGGGGACCAAGACTGGCACAGGGAGCGGGGAGCCAGGTAAGTATATTCAGTGTGGGAGGCCCAGCATATTGGGGGGCTTTTTATAGGATTGGATAAACCCTTTAAGTACAACAAATGCAACGGTGACTGCTTTATTGCACCAAATACCTAATTTGCGTATTAGGAAAAGATATCATAACTCAGGAACGATACCTTAGATCAATAAAAGATGAACATCACTATAATCAGGTCAACTACAGCTCTACATCTCTGCAAATAGTTGGACAGGGAGGTCGCTGGTAAGATTCCCTTTAATCATGGGACAGCACGCTCAAAGTGTATCTGCTCTAGTGTGGAGGAGAAATGCAGCAGATAAGGCCAACCAGAAACTTACCATCTCAAAGTTGCATTAACTGACCACTCTGGGTCCGATCACTTGATGTTCCTTCTGAAATCCTGCTTCTACCAACCAGTACATCCTACAGTTTCCTGCCTGCGCTCTGAATCCACCACATCTGCGCATGCACCAGGGGCAGGAATCCATCCTCCCCTGTCCTGGACTGCAGAAGTGAGGTCCCATCTATAGCCCAGGCTGGAAACCTGGTAAACGGGATTGCGTCGGTGGAAGCAAGACATTCAGAAGAGGAGCATCAGGTGACCAAGTTCCCAAGTAGCAATACACGCAACTTCAAGACAGTGAAAACATTACAAACTTTCCACGCTCCAAAATGTACTATGCAAAAAATAAAGTTAGGCCCGTTTCACGCTTGCGTTGTAGCTTTCCGGTTTTGAGATCCAGCAGAGGATCTCAAACCCAGAATTAGAACGGATCCGTGTCATTTAAGGCTACTTTCACACTAGCGGCACGGACCTCCGGCAGGCTGTTCTGTCGGGTGAACAGCCTGTCGGATCCGTCCTGCCGCTAGTGACCGCGTGCCTCCGGACTGCCACTCCGACCCCATTGACTATAATGGGGGCGGAGTTTTGGCGGAGGCACGGCAGCGCACGGCGAGAGGCTGCTGGAATAAATGTCGGACATGTTGTAGTTTTATTCCGCAGCCTCTCGCCGTGCCTCCGCAGGAACTCCGCCCCCATTATAGTCAATAGGAACGGAGCGGCAGTCCGGGGGAACACATTCACTAGCGGCAGGTTGGATCAGACAGGCTGTTCACCCGACGGAACAGCCTGCCGGAGGTCCAATCAGTTATACCTATCAGTGATTATGAGCCAAAACCAGGTGCTAGTAAAAAAAAAAAAAAAAACTGAACAGGTGCAGATCTTTTCATTATACCTGATCTCTGTGTAGCCTCCACTCCTGGTTTTGGCTCACAAAAACTGATGGCAATAACTGATCAAATAACTGATGTGTTAACAAGGCCTTATTTATAGCGTTTTTTGACTGGACACAAAACCGCTGCAGGCTGCGGTTTTGTGTGCAGTCTAGTAAAATAAAATGATCCAGCGCCCATTGACTTACAATGATTTTCATACCAGGACCCAGTTTGTTCAGTTTAGATTTAATACAGCCGGAAGCATCCGTATGTATTAAACTGTCTCAGTTATCGGCTTATTTTCTTAAATCTTCATTTCCTCTTATCTTGGATGACATTTTGGGGCTTTGGAACCAATTACTCAAGTTACAATGGTTTCAACATAGAGTGGTCCTCTTGGAACCAATTAATATCGTAACTTGAGGGAAAACTTGGTATGTTACTGTTTGCTTTTGGATGTCAGCCATGGTAGCTCGCACCTGTACTTTATTTCTTACTCTTTGGAGGTGCTGGTCTAACTTAGTTTTCTTTTGCAATGACTTTGGAAGACACAGCGAACAGGATTTGAGCCATGTAGGAGCATACTCCTAGAAGGTCACCCGGGTAATTGTATGGAACGTCAAGAGCCACAAAACATGATCTGAGCCATACAGATTACAAATTCTTCAGGAGCTGACTTCTGCATCGATTGCAGGGCTGGTTGGAAGAACACAAATTCGCAGAATGGCTTGTGTTCAGCGAATAGGCTACCTTTCACCGGAGTGGGAAGGTCAATCACCACAACGTTACAATCTGAATCTCAGAAAACCCATATGATGTTATCGAGCACATGAGGGCCTTGCCCAAAGTAAAAGTCTTCTGTGCAATAAGCAGATGCAAAGTTTACGGGTCCTTCTTTTTTGCTGAAGATACTAACACTGACTACTTCTACCTGGAAAGGTTAAAGGGGTTGTCTGACTTCAGTAAGTGGTATTGGTTATGTAGAGAAAGTTAATACAAGCCACTTACTAATATATTGTTATTATCAGAGGTCGCAATAACGCCTGTACAAGCGTCATTGACGCCTGTTCAGGTCATTTAACTCCCTGCAAAAAGTCTAAGGCGTACCAATACGCCTTAGACCTTTACCCGACATTCAGCAGAGCAGACCGCGCTGTGAACATCACGGGCAGCGCAGTGATGCTGCCTGTGCCTGAAGTCACCAATAGCAAGGCTCCATAGAGTGAGGAGCTTTACTATTGGTTGGTTTGGGCAGGCACCAGAACAGAGGCTATCAACTATTGGACTTGATGTGCCCAATCCCTTAGCACAAAGCCCTTGTCAACTTCTGCCCCCTGATCTATCAGAGTCCATGCCACCTGCTTCTTTCCCCTGTCATATAAAAGAGCCCATGCCAGCTGCTGCTACCCTCCCTCTAATAACAGATCTCCATCACCTTTGTTTTTTATGTTCACTCTGTTCTGTCAGAATACTATTCCTTATCAGAATGCTATACCCTTGTCACTTCGTTGAAGTGGCCGCACCTGAAGTGACGAGAATCAGCTGGAGGAGGGGGGTGTTCGGCGCTGCGCAAGCGCAGATCCACGGATAAGTCAAAATTATAGCAGCGCCGCGGGAGAAGCACCCACTTAATGCGCATGCGGATCCGTTTCGCAATTATGTGGAACGGGTGCAGACCCATTCGCATCCGCATTTCCTGTCCACTGCCCCAAACTTCCAGTCCACGGCTCCGGAACAAAACAGAGCATGTCCAATTCTTGTCCGCAGCTGCGGACAAGAATAGGAATGATTTATTAAGTGCCGGTGATGTGCAGCATCAGTGTTTTGCGGTCCGCAATTTGCAGACCGCAAAACACTATGGACGTCTGAATGGACCCTTAGCAGGATTATTTATCTGTATAGCATATTATGTTATTATTTGTGCATAGTGTATGGGAGAAGCACTATATGGTGGAGTTACTGGTGTGTGCAAGGTTTAACAACATTATTGGTGTGTAACGTGTAATAGATCATATTTTTAGTGTATAACGTATGATGTTCACGCTTTTATTTCTTGCACGTTATGACAGCAATATCAACTTATACTCAAGTCATTATTCATGATAAATGGCAATTTTTTCTCATGGTAAACTAAGCATCAGCAGCAAGGAGTTAAAGAGGTTATCCAAACCCTATAATGCCCCCCAAAATGCCAGGGCACATCATACAGGTAATACTTAACCCGCTCCCGATACCCGCGTCACTGATGCCCACATGGCCACCACTGCATCCCCCCCATCACATGAATAAAAACATCCAGAGACGTGGGGGCAGTCCATAGCAGGCCACAATAGGAACGAACCTCCTTAGAATCATGGGTGACGCTAGGGAGGCTAATTTCCTTCATGGCCTGCTATTGGCTGCACCCCGCCGAGCATAAGTATTATCTGTATGCGGTGGCCAAGAATTTTGGGGGGCATAATCGGGTTTTGTTCCTATGGCGTTCCCTTTGCGGCGAAACTGACCTGTGCCTCTTATTCTCTGGGTCAATAGGAATACAATGGGGGGGTGGCAGGGGAGGAGCCAGGGTAGGTAGTGGGATGAGCCAGGGGTGGGTAGTGGGCGGAGTTAGGGGGCCCAATTCAGATTCTTGCTATGGGGCCCAATGATTTCTATGTACCCCTCTGGCTGTGCACAAACCAAACTGGGCATTTCCAGGGGGTTAAGAGATGTACTATGGTTAGGGGATAGCTTTATATAACTTGAATACCCCTTTAAGTATAAATCAACCAATCTCATACCTTACAGGGCACCAACGACATGAGCAAAACTTGCCCTGTTTTGCACCCCCAACTGCTGAGAGGTTCATACATTCCTAAAGTCTTAAATACTAATTACAAGTTCCTTGGAGGTATCAAACCTGCTGTTCTGGCGTGTGTATTAGGCCTCATGCACACGACCGTTGTTCAGGGCCGCATCCGAGCCGCAGTTTTTGCGGCTTGGGTGCAGACCCATTCACTTCAATGGGGCTGCAAAAGATGCCGACAGCACTCCATGTGCTGTCTGCATCAGTTGCTCCGTTACGTAGCCCGGCAAAAAAATAAAAATATATAACATGTCCTATTTTTGTCTGTTTTGCGGACAAGGATAGGCAGTTCTACAATGGGCCGCCTGTTCCGTTCTGCAAATTGCAAAAAACTGAACAGTCGTGTGCATGAGGCCTTACTACTTATTATTAAAAGTAAAAATCTGATAAAATGAGTAGAGCGTGCGTTATCCACATGTAAAGGGACAGCAGTCTATGTGACAAAGCTCAGGGCTAGCTATCTACCTAGGTATTAATGTAATCTGGCGGATAGATTTCTGCCTTGTCCTGAAAACAGAGGCAAAAGCGCAGCCAGACACGCAGAATTAAGGAGCGATTACTCTGCCTTCTAAGAATTTCATGCAGTCCGAGAATGTCAGCAACATACCGTACTGCCCTGTAGGAATGCAGACTGGAATGTGCACATCTGCATCCAAACCACCGCAGACCCTCAATTCATACACACCTGGTTTTACTGTTTACCTATAGCAGAACACAGAGGTTGCGGGTTTATACACACACACACACACACACACACACACACGAGGCAGATGTGCCCGCATTGTACAAAGCCTTCATGTGCTTTAAGGCCCCTTTCACACGAGCGAGTCGCATAGCACCCGCATCAGCACCTTCTATATTCTGAGTTTTTCACACAGCCCTGGCGCCATAGAAGTGAATGGGGCTTCAGTGAAATACGCATTGTATCCGGGGGGCAAGTGCGGGTGCGATGCGTTTTTCACTGATGGTTGCTAGGAGATGTTATTTGTAAACCTTCAGATTTTTTTTATCATGCGCGTGAAAAACACATCAAAACGCATTGCACTCAAGCGGAAAAAAAATTGCGCAATTGGAGAGCAAACTGACTGAACTTGCTTGCAAAATGGTGCGAGTTTCACTCAAGGCATCCGGACCTAATTCGTCACGCTCGTGTGAAAGGGGCCTAAGGGTTCATCTGTCTCATATCAGTATTAGGGTTCATGCACATGACCATGACCATATGCTGGCCATTCTGTGCGGCGGCCGCAGACAAATCCAGACCCATTCAACTTGAATATGTCCGTGATCTGTCTGACCGCAAAAAAGTAATGCCTTGCACAACTTTTTTGCAGTGCGGAGGCACGGACAGACAACCCACGGAAGCACTCCGTAGTGCTTCCGTAGGCATCCGTTCCGCATCTCCCGGATGGCGGGCCCATTGAGGTGAATGTGTCCGCGATCCGTGATGCACATGGCCAGTGCCAGTGTATTGCGGACCCGCCGTATGCGGGCCGCAATACAACCACGGGCAGCACATGGTCGTGTGCATGAGCCCTAACGAAGAGAAAAGACTTCCATCAGCACTATGTATAACCGCATCATATTCCGCAGCGCTGTACACAGCTCGTAACCCCTGTCCCCTGCTCTCCCTGCACTGGAAGCCATCTGGCACCAGGGGAGGTATAGAGTGGACCCAGCATGCATGTGGATGCATTTAGTGGTAGGTTCCAGTCTTACAGACATCGCCTTGACGCCGGCAGATGGTGTGTGGGGGGGGGGGGGGGGGATTCAAGTAGGCGGTATACAGGAATATTTGCAACATGGCAGTATTGGAACTTCACTACATTTTGGCTTGCCCAGATTCAGTATAGTACATAGCAGCACAAAAAACCTGAAGTGGTAAATCTAAAATTACAGCTAACACAGGAGGGTAAATACAGTTTAACGGAGCTAAGCCAGAACATAATTGTCACGGACAGAAAGCAATGCATCCACTTTTATCTACTGAGCTGTAGGGGATCAATAGTAGTGGTGGGATGGGAGAAGCTACTGTCCAGTGGAGATAAGGGAGCGCTGCACACTCAATACTTGTTAGTTACAGACTTGGAAAATACAGACACAAAGAAGAATGGAAGCCAATTCTAGTATGTTACAGTCTATATACTCAATACTGGAAGTCTGCATAGTATCCTGCAAGTACACTTTACATAAATACTTGACGTTAACAGCTTTTTACATGGAGACATGTTGATTTAGTTCAGGCGGCCAAACAAAGGGCATTTTTTTTTTTGAAAGAAACGCTATTTACTGCACAGGCAGAAGAAAGGGAAGGATGGCACCACAACACATTAAGTGTAACTGCCATTTCACTACCAAAAATGACATTCCTAACATATGTGATGCTGAAGGGAAGGTATTCATGAAGCTTTATTTTTCTGTTCATTTTACCTTTCTGATGTCTGTATTCAGCCCTTAGCAACCCTATTTCTCTGTGCTTCTATTTCAGCATCTTCATAAGATGGCCTCTGCTGCACTTCATTTCTCTCCTCACATGAACTAGCAGGACCAATCAGAATGCAGATAACTCCCCCACTACCCCAGAGCAGTGTGTATCCTCTCACATACAGCTAACCAGAGACAGACAAGCCCAATCAGAATGCAGATAACTCCCCGACTACCCCAGAGCAGTGTGTATCCTCTCACATACAGCTAACCAGAGACAGACAAGCCCAATCAGAATGCAGATAACTCCCCGACTACCCCAGAGCAGTGTGTATCCTCTCATATACAGCTAACCAGAGACAGACAAGCCCTACATTACATGAAATCAGTAAGCATTTGTTTTAGCCTCTTAATAGTCACATTAAAAAGGTTTTTTAGGAACCATTTTGGGTTATATAGTGTATTAAATAACTTATTTTATTTTTACGGGAAAGATAAGAAAACAACAATTTTAACATTATTTTGTGGAATTTTATTGTGTTCAATGTGTGGTACAAATAACGTAATTTTATTATGTGGGTCACCACAATGATGATAATGTCACATTTCTACATATTTTTTTTTACTATCTTTCTCTCCTCTTGTCAGCTCTGCAGCTGCTCCCTCATTCTCCTCCAACTGACAAAGAGGGGACTGCTTTAGATGCTCATATCTCTAGCTTGGTACCAGCTAGAGATATGGGCTGACATTCCAAGCTTTCAGACAATACCAGAATGACAGCAATATGTTTAGGATAGGGGAAGATATCACTGATAGAAATCGGGATGCTGTGAATGAAGCTTAAAAGCAGATTTTACCCGTGATTATTCCTGACTCGATTTCTAACAGTGATTTATCCTCTGTTGCTTAGACTTCAGCTGTTATTCTGGTCTTGTCTGAAAGATCATGTCAGCTTTCAAACAAGACCAGTTGCATATTTCTAGCTGCTACCATTCAGGAGATATCACCATCTAAAGCCGCCCTCCCACTCCACTTTCTGCCCAAGCCCAGGCACTCAGGGCTGTACTCCTCCTCCTCCTCCCAGTGCTCTCCCCAGGCACTCGGGGCTGTGCTCCTCCTCCTCCTCCCAGTGCTCTCCCCAGGCACTCGGGGCTGTGCTCCTCCTCCTCCTCCCAGTGCTCTCCCAGGCACTCGGGGCTGTGCTCCTCCTCCTCCCAGTGCTCTCCCCAGGCACTCGGGGCTGTGCTCCTCCTCCTCCTCCCAGTGCTCTCCCCAGGCACTCGGGGCTGTGCTCCTCCTCCTCCTCCCAGTGCTCTCCCCAGGCACTCGGGGCTGTGCTCCTCCTCCTCCTTCCAGTGCTCTCCCCAGGCACTCGGGGCTGTGCTCCTCCTCCCAGTGCTCTCCCCTGGCACTCGGGGCTGTGCTCCTCCTCCCAGTGCTCTCCCCTGGCACTCGGGGCTGTGCTCCTCCTCCTCCCAGTGCTCTCCCAGTCTCTTGTTTATATCAGAGAGGAGACGGCTGCACATGACAACACTGTGAGAGGAGGCTGCAGAATAGGAAAGTAGCATGCATTTGTGGGATTTATTATCAAGTAAAACTGAAAAGGATTACATTTTAAAGCACAAAAGCATTTATACAGCAGGGTGTACTATACCATTAAGGTATAAAAATGAAACGGCAGTTACACTTTAAAAGCATAATGACAGTGAGATGTCTTACTGCCTGGTTTGAAGCAGTCTTAAAATGCCCAAACACTTAAGAGTAAGGTTGGCCAAACATGCAACTTTCAGTGGGATTGGTTGACTTATGCGTATGGGAATGTGTCGACTCTCCCACGTGTCCCTACATGGGCTGACATCAGCCAATCAGTGCAGGTAACACCCTTCCGGACCTTCACTGCAAACTGCTAGCAATTCGTTCCTAAATTCTAGAAGTGATAATAAAAAGGATGTCACAATAACAATTGTTATTATAAGGATATATAAAAGGTCATCTTTAAGGGTGCATTCACATGACCACATGTATTTTGTGGTCCACAAAACATATGGATGACGTCCGTGTGACATACATGATGCAGACTTTTTTTTGTGGATCCATGGTAACAATGCGCATCCTTGTCTGCAAAATGGACAAGAACGGACACAAGGATGCGGACAGCACGGAGTGTGCCGCCTGCATTTTTTTGTGGACCCATTTAATGAACGGGTCCGCATCCTATACACAAAAATGGAGACCAAAAGTACGGTTGCGTGAATGCACCCTAAATGTGTATTTCCTTCTTTGATATTATGGTTTACTATTAGATTTCCTACGCAGACCACTAACTATTGCATTCCCTCGTATGTCTATCTGTATAGAGGTTCTGCAGGGTATATGCTGGTAACATAAACCCAAAAAACCATGTGCATAGCGCCTCATAAAGGTTCAAAAAACCATGTGCATAGCGCCTCAAATGTAGATTTCATCACGTCGACGAACATCCTAACTTCACCGAAAATCCCTGATTTGTTAGACTGTACAATCTCTGGCGACCACCTATCATCACACAAATGCAAACAGCCTAAGGGCGCATCCGCAAAACACGGATGCCGTCCGTGTGCGTTCGGCACTTTGCAAAACAGAATGAGCGGGCCATTATAGAAATGGCTATTCTTGTCTGCGGGGCCGAAGAAAGGAATAACAGATGCGGACAGCACACTGTGTGCTGTCCGCATCTTTTGCAGCCCCATTGAAATGAATGAGTCCGCACCCGTTACGCAAAATTGCGGAACAGATGCGGACTCATTCATACTGTTGTGTGAATGAGCCTTAACTTTAATAAAGGTTCCAAAACTGGGGCCCTTAGAGCAATGCACTATAGCCTCAATGGGTGTCCCACTAAGAGGGTGTGATAATGGGACAAGCGTTCTGTGCATATTCGGGCTCTATGGAGACACAAAACTCTAGATACTAGGTGGTAAATGTCGCCAAGGGGTACTCGCACTGCCCTAATGTGGGGGTTTTGATGTGTAGCAAAGCATAAGCCGACAGTGAAGGAGTCATTTCTGTGCCTTCACAGAACTGCCCAGAAGACTCTTTGCTCTTCTAAGGCAGGTTTTATTTTCAAAAGGAATATTTTATTTTTTTGCAATTACCGTATAATGGCTATTTTCTGCACATTAATCAACCAGTTTTCTTTCCTCAGCAAATTTATATCCCAGGATTTTTAGGCAAATAAATATGAAAAAATAAAAAAATATTACAAAGGAATTGCTGATTTAATAAAACCTAGTCTAAGATCTGCTTACAACACACAGATAAGCAATTTGCATTGCCACTGCGCCGATACCCTTTATGTTGTGCAGAATGAAGCATTTTAATTCTTTGACAGATTAAGAATTCAGCACAGCTACCTGTTCAATGTGCAGATGGCAAAACACTACATAATAATGCCTCGTTTACGGGAAGGATGCAGCGCAATCGGAGGGAAGGAATACAATATTAGAGCCGCTGATGGACAAATGTATTGCGCTCTGTAATGGAATATTAAATATGCACCTGCTGTTTCTGCAAGACCCCACAGACTGGGTAAGATATCGAAGAAAGGAAAAACGCTGCCTTTTAGACATAAATGAGATACAAAACATTAAATTTGAATTGAAGTCCCTGGGACTAGATGTTAATTTTCACTCAAAAGTGAATCACTGAACCAAAAAAGGTTGACACATTGCAGATATTCTGTGGATGTGAAGAAATGCAAGGAATCCCCAATGTAAACCTGGAAGCATTTGTTTAAATTATAGTGGGGCTGATTTACTAGGACTGGCGTTTCATACGGCAGTCTTAGGCTACTTTCACACTAGCGTTTTTGCTGGATCAAGGTTCAGCAAAAACGCTTCTGTTACCGATAATACAACCGCCTGCATCCGTCATGAAATTCAATGTCAATGGGGGACGGATCCGTTTTCTATTGTGTCAGAGTTAAATGGATCCGTCCCCGCTGACTTGCATTGTGGGCCATGACGGATCCATCTTGCTCTGCATCCCATGACGGAAAGAAAACAGCCGGTTTGCTCTCCGGTATGAGAACGCAACCGAACGGAATGCAGTTTGGAGCACTCCGTTCTGTTCAGTTACATTTGTCCCCATTGACAATGAATGAGGACAAAACGGAAGAGTTTTTTTTTTTTTTGCGGCATTGAGACCCTATGACGGATCTCAATACCGGAAAATCGAAACGCTAGTGCGAAAGTAGCCTTAAAAGGATAACTGTCCGTTCTGTTCTCACTCAAAATTCAATTTTCATATATGTTGTTGCTGCTGTGTGATAATCCACAATCACTAATTATTGTGTTCACATACCACTTGTTTAATAAGATTCCGTCCATAGCAACCGCTCCTCACAAGACTTCTTTCTTACTATCTTCTCAAGATGGCCGCCAATGCCCTTCCCCTGAGGCTAAGACCTCCCTCCCCAACTACTCAGAATTCATTCAGCTCATCTCGGGAATGCGCAGCCTCACCCCAACCAATCGGCTTTCTCCAGACTTAAACACGCCCTCTTCCTCCCCAGTAATTGATCGTGAATTTAGGCACTATCCCGGTCTGACGGGAGTGCGCACGCAGCGTTCGGGACTGTCCACTAATACGTCCTCCGTCTTCTGTATATAGAAGATAGGAGACGGAGGACACCTAACAAAGCTGTTTTAGCTGCACTACTAAAATGCGTCGGGGAGGAAAGAACATGCTGCAATTACTAGGAAATGCAATACCTATACCAGTGATAGGCAAACTGCGGCTCTCCAGCTGTTGCAAAACTACAACTCCCACCATGCCCTGCTGTAGGGAGTTGTAGTTCTGCAACAGCTGGAGAGCCGCAGTTTGCCCATCACTGACCTATACAAAAGTATTAACTAGGGAACTTAGTCAGACCAATTCAATGACATAAAAAAAAATTAAACTGCTTGGGGTAAGAAGCGCCCAAATCTTTTGCCAGTCTGTATGCCAGAAATTCTAATCCACACCAGCGGTAAACTGTATTTCATGCTAGTTTCTGGCATAAATTATAGCAAATCTGGTAGGCCGCTCCTAGCTCTGACGCCTCCAATTTAGAAAAAGTTTAAAAGCTCCATAATCTGATACTTTTTTTTCAAATACTTTTATAAAATTGCCCCATTGTATTTCATATGGGGATTCAGATGTGAGGATTATAACTGCTAAATACATTTCCATGTGTAAGGCACTCCAGATATATTACGGCCATGCATTATATATTGATATATCTCTCTGTACCCCCCAGTTCAGCTGAGGGATGTGTACTGAATAGTGAAAGCTGCTGCCAGACACCTCTGGCCGTGGCTTATCTCTATGAGAGCTAAAGCATCAGGCATGTTGAAA
The DNA here is from genome assembly GCF_014858855.1 of Bufo gargarizans. Taxonomy (NCBI): domain Eukaryota; kingdom Metazoa; phylum Chordata; class Amphibia; order Anura; family Bufonidae; genus Bufo; species Bufo gargarizans. Next base: position 238,352,458 of record NC_058082.1, read on the forward strand.
TCCAACTGCCCCATCCCATATTTCCCCCAACATCTGCTACTGGGTTAAAGCATGAATACCTGGACAGAGAGAATTGTCCAGTCCGGCCGAAAATGTGTATGGACATCTTTAGGTCCTAGTCACACAACAGAGTTTGTAAGGTGGTGCAAGGAGCTCCCTATTAAAAGGGTTATCTCATGACTAATGTAAAAAATCTAAATTGGACATCATATAGGACATGACCATCTCTTTCTAACAAAGCCAGAACCAGCCCTGTACCTCACATGGAACCAGAGATCTCCACATTCATTGTTCTGCTAGATTTATATCAAGCTGGCAGCTCTAGGGGAGTGTCTATTCTGCTGCAGCTCAGGGGGCGTGTCCATGCTCTCCCTATCAAAGCTAAGGGGGCGTGTCCATGATCTCCCTATCACAGCTCAGGAGGCAGTTCAAGGATGACACTGAGCATGTGCGGTCTTCACAGTGAGCAGGTCAAAGAAATTATTTTATTTTTTTAAAACAGCAGGTGGCGCCATACAGATACATTGTATAGAATAACTGTACAGTATTTTTCATGGGACAACCCAGACCACGTGTGATCTCAGACACGGTATAGTATGTACAAAGCTATATCCCCCTAGAAGTAATATAACCATGAAGAGTCCCATACACTTAAACTTGAGCCCTCCTACACCTCTGCACAGAACGGATCAGTAATATAGTTGCGCACACAAGGCCTGGCTTATGGTTTCGCTCTTTTCTGTTCATGTTGAAAGGTAAAATGGTCACTTTTCTGGAAGGTGATCAACAAGAAATAAAACCTGGTTCACACCCTAGATAAGTCCTCAGCATCCCATCCTAAGCAATGGACGATAATTAAGATGAAGATTTTCAACATGAAGATTGGCATTGAAAATATACAACCCCATAACATGTGAACACAGCCAAAAGGGTCAATCAACCGCCCCCCTCCCCCCATGTAGGAACAAGATAGTCTTCATGAGGGTACGGCTTTAGTTGGTTATTCTACCTCCAGAAGCTAAAATAGGGGGACATTAAGCGAAAGGGGGACATTTACTAACATATTTACTCTACTTTTGTGGTGTAAATAGGTTGAATGCCATTTGTGAGGCAAAAATGTGCAACATTCCTTCCACTTTTCAGAAGTGGTGAGAAAAGGGGACCTGCAGTGGGTGGTGCCGTACGGCTGGAAGATGCGACAAATATGAGAGGCGGGCGCCCCTGCATGAATTTGGCCCATCCTCCAGCAGCGCAGGGGGAAGCAAGCCCGGAGTACAACGCCGCTCTTGATAAATGTCCCCCAAAGATTTTGGACGGTTCTCTTCACACACGGCAGCTTAGGGCTTCCAGCACTCGCAATGAACACACATTCTGCTCGCACATACTGGATTTGCTCAGGGTTTCTGTTTCTACCTTGACATTTGGATGTATTTTCTAAAAATATAAATTGTGTAAATCTATGGAAAATATTACAACTGTCTTTGTTTCCATTTGCTGACAGTGAAGCAGATTAGGAAACTATTAGGGGAGTGTTCCCTAACCAGAGTCACATATGGCTTAGCCCACGGCAATACTATTGCACCTAGTACTATGCCCAGGGCTGGCATAGTATTATTAAGAGGGTTGTCCAGGATTTTGATATAGACAAGCTATACTGAGGACAGGCCACCAATACTAGATCAGTGGGTCTTGGCACCCCCAGCAATCAGATGTTTAAATGTCTCCTCGCTGTTTACCGGGTACGGTGTCACATTTTAGAGCCACTATTCACTGCAGCTACATCCCATTCAAGTGAAAGAGAAAGACCTAGGTGTAGTACCACGCACAGCCGCTACATAATGTACGTAACCGTTAGGATATGCCACTGATGGTGAACCTTTTAGTGACGGTGTGCCCAAACTGCAACCCACTTATTTATCGCAAAGTGCCAACAATGGAACCTGAATACTGCAGTCCACTATAGTATATCTTCCATGTACTTTATCATTTAGCTATAATATCCTGCCTACATTCAGTGCGCTGCCTGTGCCGTTCAAAGTGCGCCCTGCGCTGAAGAATGGCAGGAAAAATCTAAGGCTACTTTCACACTGGCGTTTTGGCTTTCCGTTTGTGAGATTCGTTCAGGGCTCTCACAAGCGGTCCAAATCGGATCAGTGCAATGCATTCTGAATGGAAAAGGATTCGTTCAGAATCCATCAGTTTGCCTCCGTTCCGTCTCTATTGCGCTTTGGAGGCGGACACTAAAACGCTGCTTGCAGCGTTTTAGTGTCCGTCTGACGAAACCGAGCCAAACGGTTAAATGGGGAAGCATTGCTACACCAGCGGTGCATGCCCCTCATTCTCAGGATCGGAGGGGGTCCCAGAGGTAGGTCTCCCAGTGATCATAAAGTGATGGCATATCCCAGTGGTGGCAAAACTATGGCACCCTGGAAAAAGTCTATGGTGTACCAATATGCCTTAGGCTACTTTAACACTCGCGTTTGGTGGGGATCCGTCATGGATCTGCACAGACGGATCCATTCAGATAATACAACCACATGCATCCATTCAGAACGTATCCGTTTATATTATCTTTAACATAGCCAAGATGGATCCGTCTTCAATACCATTGAAAGTCAATGGAGGACGGATCAGTTTTCTATTGTCATAGAAAATGGATCCGTCCCCATTGACCTACATTGTGTGCCAGGACGGATCCATTTTCTATGACAATAGAAAACTGATCCGTCCTCCATTGACTTTCAATGGTATTGAAGACGGATCCATCTTGGCTATGTTAAAGATAATATAAACGGATACGTTCTGAATGGATGCATGTGGTTGTATTATCTGAATGGATCCGTCTGTGCAGATCCATGACGGATCCCCACCAAACGCGAGTGTTAAAGTAGCCTAAGGCATATTGGTACACCATAGACTTTTTCCAGGGTGCCATAGTTTTGCCACCACTGGGATATGCCATCACTTTATGATCACTGGGAGACCTACCTCTGGGACCCCCTCCGATCCTGAGAATGAGGGGCATGCACCGCTGGTGTAGCAATGCTTCCCCATTTAACTGTTCCCTTCCACCAGGCCCCAATTACTTAAATGGAGCCACAATGCATTTTCCTGTAAAGTCAGGAGGCCAGCGTGCCACTATACACGGGGAAAGAACTGGAAGGGGTACACTGCAACCTCAGCTCTGCGGCCACCTTCTTCTCATTGACTACAATGGAAGTTAATAAACAGTTCTGACGTGTATGTCATGTTACTAAAACAAAGGTGGAACTTTGGGAGTGATTCCCACAGAAAGAGCTAGGTCATACTCCACCATAAAACATAATTACCAGGCGTGCGCTGCTTATTGAATTAGACTGGAGAAAGGTAGAAGATACGTCTCACTCGCAGGAAGCCCTAAGTCCACGACTCTATTATAGCAGATGTGGAAGCTCACAGATGGGCTTCCATGTGCTTCTGCATCCATATGGCCATGCCACAACAGATAGGACATGTCCTAAACTTCGCTGCCACATGTGAAGTCAATGGGTCTGCACCATGATGCGGCGGGCACATGGCTGGTACCTGTGTTGTGCAGACCGCAAAACACTGATGTGTAAATGCCCTCTTAATCAGAATTTTGTGTCATAGTTTTTGCTTTACTCAGGGTGTACGTATATGCATGGTGCTTTCCCGTTAAGCATACAGTGCACTCTGAATACAACCTTAGGGCTCATGCACACAACTACTACCGTTTTTTGGATCTGCAAAACACGGATCACGGCCATGTGTGTTCTGCATTTTGTGGAACTGAAAGTCTTGCCCTCTATGGGACTGTCCTATCCTTGTCCGTAAAACGGACAAGAACAGGACATGTTTAATTTTTTTTGTGAGGCTGAGGAACAAACATATGGATTGAAGTGAATGGGTCTGCATCCGACCTGCAAAAAAATGCGGATCAGATGCGGACCAAATACGTTCCTGCATGAGTCCTTACAGATTCTTGAATTCTCCTATTCAGTTGTGCGAGAATTTCTTTTTTTTGGCGAGTACGGATTACTTTTCTGTACTAGCACGCAGTTGTTTCAGGTCCCATTCCTTATCAATGGCAAGCATGGCTTCTGCTGTGCAGGGCGTGTAAAATACCATCCCAGGTAAGCCATGCAATTATACACATTCATTTACATTTGTTGCCCAAGGACACATGAAGGAGAACAAAAGATTCTCATTTGTAAAACTCTTGTGGGCTTAATCGTATAGTGGATCCTTACGGCCTTGCTCATATATGGGCAGATAGCCGTGTAAGCCCTCTGCACCAAACACTAAATGATATAGTCCTTTGTTAAAGCAGCAAGGTTGTGCCTGCAAATACCATGAATCGACAAGCCTGAAAACAAAGGGAGCCCATTGATAAAGCATCCAGCTCATGAAGAAGATGCCGCAATATCACAACAATATAGAAGGCTAGACATAATAGCTTAGATGTCTGTACACAACATTCCTGAACGTAATGGCGTTAGAGCTTCATTTCCTGATCCTACCAGTAACAACTATTGGCGGCTTCTTTGTAATATAGATTCACTACCTCCGAAATCCCTAGACTGAAGAGCTTGCGGCACTACATAAAGGTAAAGCTGTCCGTCAAATTTTTATTCTGTAGAGCAGCACCTTGACCTGCACTTGAGGAAGCTGTAACTTGGCATCATTAGGATCCAGACAACCATAAGTGTTTTGAGGTATGAAAGTTAAGGGTCCACAAAAGACGGAAACGCACACGGCCAGCCCTACATAGAAATGCCTATTCTTGTCCGCAATCGTGATGTGCTGCCGCATCTTTTGCGGCCCCGTTGAAATGCATGGAATTACGGTCATCTAAATAAACCCTAACTATAACACAGCCCTTTCATTCTAGGGATCTGTTGTATGGTGTGAAACTCCTTTAAGAAGTTAAAGGGGTTTCCAGGCTCATGAAACTGATGACGTATTCTCAGGATAGGTCATTAACATCCGATCAGTCCAACAGCCTCCCCACCGATCAGCTGTCCCCTGCAGTCTCTGGCCCTGGAACAAGCACTCTGAATGGAGCAGGAAGCTCAGCTCCGTTCAAAGTGTAGTGGCCGCGCTGGGTTACTGCAGGTCCCATTGAAGTGAAGGAGAGATGAACTGCAGTAACCTGGTACGGCCAGGTCCCCGCCGATCAGCCGTTCCCTGCAGCCTATAGCACTGGAACCAGCACGCTGAATGGAGCAGGAAGCACAGCTCCGTTCAAAGTGTAGTGGCCGTACCAGGTTACTGCAGTTCATCTCTCCTTCACTTCAATGGGACCTGCAGTAACCCAGCGCGGCCACTACACTTTGAACGGAGCTGTGCTTCCTGCTCCATTCAGCGTGCTGGTTCCAGTGCTATAGGCTGCAGGGAACGGCTGATCGGCGGGGATGCGGGGTGTTAGATCCTCATCGGTCGGATATTAATTACCTATCCTGAGGAGGAGTCATCAATATCAGGAGCCTGATAGACTATTAGACCAACTGTTCATTCACAGAAGTACACCACTATGCACCCCCAATACAGACATAGGATTGACCACTCAGTCAAGAGAAATCTTGCTGACAGTTTCCATTGCAGCAATATATTTATTTCCGCAGCACAAATTAGACAACAAATAGCAGAAAGGGTAACAAGGATACACCAAATGCCAGCTATACAGATTTTCGTTTGATTCTTCCTTACCTAAAGACTGGTAGAGCTCTGTCATTTTGGGATGATCCCAGCATGTTGTTTGAGTATCATGACTGCAAGAAAAGAAAAAGAAACCGTCCAGTAATAAGTACAAAAACTCTATACTGTAATGGTCACATACTGTATTGGGCACATTAGAACCATTTCAATTGCATCACACTGCTTGCTAGGACCCATACTGTACCTGTCTACGCCTCCGAATCCATACCATGACAGAATCCGCAAAAAGCATGCATGCCAGGGGAAATGATGGTGTCACCATAAGGCCACCTGCACCCGGGCACATAAGACCGCACAAGTTTCCATGCTGATGTATGTGCATTTCTGCAGCAAAATCTGAAATGTCCCATTGCGGTTTTGCTGCAGATCTCACCCTTCCATTGAAACGGGGCAAACACACCGCTAAAAGCGCAAACATAATTAGCATGCTATTTAAGGTGAAATCCGCGCGGCAGGTCAACTTCCGCATGGGAAAAAAATAAATAATCTGCAAACTTTACGTTTAGATTAGTGTAATCTCATATACTTTGCTGGTACTGTACTACGCTGTGGTTTCTCCGAACGTAGACCCGCCGGAAAAAAAACACACATATATTCCGCAAGGCTGTTCAGGTATGCTGGGAGTTGTAGTTTTGCTACAGCTGGATAGCCGCAGGTTGGGCATCCCTGCTATAGAGGGTCCATGCATGCAGCATTCCATGTCCATGGACCCTAACCCTAAGAAAGTGAACCTCTGGTAAACACACCACCACCATAGTGGAGCATCTTGGGACATACATGCAGTTTTTTTTTGTACACCAGACTATGCTAGACATCACTGTATGCGTCAGAAGTTAGTTATAGCCCTCCAAGTGCATTCCACGTAAGGTTGTTACAGTATTAGCTTCTTGATGCCCAGCCTTGCTGTACACCTCCCCAAAATAAAGGAGGAACATGTGTATATAGATGGCTAGCATTTACTGCCACATACTAGCAGGTTTCTAAGTGTAAACCAGTGCACACAGAGCCTGTATGGCAGAACATGTAGTCCATATGGCTCAATATTATAGAACCATGCCCATTCCACGTCCATTATATGGTGCCTTTAGTAGGGGAGAAAAAGTCTTGATATGAAATGCCAGAATATTTAGCCTTATGAACGTACAGTATGGGCCACATAGCATGGATCAATAGAACATGTGGAGAGAACCCAAGAAGCTATACTGTGACGTTTCTCTGAAGAGAACCTCATGCATTCATCTCCTGAGTAATGGCTGCCACAGCAGAGATAGACCATCTGTATGATTCTGATGACACCACTTGATAATACATGGACTTTCCACAGCCGCGCTGAAGTTTTATTACAACGTAATCCTTTATTTGGCCTCTCTGTATGAGCCAATTACATTGATAGCTTGTTTTCCGGCCCTAAGTATATACATTTATCACGAAGAACGAGGCCGTGTTTTGGTAAGGTTTTAGAGCGGTTATTACCTCTGAAAAATGACTCAATGTGCGGAGAAGTTCAACAATAGGCATAATATATAGTAGTCATAGCAGCAGGACGGAAAACTTTGTAAGGGATTGAAAAACTTTTTGTAATAAAAAGGATCCATTTCTTGAATGATATTCAAGAGACGCTCGTGCTCCGCTCCCTCGCAGATCTGTTTAATTTGCAGCTTGTTTTCTGCCGATAGATCCACAGGGCGACGGCAGGGAATAATACCTTCCCAATGCACTCTTACTATCAGATCATCCCTGCAATCTTAGACTACATGCACATGACTGCAAAAAAAAAAAAAAAAGTGACATCCGTATGCCATCCGTTTTTTGGGGCGGATCCATTGTAACAATGCCTAAAGTGGACAAGAATAGGACATGTTTTTTTGTGGGGCTACGGAACGGACATACTGATGAGGACAGTGGTGTGCTGTCCGCATTTTTTGCGGACCCATTGAAATGAATGAGTCCGCATCCTATCCGCAAAAAAAACAAAAAAGGAACGGACACGGAAACAAACAACGTTCGTGTGCATGTAGCCTTAGGCCTCATGCACACGACCGTTGTGTGCATCCGTGGCCGTTGTGCCGTTTTCCGCGGACCCATTGACTTTCAATGGGTCAGTGGAAAAAAAAAATAAATAGGAAAATGCAGCCGCATCCGTGATCCGTGTTTCCTGGCTGTGAAAAAAATATGACCTGTCCTATTCTTTTCACGGCCAACGGTTCACGGACCCATTCAAGTCAATGGGTCCGTGAAAAATCACGGATGCACACAAGATTGTCATCCGTGTCCGTGATCCGTGTCCGTTTTTTCCTATCATTTCAATGGTAAACTTGACTTAGTTTTTTTTTCATTTTTCATGTCCGTGGATCCTCCAAAAATCAAGGAAGACCCACGGACGAAAAAATGGTCACGGATCACGGACCTACGGACCCAGTTTTTACGGACCTTAAAAAAAAAAAACGGTTGTGTGCATGAGGCCTTACTATGTAAAGGGAGTGATCCGATAAGGGCGAGTTCACATCACTTATTTTTCCATTCTTCTGATCCATCAGAAGATCCGAAACAAAGAAAACGCACCCTGTGTATCATCATGCACATTTGGTATCCGTTTGAGACATTTCAGGCAGAGATCTGTTATAAATGGGAAAAAAAGTCCTAAATACAAGACTTATTTTCCTGAAATAGCTCAAACGGTTGCCAAATGTGCACATCGGATACATAGGATCAGTTATTTGTTTGTTTTTGCTTTCTGTACAGGATTCTTTTTTTCCCTAAGGGCTCTTTCACACTTGCGTTCTTTTCTTCCGGCATAGAGTTCCGTCGTCGGGGCTCTATGCCAGAAGAATCCTGATCAGTTTTATCCTAATGCATTCTGAATGGAGTGAAATCCGTTCAGGATGCATCAGGATGTCTTCAGTTCCGGAACGGACGTTTTTTGGCCGGAGAAAATACCGCAGCATGCTGCGCTTTTTGCTCCGGCCAAAAATCCTGAAGACTTGCCGCAAGGCCGGATCCGGAATTAATGCCCTTTGAAAGGCATTAATCCGGATCCGGCCTTAAGCTAAACGTCGTTTCGGCGCATTGCCGGATCCAACGTTTAGCTTTTTCTCAATGGTTACCATGGCTGCCGGGACGCTAAAGTCCTGGCAGCCATGGTAAAGTGTAGTGGGGAGCGGGGGAGCAGTATACTTACCGTCCAGGCGGCTCCCGGGGCGCTCCAGAGTGACGTCAGGGCGCCCCAAGCGCATGGATCACGTGATCGCATGGCACGTCATCCATGCGCATGGGGCGCTCTGACGTCATTCTGGAGCGCCCCGGGGGCCGCGCGGACTGTAAGTATACCGCTCCCACTATGGCAACCAGGACTTTAATAGCGTCCTGGCTGCCATAGTAACACTGAAAGCATTTTGAAGACGGATCCGTCTTCAAATGCTTTCAGTACACTTGCGTTTTTCCGGATCTGGCGTGTAATTCCGGCAAGTGGAGTACACGCCGGATCCGGACAACGCAAGTGTGAAAGAGGCCTAAGGGCTCATGCACACAATCTTATTTTCTTTCCACGTCCATTCTGGGGTTTTTTGCGGACCGTATGCGGAACCATAAATTTCAATGGGCCCGCAAATAAAAAATAAAAAAATATACGGAATGCACATGGACGTCATCTGTATTTTTTCGGATCTGTTTTTATGAGCACAAAATACATACGGACTTGTGCATGAGCCCTAAGGCCTCCTGCACACGAACGTGTATGTCCCAGACGCAACAGATGGCGGACATTCACTTTAATCGGTCCGCGATCTGCCTGTTCCGCAAAAAGATAGGACATGTCCTATCTTTTTGCGGAACAGAAGTACGGGACGAAACCCCACGGAAGCACTCCGGAGTGCTTCTGTAAGGTTCCATTCCGCATCTCCAGATTTGCGGACCCGTTGAAGTGAATACAGCAACTGGTTTGTGTGCAGGAGGCCTAAGGCTGAGTTAAAGGGAACATGTCACCTCCAAAACACATTTCAAACCGACATCATTACCTTACAGTAGCCCCCGGTGTGTTCCTAATCATGTTTTTTATTCCTCCACTGGTTGTTGTATACTTTATAAAAACGCTTTTTTAATCCGTGTTTTCTCTATCCTCAGAGTCAGCTTGAAGTCAAGGGGGCAGCGGCCTCCTTGCTTCAAGTCAAGCTAAGCCCACCCCTTACCCGTTCTCCCTTCACTTTGCTGTGAGGCTGGGATCGTGCAAGTCTCGCACATGCGCGGTGCACTCCTTGTCACTGCGCGATCCCGTCTCTGGCTCCCGCACTCAGCCAGCCGCTTTCCTCTCTCTGCGCATGCGCCGGGCTCGGTTCGTATAATTATGGTAAATATCTCCCTTTCTGATCATGAAATGCACATCTACTGTACTAACTGGTAGCTTGCAGATATGGTAATATAGTTACAGTATTATAGTTAGGCCTCTTTCATACGGGCGTGAGTTTTTTTTGCCCGGATAAGAGCCGGGTGCGTTGCGGGAAAATGCGCGATTTTTTCTGCGCAAGTGCAAAACATTGTCATGCGTTGCACTCGCGTGAGAAAAATCGCGCATGTTTGGTACCCAAACCCGAACTTCTTCATAGAAGTTCGGGCTTGGGATTGATGTTCTGAAGATTGTATTATTTTCCCTTATAACATGGTTATAAGGGAAAATAATAGCATTCTGAATACAGAATGCATAGTAAACCAGCGCTAGAGGGGTTAAAAAAAAAATAAAAAATAATTTAACTCACCTTAGTCCACTTGATCGCGAAGCTGGCATCTCCTTGTGCCTCCTCTGCGCTGAAGTTGAACAGGACCTGGGGTGAGCTGCTCCATTAAATATCGGTTAAGGACCTTTGATGACGTCACTCCGGTCATCACATGGTACGTCACATGATCTTTTACCATGGTGATTCACCATGGTAAAAGACCATGTGATGACCGGAGTGACGTCATCGAAGGTCCTTAAGCTCTATTTAATGGAGCAGCTCACCCCAGGTCCTGTTCATCAGCAGCGGAGACACAAGGGCTTCGCGAGCAAGTGGACTAAGGTGAGTTAAATTATTTATTATTTTTTTTAACCCCTCTAGCGCTGGTTTACTATGCATTCTGTATTCAGAATGCTATTAATTTTCCCTTATAACCATGTTATAAGGGAAAATAATAATGATCGGGTCTCCATCCCGATGGTCTCCTAGCAACCATGCGTGCAAATCGCACGGCATCCGTACTTGCTTGCGGATGCCATCCGATTTTCACACACCCCATTCACTTCTATGGGGCCTGCGTCACGTCAAAATCAGGAAAATATAGAGCATGCTGCGATTTCAACTGAACGCACAAGTGATGCGTTAAAAACATCGCTCATGTGCACAGCCCCATAGAAATGAATGGGTCAGGATTTAGTGCGGGTGCCATACGTTCGCCGCACGGAAAACTCGCCCGTGTGAAAGGGGCCTTAGAGTTCCTCCAAGATTTAACTTCATTTTACAATGATATCAAATACATTTAAAGGGGTATTCCGGTTGTTAAAAGTTATCCCTTATCCACAGAATAGTAGAATAAATATTAGATTGGTGGGGGTCCTAACACTGAGAACCCCACTCATCACAAGACTGAGTACCCCATACTCCTCTGAAATGAACAAAATGCGAACCGTCACTCCATTTACCCCTATGGGAATTCTGGAAATAGACAATCGTCACTAATGGGGGGGGGGGGGGGTGTACCTGTTCTCCTACTGCTGGCAACCCCACCAATCTAAATCTAATACTTATCCCCTACCCTGTGGATAGAGGATATCTTAACAACCGGAAGAACCCTTTAACCCTCCCCTAAAACTATTAAAGGACCAGTACTATTCAAAATTTGTTTTGTTTAACGACAGCTGAAGCCGGGTACGCAAAGAGTTAACCTGTACACATTCTTCTACGTTACTCCATCTTGGAGGGAAAAGCAGGATTAAAAGATCAATTGAATTTTAATCTTTTTTCAACATCCCCTTTATTTGGTTGTATAGGGTGCATTAGGGAGTGCGTGGAACGTCAGTTCAGTAAGAGAGGCATTGTACTGTACATTACTATACCATGATAGGTCCAGCAGAGGACACACTAGGGTCCCTCACTGGGCTGCCAATCAAAAATTATTTAAAGGGATCGGTCCAGGAGAATTTTTTTATAAATAATAATTGTCATCTTCAGGATAGGTTACAAACGTATGTTCGTTTGGGAAGTAACCATTGGAACCAGCACAATTACTAGAAGAGAAATTTGAATGCTAGCCTACCCCTCCCATAGGCACACACATCATCATGACATTTCAAGTAACAATTTGAGGCAAAGTTCATACATTGTGTTACGGAAAACAGCTCTAAAGCCGTCAAGGGCTTACACTTCCTGATAGGCTCTGTGGTAAAATCCTACCTAACAGGATCGCTGCGCATGCTCATGGAAGTTTACCACCATGGTGGCGGTCATCAGGCCCAGCAACTAAGGGGCCCCATATCCACTCCGTTATTGATGACCATGAAAGGGGCGTGGAAATTTGCTACGGAGCCCCAAGGCTACTGTGCATCATTTTTATTTATTTTTTTCTTCATTTTAATTACCTTATACTAGGGATGGCCAACCTGAGGCCCTCCAGCTGTTGCAAAACTACAACTCCTATCATGCCCAGACAGTCTACAGCTTTCAGCCTACAGCAAGGCATGGTGGGAGTTGTAGTTTTACAACAGCTGGAGAGCCAGGCCTGCCCTATACTATGACACCATGTGTATGTATTATACATACATGTGACGTCATTAGGCTACCTACAAACTAGTGCGGGTTTACAAACAGAATTTCAGTGCAGATTCTTGTGCAAATTTTTCTGCATCAAAACCCGTATGTTTTACAAGCAGATTTTGTTGCCAATTGTGATGCGGTTATGCCTTGATCTCACCCTTTGCACAGTGCAGTTGCCCTTCTCTTTTTTTTTTTTCTCCTGCTGTGAGGTCACAGGCACATGGTGACCCTTTTTCCTATGCTGTGGAATCATGGCGTGCATCATCCCTGTACTGTGACATCACTGGGTGCATTGCTTGTTCCAGCACTGTCACGTCACAGAGTGCATCGCCTCAGCATCGTGACGCCACAGAGTGCATCGCGACGCCACAGAGTGCATCGCCTCAGCATCGTGACGCCACAGAGTGCATCGCCTCAGCATCGTGACGCCACAGAGTGCATCGCCTCAGCATCGTGACGCCACAGAGTGCATCGCCTCAGCATCGTGACGCCACAGAGTGCATCGCCTCAGCATCGTGACGCCACAGAGTGCATCGCCTCAGCATCGTGACGCCACAGAGTGCATCGCCTCAGCATCGTGACGCCACAGAGTGCATCGCCTCAGCATCGTGACGCCACAGAGTGCATCGCCTCAGCATCGTGACGCCACAGAGTGCATCGCCTCAGCATCGTGACGCCACAGAGTGCATCGCCTCAGCATCGTGACGCCACAGAGTGCATCGCCTCAGCATCGTGACGCCACAGAGTGCATCGCCTCAGCATCGTGACGCCACAGAGTGCATCGCCTCAGCATCGTGACGCCACAGAGTGCATCGCCTCAGCATCGTGACGCCACAGAGTGCATCGCCTCAGCATCGTGACGCCACAGAGTGCATCGCCTCAGCATCGTGACGCCACAGAGTGCATCGCCTCAGCATCGTGACGCCACAGAGTGCATCGCCTCAGCATCGTGACGCCACAGAGTGCATCGCCTCAGCATCGCGACGCCACAGAGTGCATCGCCTCAGCATCGCGACGCCACAGAGTGCATCGCCTCAGCATCGCGACGCCACAGAGTGCATCGCCTCAGCATCGCGACGCCACAGAGTGCATCGCCTCAGCATCGCGACGCCACAGAGTGCATCGCCTCAGCATCGCGACGCCACAGAGTGCATCGCCTCAGCATCGCGACGCCACAGAGTGCATCGCCTCAGCATCGCGACGCCACAGAGTGCATCGCCTCAGCATCGCGACGCCACAGAGTGCATCGCCTCAGCATCGCGACGCCACAGAGTGCATCGCCTCAGCATCGCGACGCCACAGAGTGCATCGCCTCAGCATCGCGACGCCACAGAGTGCATCGCCTCAGCATCGCGACGCCACAGAGTGCATCGCCTCAGCATCGCGACGCCACAGAGTGCATCGCCTCAGCATCGCGACGCCACAGAGTGCATCGCCTCAGCATCGCGACGCCACAGAGTGCATCGCCTCAGCATCGCGACGCCACAGAGTGCATCGCCTCAGCATCGCGACGCCACAGAGTGCATCGCCTCAGCATCGCGACGCCACAGAGTGCATCGCCTCAGCATCGCGACGCCACAGAGTGCATCGCCTCAGCATCGCGACGCCACAGAGTGCATCGCCTCAGCATCGCGACGCCACAGAGTGCATCGCCTCAGCATCGCGACGCCACAGAGTGCATCGCCTCAGCATCGCGACGCCACAGAGTGCATCGCCTCAGCATCGCGACGCCACAGAGTGCATCGCCTCAGCATCGTGACACCAGAGTGCATCGTCTCAGCATTGTGACGCCACAGAGTGCATCGTGACACCAGAGTGCATCGTCTCAGCATTGTGACACCACAGAGTGCATCGTGACACCAGAGTGCATCGCCTCAGCATCGTGACGCCACAGAGTGCATCGCCTCAGCATCGTGACGCCACAGAGTGCATCGCCTCAGCATCGTGACGCCACAGAGTGCATCGCCTCAGCATCGTGACGCCACAGAGTGCATCGCCTCAGCATCGTGACGCCACAGAGTGCATCGCCTCAGCATCGTGACGCCACAGAGTGCATCGTGACACCAGAGTGCATCGTCTCAGCATTGTGACGCCACAGAGTGCATCGTGACACCAGAGTGCATCGTCTCAGCATTGTGACACCACAGAGTGCATCGTGACACCAGAGTGCATCGTCTCAGCATTGTGACACCACAGAGTGCATCGTGACACCAGAGTGCATCGCCTCAGCATTGTGACACCACAGAGTGCATCGTGACACCAGAGTGCATCGTCTCAGCATTGTGACACCACAGAGTGCATCGTGACACCAGAGTGCATCGTCTCAGCATTGTGACACCACAGAGTGCATCGTGACACCAGAGTGCATCACCTCAGCATTGTGACACCACAGAGTGCATCGTGACACCAGAGTGCATCGCCTCAGCATTGTGACATCACAGTGTGCATCGTGACACCACAGAGTGCATCGTCTCAGCATTGTGACATCACAGAGTGCATTGTGACTAGGGATGAGCGAATCGACTTTAAATAGAAAAACTAAATTCTCAAAAACTTAAACTCTCAAAAAACGTTGTTGTAATACTGTACGAAGTTCCGGCTCCGTACAGTATTGATGAGCCAAAGTTTTTACTGCGAAGTTGCACTGTGTAATAACTTTGGGAATGAATTATTACTATAAAAAACCTTCGTACCGAACTCTGGTACCTTGAAACAGAACACAGAGTGCATTGTGGCATCGCAGAGGGCATCGCCTCCGCACTGTGGCATCACAGAGGGCATCGCCATCGTGATCCGCATGCTTTCTGCATCTGTATGTCTGTTCTGTAAAAGGATAGAACATGTCCTTTACTTTGCCACAAAATGTGAAACACCATGCAATTTGCGGACCACAAAATACATACGGTCACGTGTGTGACGCCTAACCTGAATATTCCACGTATAACCTATAGAAGATCTTAGGCTAGCCTCGGCTATACTGTTGAGGTTTGCATCCTTTTTTTTTTCTTCCTAAAAAGTGAAATAAAAATCCTCACAGCGATCAATGAGTAAATTAGACCAGAGCGAGAGGTGGCCGCAAGTGCTTACATACAATATGGCTGCCTCCTTGCTTACAGACGCCCTGGGGATATGTTTCAAGGAGTGCCATTCATGTAACTTCTCCATCCAGTGGGAAATAACATCTAATGATGGTGCGAGCCATGACAATAACCTTTCATCAATTAAAAATAAAAAAATAAAAAACTCCCTTAATAGCCAGATGGAAATCGAATGTCTAACGTAGCAAGTTCCAGAGTATGTCCCCTGGCAAAGCTCCTGCTGTGCTAATTGACAAGTGAAGAATTTAAAGCGTCGAAAATTATTCTGCGTGGACTGAACTGAGACTGACAAACTTATGGCACATGGAAAACAATTACGCGGCCTCCAAGAGGGATGCGCCTGCTGTCTGGCACCGCAATGAAAGAGGGCTTTTCAAGAGTCTAGTGGCTGATAACACAGAGGGCAGATTTGCTCGGGTACTTTATATGCACAGCACAAGGAGGCTGCAGCTATTTCACTTCTGGTCTGAAAAGTACTGCCGCCGCGGCCTCCCCCTGCACACTCCGAAAGTTATCATTAATTCCAAACACAATCTCGCAGCTTAAGAAAAGGTTAGACTCCAGCGAGAGTTCCCTTCCTAAGCTGCTCTGCCATTTTCAAAGGCCATTTAATTGTTAGCTTTGGGAATGGAAGGTAGGCTGCACTAAGACTGAGGCAAGAGCCGGACGCCTTAAACCTGGAGGATGAAATGCCAGCTCAGCACCTGGCGGGTGCACGACACCTTGTAATACTGACAATCCTTAATTGGGACTTGATAAGAAGAGGGTAGTGGTAGCGATTCTGACGAGGCAGGCAAGAAAGGGTTTGATCTGAAGATCACACTGCGAGGGATTATTTCCTTTCGTACAGTCATTTATTAAAGTGATGTGCCTAAATGGATAAAAATATCTGCAATCTTTTTTATTTTTTTGAAGCCAGATAAGCAAGTCAACATGCTCCTGCAGACAGAACGCACTACTAACTGGCACGTTACAGTCAAAGACAGAGGAGAAAAAGGAGAAAGGGGAAAAAAAAAAAAAAAAAAAAAAAAAAAAAGCTGCAGCAGGTTGAGATAGAAGCGTGAAATTGGCGGAGATGGGATCCACAAACAATGAGATCAAAAAGTCTATTCTGACAGCGTGTGCGAATCCAGCCCTTCCAAATCAAGGGAACATTTCACAGTCCTTTAAACTTGGGAGGTTTAACTTGCCATAGGCACTGGTCTCAGATGAAAGATTCAAAAAGGTATCGGTATCAAGAAAGTTGTCATGGTAGAGAAAAGAATGTAGCGAGAAAATACAAAAAAAGAGAAAATTAGGGCCGAATTCCACTGAAAACCTGAGATGTTTTTATGCTCAGCTTTGTAGGGTTGTTGGATATATTCTAACCTAGCAGAGGGATGGAAACGACCGGGGACCATGAGCTTTCCAATGGGTGGACCACAACCCCATACCACAGCTTACCCATGAGAGTGGTGAGGACTGGAGGTTACCTGATGCATCACATGTAGTGGTAATGGTGTGGTGGGTGTGACTGTACCGTACCCTCAAATCTCTCAGGACAGGGATACTCAACCTGTCGGCCCTCCAGCAGTTGCAAAACGACAACTCCCAGCATGCCTGGACAGCCTACAGCTATTAGGGCATGCTGGGAATTGTAGTTTTGCAACAGCTGGAGGGCCGCAGGTTGAATATCCCTGTCTCAGGAGAATTCACTCCGGTACGGCCACACCGTTTTTTCGATGAGGTTTTGAGGTGGATCTGCCTGCAAGATTTTTTTTTTTGCTAGAAGTGGATTTGAAAGAATCGGAAATATAAAAAGGAAGGGTTTATACTTAACATGACCAAAAACCAAGTACAGGTAGAGATTTTCTGTATTCCCAGCAGTGGTCCAGATACAAAGACCTCATGAGAGCCACTTGTTCTTCAGAGAAAACCAAGTCTCCAACCTGATATATTTATCAGAAGAGCTATACATTCCTTATACTGTACATACCCCAAGGAAATAGGACTTTGGAGACCACTTATTTGCACAACCCCCTGCCCTTCTTCCCAAGGGTGATTTCACACAGTCAGGGAAGGTTCACGTGGAGTTTTATGGCGGAGGTTTTGAGGAACATTTTCTTGAAGGTTTTTCAGCCCAAGCCAGAAGTGGATTCAAAAGGAATTGAAAATATAAAAAGAAAGGATCCTGCTGGACCCACTTCTGGCTGTGGCTGAAAAACCTATGGAAAAAGCTGCTTCAAAACAGTGTGAACCTAACCCTCACAGTTTTTGATCCCAAGCGAGAAGTGGATTTAAAAAAACTTCTCCTTGCTGGATCCAATTCTGGCTTGGGTTGAAAAAACTGCAGTAAAGGTTTTTTTAAGGAATGGGAGAAAGCACCCCTAGTAGAAGTAAGGTGCCAACGTGGAGGTGGCATACACAAAACAAGGTAATCCCATAACGATGCTCCTTACTTCCAAAACATAGAAGAAAATGTGTAGATTGAATAATCCAGCCTACAGGGCATTAATTGGCATAGCCACAACAAAATAAGGATTATCGGCCGTTTCATGCCTAAATAATGAAGTTAATCAGGATTATCCACTACTGAGGACAGATCAGCAGGGATCGAAGGAAATCTCTGCACTTAACCTTCAGCAATACAATGACATATAAAGGGATGGTCTAAGGATAGGACTCCATGAGGACATGACACAGGGGCAAGAATCTACTGTTCCAGTAACCTCCACAGGGAGTAAGTGGAAAATACAATTACAATGGGATTTCACAGCAATTGGTCGGTGACTAATCCCACCCGTCTACCTACAACTTAATAAATAGCACCTAAAGCAGGGATGTCAAACTCGTGGCCCTCCAGCTGTTGCAAAACTACAACTCCCATCATGCCTGGGCATACTGCAGCTATCAGTGAATGCTAGGAGTTGTAGTTTTGCAACATCTGGAGGGCCATGAGTTTGACATCCATGACCTAAAGAGTAGGGGAACGAGGTAAAAATGGAAATGTCCTACTGGTCACTTTCTAGAAAACTTGGAAATGTACTACTAGTCATTTTTCTAAAGAAAAATTGGAAAGAATTATACAGAATTATTTCTAAAAGCAAGTAAATGTAGACCCCCTTAATTTCGATATATAGATTATAAGCTCATATAGACAAGAGCCACACTCTGTATATGTAGTGTACACCATTCCTGCATGCACTAGTGCAGTGATGGCTAACCTCCTGCACTCTGGTTTTGGGGAAACTTACGACTCCCAGCATGCTCCGTTCTGCAGAGTTTTGAGAAGAACCAAGCAAGTGTGCATCTTGGGAGTTGTAGTTTTACTACACAGCTGGAGTGCCGGAGGTTAGCCATCACAGCACTAGTGTGACGTATAACCAACCACAGCACATAGTACTGGGAAGAATGGTACCTGGGGCTGGAAAAATCCAGGTATAGACCGCACACCATCTGAGGACAGCACCCATAGCTATACTTAGGCATCTTTATTATTTCAGCACCCGCTATGCAGGGCTCCACCATAAGCCAAACATATTTCCCACACCGGAGAGAAAATCCAGGTATAGACCGCACACCATCTGGAGGACAGCACCCATAGCTATACCTAGGCATCTCTACTATTTCAGCACCCGCTATGCAGGGCTCCACCGGAAGCCAAACATATTTCCCACACCGGAGAGAAAATCCAGGTATAGACTGCACACCATCTGAGGACGGCACCCATAGCTATACTTAGGCATCTCTACTATTTCAGCACCCGCTATGCAGGGCTCCAACGTAAGCCAAACATATTTCCCACACCGGAGAGAAAATCCAGGTATAGACCGCACACCATCTGAGGACAGCACCCATAGCTATACCTAGGCATCTCTACTATTTCAGCACCCGCGATGCAGGGCTCCACCATAAGCCAAACATATTTCCCACACCGGAGAGAAAATCCAGGTATAGACCGCACACCATCTGGAGGACAGCACCCATAGCTATACCTAGGCATCTCTACTATTTCAGCACCCGCTATGCAGGGCTCCACCGGAAGCCAAACATATTTCCCACACCGGAGAGAAAATCCAGGTATAGACCGCACACCATCTGAGGACAGCACCCATAGCTATACCTAGGCATTTCTACTATTTCAGCACCCGCTATGCAGGGCTCCACCATAAGCCAAACATATTTCCCACACCGGAGAGAAAATCCAGGTATAGACCGCACACCATCTGAGGACAGCACCCATAGCTATACCTAGGCATCTCTACTATTTCAGCACCCGCGATGCAGGGCTCCACCATAAGCCAAACATATTTCCCACACCGGAGAGAAAATCCAGGTATAGACCGCACACCATCTGAGGACAGCACCCATAGCTATACCTAGGCATCTCTACTATTTCAGCACCCGCGATGCAGGGCTCCACCATAAGCCAAACATATTTCCCACACCGGAGAGAAAATCCAAAGACTTTACTGTCCCAGAGAGCTGACCTACTTTGTAAAACCTCTGCCGCCTGAATAATCACACAACCCGGCACCCATCTGTATTCAGCGCTCCTCTATCTGCATGGTTGTAAAAGGGATATAGTCAAAATTGCTCAGAGAGAGGGGAAAAAAAAAAAAATATATGAAATAACCGTATTTCAGGACAATCACTGCATTGACAAGTGGAATAAGGCGGGTACGGAGAGGAGAATGCATATACAGATCTGGAATCCACACAATCATCCCGCCTAAATCCAGGGATCAGTCTCATCTGAGCAGAACTTTACTTTTAATGCATGATGGCCATGTGAATGAGGAAAACCAATAAAAGGGACTTAGGTAAACAGGGAGATTGGGACACGCTGTGTAAAAGGAGCCTCGGCGCAGTACAAAGGTCATGGAGCAGACCTGGAACCCTGTTTACTTTCTCAGGAAGACACAGGTAATGATTACATGTTACTGTCGCTTTAAGAGCCAGCGCTCAGACTGGCGGACTGCTCCCCTGTCTGTGCAGAGACACCAATCCACATTCCCAGATGTCCTCCAGGTATCTACAATGAAGCAGAGCCGAGTGTGTCAGATGCATTATCGCCATCATATTCCACAGCGCTGCATACGTCACGCTAATCCCTGCTCTCAATGGGGCTCACAATCTAAATTCCAAAATTAATCCATTAATACGTTTGTGGTTCTGCAGAGAACTGCTCATTCTGCAATATAGCACCAACACGTTCTGCTGCGCTGTACACAGGACGCACTCATCCAAGCTCCGACCGAATTCAGCTCTGCTACATCTGTATAGTAAACTACGACTCCCAAGATGTACACTTGCTTGCCTGTTCTCAGAACTCCACAGAAATGAATGGAGCATGCTGGGAGTTGTAGTTTCACCACAGCTGGAGTGCCGCAGGTGAGCCATCACTGGTCTAGAACTACTTTGTCAGGACTATACATGAACATTTTGGGACAGGACGCAGATCTCGGAGAGGGTGACATGTCGACGACGCCTCGACTGAGAGAATTGTGTCACTTATTTAGTTACATTTTTTGTTTTTGCATCAAAACAAACTAAAAAAATAAAATAAATACAAAACCCCCAATATTTCATTTCTGACAAATCCGTCGCTACTGTGCGGGGTTATTCCAGTCCACACTATACAGGTAGGCGTCCTCGGGCAGGATTCCTCAAAAGGATATTTATGGCTGGGGATGCTCTCTCCCCAAGGGCTAGCGGATGGAAAAGCATGCACAAGGTAATGTAACGCTGCAGGAAAATACATGTGATACCACGGCTCCTAAAAACACGAGGGATAACGCGGTCGCCTCCGCGAACTTCCTAAGTAAAACTTGTGGCTATTCTGCTGAGCTAGCCCTTCTGCCCCCATGCCTGGTCCCTGCCCAAACACCAATATATGGCAGGAAATAAAAGAATAGCAACAATGCCAGTGGGTCTCCTCAGAAAGTTGACCTTTTTCCTAAGTGTGAAAGGGGGAGGTCAGGCAGCCTCTGATGCTACAGGCACCCACCGTAAGCCTATGGGAAGGAGTAGCACCCAGGAGTTTGTCATCTGGTACAAGCCATGATGTGGGCTTCCAGGTACACAGCGTCCCGGCATTGTACGTGCTTGGTAGCCGCCTGGCTCATCTGTGGATGAGAGGAGGGAAGCAGCAGGGTAGCCTTCTTCCCGGCACCCGGGGCACAGTTCCCCCCGCCCGCCGGCCGGGCCCGCCGCTCACTTACCCTTTCAGCAGCTCCCTCATGGCTGGGAGAAGTGGGGCTCACACTGCGAGGAGGTGACGGTCCGGGCTCTCACTACACGGGAGCACAGAGCTAGCACTGCGGTGATACTAGCACTACACCGGGCTAAGGCGAGCGGGAGGAGGCGTGTGAGGAGGAGGAGGGACGCCTGCAGGCTAGACAGGGCGGCTCTGCCTATTAACCCTTCCAAACCACTACCAAGGGGGTCTCTCTGCCCATTTCGGTGCCAGTATGTATGCCATGCGTGCAGAGCAGGATCAGTGGTCCATAGTCATGTAACCCGTTCATTTCTGATGAATTT
This sequence comes from Bufo gargarizans, assembly GCF_014858855.1. NCBI lineage: Eukaryota > Metazoa > Chordata > Amphibia > Anura > Bufonidae > Bufo > Bufo gargarizans. The sequence goes on from NC_058082.1 coordinate 238,374,575, forward strand.
TATGCAAGCCTTTAAAAAAAAAAAAAAATGAAAATAAACGTTTAACCAGTTTGATGCCAGTGTTCATGCCCAGAACCATTTGGAAGTAGAGTGAATGTTATGTCTTTATAGAAGGGTGTCTATTGGTAGTGAGATATTTAAAGGGGTTCTCTGAGACCAGAGGAGTTACTCACCCATCAGAGTCACCTTGAGAGAGGGACAGGCTAAATGCACGCCATCCGGATTGTGTGCCGAAAAAATCCGCACTGTAGGTCGTGCACATTTTTATTCTATGAGAATCTGAAATTCTCGTGTACGTACGCAATGTCGATTTTTTTTTTTCCATACGGATTTTGATTATAAAATCCGCAATATGACCATTTAGTTTTTTTTTTCCTGGCCGGATTTTCTCCATTCACTTCAATGGGGAGAGTAAAATCTACATGTAAATCCGCACCAATTGATGCACCAACATCTGCAGATTTCAGTGCGTAAATCCTGAATGGGTGTATTTACCCTTAGGGTACTTTCACACTAGCGTCAGAGGAATCCGCTAGGTGGTTCTATTGCCAGAACTGCCTGCCAGATCCAGAAATCGGTGTGCAAACGGATAGCATTTGTTTCCGGATGCGGATCCTTCTGACAAATGCATTGAAATACCCGATCCGTCTTTCCGATGTCATCCGGAAAAACTGATCCGGTAATTATTATTTTTTTCACATTTTTAAAGGTCTGCACATGCGCAGACCGGAAAACCGAATCTGTTTATCCGGAAACACTGGTTCATTTCAATGAAAAATAATGCCGGATCTGGCATTTTAGCAACTGTTCCGGAATTTTGGCCAGAGAAAATACCACAGCATGCTGCGGTATTTTCTCCGGCCAAATACCCTAAGAGGGACTGAACTGATGCATCCTGATGCATACTGAACGGAATGCTTTCCATTCAGAATGCATTAGGACAAAAAGTGTTTTTTTCCGGTATTGAGCCCCTGGGACGGAACTCAATACCGTAAAACTTTAACGCTAGTGTGAAAGTACCTTTAGAGGGTGCAGAACCTTTAGACAGCAAGGTATTTGCTAGTAACTCAGAGATGGCCAACCAGTGGCCTTCCAGCTGTTGCAAAACTACAACCCCCACCATGCCCTGCTGTAGGCTGATAGCTGTAGGCAGTGTGGGCATGTTGGGAGTTGTAGTTTTGCAACAGCTGGAGAGCCTCAGGTTGGCCATTCCTGTGCTAGTTTATGGCTTCCGTCCTCCTCTACTTGACCAGAAGTGCAATATGCCGTCTACACACACGTCTCCGCCGCCAGCCTATCAATGGCATCAGCGTGACGTGTGCAGATATGGCATGTGACCCCCTGTCACTGCTGAGGCCATTGCTCCACCTCACCCCACTGTAGGTGACATGAGTGAAGTTCTTGTATATAGCAAGTCTGTTCTGTAGGTGCAGGAGAGTCCATTTGTGAGTCAGCCATCGTATAAGTGATCATGAGGGTCCGTACAGACCACAGACTATACCGTATATTACTATTGTTTTGCGATATGCACTACTCCAATAATTCACGAGCAGGGGCAAGAATAATATCAAAATCCCTACTGATTCAACGTGACAGATTGTAGATTACAAGTTTACAACAGCATAAATGCTATAGAAGTGCAGTGCCCCAGTGGACAACTGCAAAGGGGTTAATTACTGCAAAAAGAGTTAATGTTGAGTGAAATGTGATTTATTGTTGAAGCAGTTATTTCTTTATATGTCATGTACACAAATAGGCATATATGGGCAATGTATGGTTAATATTGGCAGACTGGCTAGGTTACCAGAGTGATGGACTAAGCCCAGCCCCAGTTCGTTAGTAGAAGATTCTTGTCTGAGAAGAGCTACAGGAAGGATGTGTATGTGAGAGTTCATGCAGACCAACACCAGGTCCAGAGAACTTTTGTTTCTTCTGAGACCACAGCTGTCAAAGAAGTTACTTTCCTATCAGAGTGACCTTGGGAGAGACCAGGCTCGTTCTCTCTGCCCTGCATCTCCCACTATGGCTGCAATGAGGTTGTAAAGAATTGGGGACCCCGATAACGTTAGTCTCAGCCTTGTTTGGCTAGGCTATGTTCAGATTTGGAGGTGATTTGTACCAAAATACGGTGCGGAATGACTCCCAGCCAAGATGCCCTTGCCAGCAACAGATACCATCATACAGCACCAAAATACACCGTCTGAGGGTAAATTCACAAGTGGCAGTGCTGCTGCAGAAATTTCTGCGACTGTTCCATGTACACATTCATGCACATGCTACATTAACAACCCCATTCAGAGGAATTGATTTTCAGTTACAGAAATGTCTGCAGTAAATCTGCTGTCAGTCAGTATACCCTAAGGTCATGTTCGCACAGCAGATTCTGCACTGGGCATTTGGCGTGTTTTCCATGCCAAAACCTGTGTGGAATCTGATCTCAATTCACCTTCAACTGTTTTCAGTGGGAAAACCACTCTGTAGTGCATACGCTCTGTAGAGCATTTATTCGCCTGCGTGGATTCCACCTAACATGTTCATTGTTGGCGTGGAAAATAAAATAAGAGGAAAGTCTAAAAAAACACATCCAAATCCATATCAATATCCACATCAAAAGGACAGGAAATGTGTGGAATTTTAATGTGGATCCCACACCTAAATTTTCAGGATGATAATACCTACCTTAAGGACAGTGGTGCACCTACCAAGGAAGCAGACTACACCAGTGCTATGGGACTTGGGGGGCAGCAGGATGAACTCATTTTCCTGCTTTGGGGGGAGCTCAGCTGCAGCTGCATTCATTGACAACTGTATACATTCCTATGCACTGAGCTCCCCCTAGTGGTGGCTGCAGGCAGCCAGTTTTATACTACATTGTAGGAGGGCAAGCAGGATATTTAGATCTGTATGGGAGAGATTTATTAAAGTGTATATGTCAGATGTCTGGCGTAAATACAATGGAAAAGTTGGTGCTCAGAATGAACGACATACGAATAAATCACCTATTGCACTTTTTCCGACACAAAAGTCAGGTAAAGCGAGTGATGCAGAGTGCAACTTTTTTAAAAATGTATTTTTTTATTTAAAATGTTCTCTACAAAATTGTCCAATTGTCAGAAATCTCAGTTGGGAGGGCCCATACAAAGTTTTGCTATGGGGCCCTATTAGATTTTTGAGCACCCTTCCTAAGGATTTGCACAGGAACGTCGGCAGCAGAATTTTGTGCAAAAATGCAGTAGATTGCATTGGCCCAAAAAGTGTCAGGTAGACAACCTACAAGAATGGTGCATGGTGGCACACTGAAAACTGGGGCGTCTACTTGTACCAGTGAGGGGTTTTGCTGGCCATGTACACACTGATGCAGTTTCTGTGCGTAATATTAATATGTCTCTATTCGTGCCAGTACAATAAAGCAATAAATGTAATAACCCTATGGAATGCCATGCGTGCGTAGATACAGATAAACGCATGGTCCTCTCCCCACTCAGTCTACACTTCTTAATCATGGAAGTTCAAGCATTGAAGAACGCAAAACGGGTCTCAGGGTCACCTGCATCTGACCCAAGCACTGGTCGGTGCCCTAATGCAGGCCCTACAAAGACTGCTCGGAGCACGCATTGATTGACCTTGCGCAGGTTTATTACACACTGGGAGATTTCTCACAGTTCCTGGTAATTCCATAGGAACAGTTTCATCCGGGATTGCACATAACATTTAGAAGCTGTGTGTAATGCCAAACCTCTGCAACATCCAATTCCTGTTTACTGCAGTCTGGGGATGTGATATTCCATACAAAATTGAGTTTCCATTTTAATTGAAATTATCCTTGAAATGTTAGGTAACTGGGGAAGTGATATCAGACCTCCTGACCATGCCTGAGCATTACACCATGTCCTAAAGGCTTTAATACAGTCTGAATTTTAATGCAGTTTTTTTTTATAGCCAAGCCAAAAATAGATTAGAAGGGAGTAAAAAGTAGGAAGCGGGGACTTATATTTGTCCTATTTTTGTATTCACGCACTGTGTTTGGCTTAGAAAATGACATCAAGAACTGCGTGTGTTAAACTGCTCTATGTGATCCCTCTCACCTTCACCAGTACTTTATGGGATAAGGCTGGATGGTTACTAGATCTGTCACTTATGCAAACAGCTAGAAACCTTTTTCCTGCTTTACACCACTGCATTTTGCAGTGACAGGCTTTAGGCGTAAAGCAAGACATGAAGATTTTTCTGTGGATTTTGCGATTAATTTGCAACAGATTTTAGTCTTTGCATGGAATGTGCATGAGCATTAGGTTCCTAGCTTATCTAGTCCTGTGAAGGTGAGCTATTGTATTGCCCTGACCTTCCATGCCCAATCTTTGCCTGTTGACTGGATTGATTCTGTGCTGCCTGACTTCCTCCGTATCTACCCTGTGCTGCCTGCCCTGACTTGTTAAACGCTTCCGTATCTACCCTGTGCTGCCTGCCCTGACTTGTTAAACGCTTCCGTATCTACCCTGTGCTGCCTGCCCTGACTTGTTAAACGGATTGAAAAAACTCTACTTGCCCTGACCTTGGCTTGTCCTCTGACCTTGCTCTCGACTCAGTTGTCTGGGTCAGAGACTACTGCAAAACAAAATGACCTGATGGTCCTTCTGCAGCAAAGTCCAGATCCTTGTACATAGATTAAAGCATGAAGGCCAGGGGGGGCACTTAGACAACACCCTTAGGGGTAACCCTAAATCAAATATTTTCCGTGGCACAGTGGGTCTGCACCGACTGTGTTACGCATAAGGCAACAGGACCGTGTCCAAGGAAGACACTTTACGCTTATACAGTGGGATAAAGAACTCACACCAATTATTTCTTCACTCTTCTTTGTGTTAGGAGGCTTGGGTGAAGCTTGCTGATTCCGTTAGGATGAAGACGGTAGCTAATAAACAGGCAATGGGTAGTCACTGTTTCATATGAAGTTTCCTGCCTCTATAGGTGCTGCTAGGCTTTTACGAAATAGAGACTGCATAGTGTTGGATAGACTACATTGTATGGCGGTACATCAGCAGGACACTTAGTAGTGTTGTCACATATGGCACCATACTCTTTCTGGAGGGAAATAAAAATATGAGACAAACCTATCAGTCTAAAGAAGAAGAAGCAGCTACTTAAACATCAAAGCGTTGTACCAGATCATGCTGGCATAATCTTAAGTGTTAAAATGTGCTGAAAAGAAAAACCTTGATGATTTAAATAACACGTTTCTCATGCCGCAGTCTATCCAGCATTCCTCGCATTGACTCTCACCACCTCAATACATTTTGACATTCTTTATAAAGCCATCTACATCCACAGGGCCAGGCAAGCAACCATTTGGGATCTCAAACGATATGGCCAAATTAACATATTATCTGGGGATCAGTCATTACTTTATTTACAGCACTTTAGATTACATTGAGCATGAACTGAATGTACTGAAACACAGGTTCATCAAAAACCGTATTAGAGATTATATCACAGCACGCAACGGGTCTTATCCTTACAGTAATCTCTTCATTCCGCTTTGATGAAAGTATCAGAGAAAGGCTTCATTAGCAATTCACTGATATAATGTTATTATAAGAATCGTAGGAACATTAAAAAATTACCGACCTGTCAGTAAAGGGAAATTCGCATTCTGCATGCTCTCTCTTCTCTATCGTGAACAGACTACGGGCAACAGTCTATAGCTGGTTCTCAATCCCAAATCTAAAAAGAGTCATTTCAATCATCACGAGTTGGGATTTACTGATCGTTGAGAATTGTGGCTATCACTGGTAACTAACAGCTCTCCGGTTTGGCTCATAGAGAGGGTGACGGGAGTAGGACCCCTCTCTTTGATGTCCATATGCAAAGGGGATGTCTTAGATTACAGAGACCCACCATTTCACTTGTAAATGTTCTGCTGTAGGTTATCACCAGGGGCGTAGCTATAGGGCTTCTTTGGGGCCTGAACTCAGAAGGGGCCCCATCCAGGAGGAGGACTAAAAGATTTTATTGTCAGGGCCCCCTCGACAGTATTATACAATGACATTATATACAGAGACACTGTAGGAAAAGGACAGAGCGGCAGAGAGAGCGATCTTGACTAGGCACAGGAATGGGGGTTTCAAAGAAGTTTGCTTTGCACTCTCACAAAAAAGAATGATATCTCCGGAGAGAGGATTCTTCAGTTTCACATAGATGGTGGTACAGTAAGTAGCTCAAGGGCTAACAATGGCCAAAAGCTAGCTATAGCCATTAGATAGCTTCAGCCCCAAATTTCCATATCAATTAGATGACATAATTAGGCATTACAAATTTTTACAAAATGAAGCGAAGGGTTTATTTTTGTGTCTACAGCTTCTATGACCATCCTATATCCATAATTACAGACTATTAACTATGTATAGTCCGTCCGATTCTGTAATTATAATCCCTTTGGTGTATTCCCTTCTTCTTGATAATTTACTAGTTGTATGAAATTATGACTGCAGGATCAGACTACACAGGGTTTGTTTGTAGTCTGTAACCATGGAGACACCGTCAACTGATTATAAAGATTATAATTAGATTCACATTTCAGGGCACCCTGTCATCCTGATAATCTGAAAAACTATATACAGCATGTAGTGACTGTCACCGAGAATACCCAAGAAGGTTTAATCACAGCAATTAACACTATGTGCAAATGGACAAATGATTAATACGCAGTAGATTATCATCAAATCTACATAAATGTGTTTTATAAGTGGTGAAAGCTATTTTTAAGGAAATATAGACGAATGGTTAAGTGTTTGACAAAGTTTTTTTTGCTAATTATTTTAGGACTAGACACATGGCCCCCACTTAAAGTAATGTCCCTTGAGTGCCCCCTCACAGAGTAATGCCTTCTTAAGTGGCCCCCAGAGTAATTTCCCCTTAAGTGGACCCCCACACAGTTATGACCCTTAGGTTTTCCTTCACTGAGTGATTCCTCCTAAGTGGTGCTCCGCACAGTGATGCTCCTTAAAGGGGTTGTTCCATAAAAAATATTCTACAGTTTTCAAACCAGCACCTGGATATGAACACTTTTGTAATTACATTTAGATAAAATTTTAGTATAGCCAGTGAGTTATTCAATAAAATGTAATTGTGTAGCGCCACCTGCTGTTTTTTTTTCTTTCTTATTTCTTTGACATGCCCACTGTGAAGGCCGCACATGCTCAGTGTCATCCTTTTACTGCCTCCTGAGCTGTGATAGGGAGAACATGGACACACCCCCTTAGCTGCAGCAGAAAAGACACTCCCCTTGAGTTGTCAGCTTGATATAATTCTAGATTGTCATGTACTATATGATGTCTGCTTTCATTTTTTTACATTAGTCATAGGATAACCCCTTTAAAAGTTCCCCCCACAGAGTGATGCCCCCTTAAGTGGCTCCCAAACAGTATGATGCTCTGCTAAGTGCCCCTTCGACCAGTTGAATACACCTGATTAGGGTTGTTACGATACCCAAATTTTGATTTCGATACCATAAAAAAGTATTGCGATACTCGATACCATCCGATACCATGCGGAAAAAAATAAAACACCAAAAAAGCTGCATGCATTCCGCATTTTATTGAACGTCCGGCCCATAATAGAACAGTCCGATCCTATTTTTTGGTGGGACAAGATGACTAAAAAATTGGCGAATCGCGCAGTTTTTATTCATTTTTTTTCTGTTATGGTGTTCACCGCATAGGAGATTTTTTTTATATTTTAATAGATTAGACTTTTCGGATGTAGCGATATGTAATATATTTATTTATTGTTTATATATTTTATATGTAAAATTGGGAAAGGGGGTGATTTATACTTAATATGTTGGTGTTTTTTTAAATTTTGTATTTGTTTTTTTACTTTTTATTTAATTCCCCCCTTAGGGGCTAGAACCTGGGATCTTTTAATCCCTTGTCCTATTCACCCTAATAGAGCTCTATCAGTGTGAATAGGACTTCACACTCTCCCTGCTGCCCTATGCATAGTACACACAGCAGCAGGGAGGTTACCATGGCTGCCATGGTAACCGATCGGAGCCCCAGGATTACACTGCTGGGGCTCCGATCACAACTGCCACTGCACCACCAATGAAGAGGAAGGGAGGGGACCCTGTGTCCACTTCCACCAATGATTTAATACTGGAGAGGTGGTGGGGGGTGGGGGGGGGTGCACTGCGCCACCAATGTTTTTAAACCATTAATACAAATACAGGAGTGCCGCACCTGAGGGGTTAACTGCTGCTGATCGCAGCTCCCTGTCATAGAGGCCTCCTGTATCTGTATTAATGGATTACTCCATTGGTAGTGCAGTGGCCACAGCCCCTCCCCTCCTCCGCCACTCTCTCTCCTCACTGGTGGCAGTGGCACGTGCTTCCTTGTCCTTGAATTGATACCGGTACAAAAGTATCGATTGAGTATCGATAATTTGATTCCCGGTGCAACCCTATCCCTGATATATCATAAAAAAATGACATTGTGTGCTTACATTGAAGGAGATACAGAATAACACAGTTTGTCACCATTTCTTTGGCTTAATCACATTTTCAGGAATGAAATGGCTCAGGGGTATGATTAATTTCATATAATTAAATACAGGTTGTACATTTTGCTATAAATAAACTTACATCTATGATCTGTAGCTCAGTGAAATAAATTGTAAACCCTCACCCTAGGGCAATGAAATCAAGCAAACTTGTAACTGCTTACCTCCCATCCCTTTTAATTTTATATTCCAGTCTCTTTACTACATTGGATATTTGGGTGGGACGTCCTACTGACTTCTTTTTGGTGCAATGCAAAAATCTGTCTTGCTTTCTTAAGGTCTCAATCACACAGAATAGATTTGATACACGTTTTTTAGTCAACCCCAGAAGTGGATAGTAAAGGGATGAAATATATAAAGGAGAGACTTGGGGGGGGGGGGGGGCTTTATCATGAGGGGAGAATATTTGAAGTCACTTTTGCTTGAATTTGTGTTGGAGTATTTTATGCCACATTTATCAAATATCACAGGTTGTTTGATAAATTTGGCTCGTCCTTAAACCTAGAGAAGCTTAGAGAAGCTACTCCAGTTTTCCTACTCCACCCTCCTCCTGGAGTGAGATTTTGACTTTTTTGCGACTTTTAAAAAAAGTCACAGTGATGAATCAAAGCTAACCACACCCACTTTTCCACCCATATTGCAAAACTGGAGTGAGTGGTATAAAAAATCAAAAAGTCTCAAATTTTTGCGCGAGTGTAAAAAGTTGCAAATTTTTGCACAAGCGCTTACATTTTGTGCAAGTGAGTGCAAAAAAGTTGCAAAAGCCCTATATTGTGACTTTTTGACACCAAAATTCTGGAGAGAAGTTATGAGAAATCAGGGCCTTGATGCTCAAGCAGATGGCAGAACTGTGCGCACTGAGTTACGGAACACAGTGCTCTATGGAGTCCCTATGGCTCTGTAATAAGAAAATGACACTCTGTGCTGCTATATAATACTTTCAGCTGACGTAGCTTCCAGCTCCTGCACAAGCGCGACCACCTCTTCATTCACCTCTATGGGAGTTCTAGTGCTCGGCTAGTGAATGGAGAATGGGCACACTTGCACAGTGCATCCTCTTTCATTTTTTGGGGTCCTATTCTAGTGATAGGTTCAAATCCCAGAGGTGGAACCTGCACCTATCTGACATTGTTGGCATATCCCAGTTATATGCCACCAATGTGTGAGATGGAAGAACCCCTTTAAGACATTATCCCAACACTGTAACACAATACCAGCTTTAAGCTTTAGAAGCTTTGCACATTGTTCAACTAAGCCACCATGATAAGCTTGTGCGTTAATGCACCAGGAATTACTTTAATGTGTCTAATAGATCTGAGTCTTCTGCACACATTCACATGTAGCGTTGCAGAATTCTAACATCTCTTATAAAGTGCCAGTAGGCAACACTGAGGCAAACGTCATACAGATGTAGCAAACTCTAACTTGACCGTTAACATGTTTAATATACTGTTGCAGCAAATTTGAAATTAACACTCAACTTAGCAAAAGTCATTGAAACTGTTAAGCTAAGTTTCTGTAACTGTATTAGCAAGTGGACCCTATGGATGTTATGTGCATGCAGAAGAAATTATAGAAATAGCTAACCTATTTAAAAGGATATTACAGCACAAATAAAGTGTTCCCACTGGCTGCAGTTCCTATATATTCACCTCAACTAATATCCTCCCTACTGCATTTCACTTACTGTCAAAATAGTAATTGGCTGAGCAGAAATTTCCTGCAGTGACAAAGGAGCAGAAACTGAAGACATTGAAGTGCAGTGGGGACCCCGGCACTGTTGGAACAGTAGCAGTGGGGGATTGGTCAGAGGAGTATTATGGCTCCATGTTCTGCTTTTGTTTTTACAGCAAGTACAGCTCATGGAAACATTTTTTTTGTGCTGGAACAATTTTAAAGGGGTTATCCAGGAATTGATAATAATGACTTATCCTGAGGAAGAGGTCGTGGCACTCACGGAGCACCGGCCTCTTCTAACAGCTGATTGGTGGGGCTCTCGGCTGTCATACCCCTGCCAATCTGATATTGATGACCTATCCAGAGGGTAGGCTATCAGTATAAATTACTGTATAACACTTTTTTAAGCTCATTTACCTAGTGCTTCTTGCTTCCATGTATGCCTATTTCTTTCGCCTGAAGGATGTGATATTGGCGAGTGCTGGAAGGTGCTGTAATAGCCGATACTTAGCTAGAGAAACAGGCTTGTAGAAGAAAGATTTGAGTAATTTGATCAACTTATTATTTAGATATACAAGCTTTGTTATCTTTCACGCTACTGCACATTGCCATTTCAGAAAGAAGTTGCAGAAGTAACTGATGGATAGTCTCAATAAAACAATGAAGAACAGCTCTGGGTGGATCAAAAGGTTCATATAAAGGTGTAATGACAGCGCATGGGGGCAAAGTACTATGGATTAACACAAGGCAATGTACTTTACCTACATGATTTATATGTCAAAATGCCATTGCTTAGTTTTATTGGCCCTTAGACATGGCAGTAAACTTTAGATGGCCAAATATCTCCCCAAGAACAATATTTTATATTTTTCAAACCAGCACCTGGATCTGAATATTTTTGTATTTGCATGTAATTAAACATGTTGTATCACCACTGAGTTATTTAATAAAATGTATCTGTATAGTGCCACCTGCTGTTTGTTCTTTTCCTTATTTCTATGTTCACCTCGCTGAGGTGGTCACACATGCCCAGTTCTATCCTACCAGCCATTCCTTCTGTTAGAACCAGGACTGTTACAGGGAAAGAGCTGCAGTAGAAGGAATATGCCCCTAGAAAGGACATGTCCTCTAAGCTGCCAGCTTAATATAAATCTACCAGAAGAAGTGGAGCAATGAATGGGGCAAGGTCTGGGTCCATGTAAGGGCTGGTTTTAGCTTTCTTAGAAAGAGATTTTCATGTACTATATGATGTCTGATTAGATAGTATAACCCCTTTAAGCTGATTTCAGATTGTCCATAATGGACAGTTCATAAAAACGGTACCCACTGGCTTTCCTTCACATAAAGTTAAACATAATTAGCAAGCAGAATCAATATACGTTCCCACACAACTTTTAATGAATGGCACTAAGGCTCAGTTTTCGAAATGAGCTTTGTTGTAAAGACCAATAAACAATGTAAAATGATTTTATTGCAGGTTACTTTACATATTGATTTAAAATGCATGGGAAGGAAGGACAAATAATGGCCAAAATTTTAAATAGAATCACACACCTGGGAAAAATAGTCATTACCATCTACCAGATATAGTGTATGATAGATGTAAACACCTAGTCAATGCTATAAAAAAGCCATGCCGGCTGTTGGGTCTCTTTTCATTCTGATTTATACAATAGGTCGTCTCTGATCTCTCTGTTGGAGAGGTTGAAGCTTTGCTACTAAATTACAAAAATGATCTCATTTGACAACTGATTTAAAGGACAAAAAATAGTGGAAATAAGAAACTTGGAATGTAGCCCAGAAGAAAATCACATTGAAGGTATTTCAATTCAAACTGGGTTTTTTCTGTGTATGAAGCTGTAAACTTCACTGTCTATAATTCATATATGTGTGGATTTTCATGGCTCTCTTGATTGTAGATTGTGGTCTTAGAGGATGAAGGGAATAGAGACAGTGATTTTGGAACAGTCTGAACTGTAATGATAATGTGGAGGACAATACACAGACTTTTATTTCAAGGATCAGTGTTTCGGAGATGCACGTTGGGTGTAAAATTACATTTACTTAGGAGGCTTTTCAGTGCCACTTGCAGGAAAGTCTGCCAAGCGGTCATGTCATTAAATAAATTGTACAATGTAGACTTCCAGGAAACTTTTTATTAGTGGTTTTATTAGAATTGTCTTTGCTTTCAAAAGTAGTTCAGTACATAAACCTCAAGTTAGATCATCCTCCCAGTTCCAAATCAGAAGCTGTGATAACGATATAAAATGAAGGCAAATGTGATATGCCTGACCAGGTACTGACAGGCACTTAGATGTCTATTATTAGTAGTAATAATACATCTTTTTAAACTTTTATAACTCGTGGAGGCCTTTATTTGATTTCTGTCTCCTGACAGGTGGATGGAGTTGGTCAGTTTCATACAGGTCACAGTGCTACTTGGTAGTCACAGAGTAGGGACACATTCATGGATTTTGAAGGTCGGAGGAGACCAGAGATCCCAGAGAAGAGGGCAAGTTTAGGCAATTCAGAACGTCATGCCAATAACAAACTTATTTTTATGAATTCAAAATTTAGGGTTTTGACTTAGTTTCTGGCTATATGTACTGTGTGCGCGCGCAACTTTGTGTATTTTATGTTGCCTCGTAGTGCTGGTAGAATATGACAACTACATGTGTCTCTGTATGGAACTGCAGGCATACACATTTGCAGTTGTGTCCCACAGACATCTCTAGGTGCTGTATTTCAGATCTGTGCAACACTTTATGGAGCCCTCATACTTGAGCGTGCATGAACCCTATGAAATGTAGTCTATCACTTTGATTCATATTTCTTTATAAGCCACAAAAAACCCTCACGATTAGGAACTTACTTCCAACATCCACCACAATAGTGCTAGAAAGTTTGCAGGAATTTTTTTTATCATTTTGTAATGAGTTAATAAATCATAATGTCCTGCATACATACAGATGAACAATACCTTTAAACAGGTAAGGCTACTTTCACCTTCATTTTTCATTCTCATTATACACTGCTCATTTCAGGGGTTACGGCCACCTCTGCAGCGGAGATATGAGGTGGCTGGGATGTGAGCTGAGTGCCTATGTGCGCTCCCATGGTCATGGTCACCAGAGAGGCTGGCACTGTTTTGTGCTAGACTGCATGGTGGTTGTAACCCCTAGAAAAGAGAAGTGTATAATAAGAATGAGAAATGAATCAAGTCCGCAAAGGAGGCAATATGGACAATCACAATACATTAGTAAGTGCCTGGTATTAACTGTGCCTACATAATAAATACCATTAGCTGAAGTGACACAACCCTTTAATGATGGGTATGATAGAAAGGTGTGAGAACACTCAGTGCAGAACAGCTTGATACATACGGAGCTGCATAGCTGCAGATTGGTCCATGCGGAGCCCTATTTATTTCTGAGAAAGCCTATGATGATCAAGTGAGCATCAAAATGGGACCATGGAGCAATGAGGGGGAGGTGGCCTGCTCTGATTAATCACATTTATTACATTATCTGGACTGCCATGTGGGTGCATCACTTACCTGGAGAAAATATGGCACCAGATTGGTCTATGAGTAGAAGGCAAGCCTGCAGGGGTAGTGTATTGCTCTGGGCTATGTACTACTAGGAAACCTTAGGGTACATGCACACGTTCAGGATTCGTGTGCGAATCCGCAGGTGTTCGCAGGCGGTCTGTGCTGTCAATCCGCATCAATTGGTGCGGATACGGTGCGGATTTTACTAAGTGAATGAAGAAAATCCGGTCAGGAAAAATAAAATAAATTGACATGCTGCGGATTTTAAAATCTGCACCGCAGGTCAAAATCTACGCGGAAAAAAATCAGCATCGTGTGCACTGAGAATTTAAAATTCTCATTGAATACAATGTACATGACCTACGGTGAGGATTTTCGGCACGCAATCCTGATTCTGTGCATTTAGCCTTAGAATCAGGCATTTGTGTGGATGATACTTTGACATGTACCAGCTATATAAACATTGTCTCAGACCAAGTACATCCTTTCCTTGCAATGATATTCCCCAATGGAAGTGGACACTTTCCACACTGCAAAAATTGTCCAGGAAAGGTTTGCGAAATTTAACAAAGAGTTTGAATTGTTTAATTGGCCTCTAAATCTCTGATTGAGTGGGATCTGTGGGATAGGCTGCAAAAATAAGTCTGATCCATGGAGACTCCACCTTGCAGCCCACAGGATTTAAAGGATCTGCTGCTAACAAGTTGTTCCAGATCCTACAGGACATCTTCAGAGGTCTTGTGGAGTCTGTGTCTTGACTTACATACTATTACGTTTTTATGTTATGGCTGATCAGTGTATGTTTGTGTGTTATTTATGTTTGTTTTTTTAAATCTAGGTTTATAAGCGACAAGTAGACCCAAAACATTGTGCAATTTCTGCAAACATTCTAAAGGATTTATCAAATTTATCTAGCCCCACTCTATATGTATATTGTAAAGACCAGAAAAACAAGCTGTCAAGAATCATCATTCACATCTTGTAGACATCTACCAGCACTTCTATTTGTTAACCTGTACCAGTTTTCTGTCAGATATTGTGAACTACCGTAATCAGCTTACCAAGGGATTTTATATGTTAATAGAGGCTTCTAGTGACTTTTCTCAATAAGTCTGGTCATGAACCATTTTAGAACAAGAGATGTAGAATGATTAAATTACGCAGGCAGATGTAGTTGACACCGAGATCTAGACGTCAGAGATGTCTGTACACTGATCACTAGAAATTGAACCTTTGCTATGAATCTATTACTACTGATTTGAGGTCTGCTATTCAAAAATGAACCAAACTCTTCTGCTACAAGCCTCAGAGACTGGAAAAATATAAGGACTGTACCCGATTTTAACCAATAGCCTTCAAATAGTCAAAGGTACAATTAGGTTAATCCACTATACATCAACAGTTACAAGGAGAACATATGCAGATCAACGAAAAGCATTTGGGTGAGGATCTGTCATTAAAGGGAACCTGTCATCAACTTTATGCTGACCTCACTGAGGACAGCATAAAGTAGTAGTGACAGAAATGCTGATTTCAACGGTGTGTCACTCATGAGCTAAAAGTAAGTGGTTGCTGAGAACCAGCATCATAATCATTGTAGCACAGACCTTGAGAAGAGTCAAATCTACCTGAGAAGAGTCAAGGTTATTCATGAATCCCTGCTCCCCCTGCTGATGACTGACAGTCTTCTACCTAGTTTTCTCCCTTTCTCTCTAGGAGAGAACTTCCAATTATCAGCAGGTGGGTGAGAGCAGGAGATTATGGATAACCAGGAGTCTTCTAAGGTAGAGTTGACGCTTCTCAAGGCCTGGGCTGCAATGCTTATGATGCTGGTTCTCAGCAACCACTTACTTTTAGCTCATGAGTGACACACTGCTGAAATCAGCATTTCGGTCACTACTTTAGTATGTACCTCAGTATGGTCAGCATAACGTTGATGACAGGTTCCCTTTAAGTATTTACTAGCCCAGGAGAAATGGGGAGCAGCAGAATTATTATAACAGGGGTAAAGATTAGTAAGAACTAGACAATAGGAAAAAAAATCTAAAGCTGGCCATACAAGTCTGCAAAATTCTTATTCCACTGTCTATCCCAATTGGCCAGCCCATAACCATGCTTGCTTGCATCTACATATTATTCTAATAAACTGCATCCAGACACTTCTACTGGTGAATATATCCTTGGGAACAAATGCTGAAATCCGACATGCCCCATACTTGTTTCTCCCGACAGCATTAAATCAGTAAGTGTCGCAAAACTTCCTGGGAGCATGACCAGCTTACGTGTGCATTGATCATCAATATCATTAAACTAAAGTGTTATACAGAGCATGAGCTATGACAGAATGAACAGCTAGAACCAATAATGGCTATCACATCTGAAAATGGATCCTGTGGAGGTATTTACTAAAGGTGCCCATAAACCTTCAATAGCTATCGGCTGAATGCCGATTTGTCCAATGGCTGTCGCTCCCAACTCTCCCAAAAATGCTCAGTTTGTATGTATTGAGTATGTATTGTCAATGGGAAGAGAGGAGAGACACTGCCAGGATTGTATGGAGGCAGCTTATCGCAAAAGGATCGGGTGTCGGAATGCAAAATGCCTGATCCTTCTCTCCCCATAATCATCTGTCGGGGGAGAGTTGGGAGCCTTCATACATGTAAGGCTACTTTCACACTCGCGTTTGTTGCGGATCCGTCATGGATCTGCACAGACGGATCCGTTCAGATACTACAAACGTCTGCATCCGTTTGTATTATCTTTAACATAGCCAAGACGGATCCATCTTGAACACCATTGAAAGTCAATGGAGGACCCATTGACTTACATTGTAAGTCTGGACGGATCCGCACGCCTCCGCACGGCCAGGCGGACAGCTGAACGCTGCAAGCAGCGTTCAGCTGTCCGCCTGGCCGTGCGGAGGCGAGCGGAGCGGAGGCTGAACGCCGCCAGACTGATGCAGTCTGAGCAGATCCGCATCCATTCAGACTGCATCAGGGCTGGATGGAAGCGTTCTGCTCCGCTCGTGAGCCCCTTCAAACGGAGCTCACGAGCGGACAGCAGAACGCTAGTGTGAAAGTAGCCTTAGCAAAATGGCTGGGTCAATTCCAGTAACTGACCCAAGATTTTTCAAGGTATCTGTCAACAATTTTATGCTGCCCTCACATACAGCAGCATAAAACTGGTGACAGATTCCCTTTAAGAGTAATTGTTATGTAAAGCTGGTGGGCAGTTAAAAAGACCAGTAATTGAGGATTAATTGGAAGTAGTCTTTAGTAGTATTGGACTACTTGCATCTCATTGGCTTCCTACAGGACAATGATTGTGTGGATCCTTTGTAATGTTGGATTAGACCCATAAAAACTTCCCAGTGTCATTTTCTCCTTCATTCTTTCCCTGTATCATGTGTGTAACGTGTCTGTTCAGTAGGTTTGTCACGGAGATGCGGAACGGAGGCACGGATCGGAACCCCACGGAAGCACTACGGAGTGCTTCCGTGGTGTTTCTGTCCGTGCCTCCGCACCGCAAAAAAGTAGCGCATGCACTACTTTTTTTGCAGTGGACCGTCGGATGCGGATCGCGGACCCCATTCAAGTGAATGGGTCTGCGATCTGCATGAAGCTGCCCCACGGTCTGTGCCCGTGCATTGCGTACCGCATATTGCAGTCCGCAGCACGGGCATGGAGCCCTAATGTTTGTTTGCATGTAGCCTAAGGCATAGAGAGATAGCTGTCAGTCACTGATAACACCTCCCTCCTGTAACAATGGGTATTCACCGGAAGTGGAAAAAACTGAGAAAATTTTATAAATAAAATCTTTTCCTATCAACTTATATATCAAATTCTCTGCTCCTCCTGCTCTGTAACATGCTGCCTGCAGATTACATTGCATTTTGTGGTGACAGGTCCTCTTTAATATACTGATGAGCAGCAGAATAAGGTTTTCTAACTATTTAATTCCATATCTTTGAAGAGCACTGGAATGATTGTCCATATTTATAGAGTTAATCATCTGTTGCTCAGTAATGACTAGCAGAAGAACCCGGCTTCACACGGGTATATTTCATCAATTTCATTTAATTTTTGTGTGTGTCGTTAAAAGATATTGACAGTATCCCCATAACAGTGAACTCCACAGTTCCCCACCCCTTAACCCTGACCCCCCCCACAGTGCCCCGCCACTTTAAAATTGGACCTCCACAGCAGCCCATCCCCTTAACTTTGACCTTCACAGCAGCCCGCCCCTTTAACAGTGAATTTCACATCACCCCACTCCCTTGACAGTGACCTCCACAGCGGCCTGCCCCCTCAACAGTAACATCCACAGTGAACACCTCTTTAACAGTGACCTCCACAGTGCCCCTGCCCCTTTAACAGTGACCTCCACAGCGCCCTGCCCCTTTAATGCTAGGGCTACACGACGACATGTGTCGCATAACATTTGGTCTCAACAATTTTTATAATGATAGGCTAAGGTGTCGCACTGTGACATGTGACAAGGTGGATTTTTCTGCGACTGTTGCGTCGCAGTCGCAGCATGTCACAGCGCAACACCATAGACTATCATTATAAAAATAGCCGTGCGACATTGGTGCGACATCAGTGTCGCACAACACATGTCGTCGTATATCCCTAGCCTAAAGCTGACCTACAGCAGTGAAGAAATGTCTGGGTTGTTATGGAAACATGGAGTAAAGCTGTGTATGTGGAGACTAAGGGCCTGCAAGCTTCTATTGGCTGATAAGGGACATGTGACTGTATGGCAGTTGGGATATGAAGAGAAAGACTTGCAGGCTTGTATTGGCTAATGCAGGTCATTTTTGGGAATATCTCAGGAATGATACGTCCTAGAGAGCTGTGACCCCCACAAGATTTCTTTCCATGTAGCAAGGGATGTGTATACCAAGTTTCGTTGAAATCGATGTTTGCGCTTTTGAAGAACATACATACGTCCTTCTTTATATATATAGATGTAATGTGCTGAGACTAGAAACTAAACTGTAAAATGCGGTTTTCTTAATGGAGTCAACCTCTAATGTCAAAGAAATTGTACAATTTGTACAAATATTGACTTCTCTATGAACAATTTTCAGGTCACAGGAGTTTTCTCTTCTATCCACTTGTTTTCGTTGCTTCCCCCCCTTTTTATCGCGTCACCGCTTATCCCTGCAGGCGCTTACATCCTGATAAATGTTTATATTAAACATGTGAAAATCAGCACCAGAGTCAAGATAAAACTTCACACTTAATTAGAAGCCCAGAAGAGTTGTTCATTTTTAATTTAGAAAGATTATGTGAAGTTTTAGGCCGCTTCTCGTGGCTCTGCTGCAGAAATGAGCAGCGATCCTTTGTGATACGGTAATCTGCATTCCTTACAGCTCATATGCCTGGTGTACACATGGCCATACGTAAAATTGGGATGAGGGGACTGGGCCAGGTTAAAAGTGTCGCCATTAGGTTTTGTTTTCTATATCTGCATAAGAATCCTGAAAGCTATGGATACTAGAAACTAGAAGTTATGTTTTCTCTATAACCATTGTGTTTTCTGAGAATGTTCTACATGTATTTTTAATGTTCCTTCTCCAGTTCCAGTGCTATATCCCTATATAACCCAAACCTACAACACAATGATGGGGCCCAGTGCAAAGTTCTTCTCTTTTCTGAACCTTTTCTCTCTCACGTTTGAAGAGGTACAATTTCCCCATCACTGGGGAAAAAGTAATATACGAGATAGATTGAGTAGGCCGAAACGTTGCCTGTGAAATAAATTTGGGTCATTACTCCCTCACGAGAATTTGGAGTGCTTCCTCGTTCTTTGGATGTAGATATACAGTTGCAATAAAAAGTATGTGAACCCTTTGAAATTATATGGATTTCTGCACAAATTGGTCATAAAATGTGATCTGATCTTCATGTAAGTCACAACAATAGACAATCACAGTCTGCTTAAAGTAATAACACACAAAGAATTAAATGTTACCATGTTTTTATTGAACACACCATGTAAACATTTACAGCACAGGTGGAAAAAGTATGTGAACCCCTAGACTAATGACATCTCCAAGAGCTAATTGGAGTAAGGTGTCAGCCAACTGGAGTCCAATCAATGACATGAGATTGGAGGTGTTGGTTACAGCTGCCCTATAAATAGCACACACCAGTTCTGGGTTTGCTTTTCACAAGAAGCATTGCCTGATGTAAATGATGCCTCGCACAAAAGAGCTCTCAGAAGACCTACTATTAAGAATTGTTCACTTGCATAAAGCTGAAAAGGGTTATAAAAGTATCTCCAAAAGCCTTGCTGTCCATCAGTCTACGGTAAGACAAAATGTCTATAAATGGAGAAAGTTCAGCACTGCTTCTACTCTCCCTAGGAGTGGCTGTCCTGTAAAGATGACTGCAAGAGCACAGCGCAGACTGCTCAATGTGGTGAAGAAGAATCCTAGAGTGTCAGCTAAAGACTTACAAAAAGTCTCTGGCATATGCTAACATCCCTGTTAGCAAATCTACGATATGTATAACACTAAACAAGAATGGATTTCATGGGAGGATATCACAGAGGAAGCCACTGCTGCGCAAAAAAAACATTGCTGCACATTTACAGTTTGCACAAGAGCACCTGGATGTTCCACAGCAGTACTGGCAAAATATTCTGTGGACAGATAAAACCAAAGTTGAGTTGTTTGGAAGAACCCCACAATACTATGTGTAGAGAAAAAGAGGCACAACACACCAACATCAAAACCTCATCCCAACTGTGAAGTATGGTGGTGGGGCATCATGGTTTGGGGCTGCTTTGCTGCATCAGGGCCTGGACGGATTGCCATCATCGAAGGAAACATGAATTCCCAAGTTTACCAAGACATTTTGGAGGAGAACTTAAGGCCATCTGTCCACCAGCTGAAGCTCAACAGAAGATGGGTGTTGCAACAGGACAACGACCCAAAGCATAGAAGTAAATCAACAACAGAATGGCTTAAACAGAGGAAACAACAGAATGGCTTAAACAGAGGAAAATACACCTTCTGGAGTGGCCCAGTCAGAGTCCTGACCTCAACCTGATTTAGATGCTGTTGCATGACCTCAAGAAAGCGATTCACACCAGACATCCCAAGAATATTGGTGAACTGAAAGAGTTCTGTAAAGAGGAATGGTCAAGAATTACTCCTGACCATTGTGCACGTCTGATCTGCAACTACAGGAAATGTTTGGTTGAAGTTATTGCTGCCAAAGGAGGTTCAACCAGTTAAATCCAAGGGTTCACATACTTTTTCCACCTGCACTGTGAATGTGTACATGGTGTGTTCAATAAAAACATGGTAACATTTAATTCTTTGTGTGTTATTAGTTTAAGCAGACTGTGATTGTCTATTGTTGCGACTTAGATGAAGATCAGATCACATTTTATGACCAATTTGTGCAGAAATCCATATCATTCCAAAGGGTTCACATACTTTTTCTTGCAACTGTATAGATAGATAGACAGATAATACTAGATTATGTCAGATAGTGTTCAGTACGTAACTTGTAATATGCAGGTAAAGTTCTGCATTTGGTGAAGGCCAGCTTCTTTTAACCATTCCTCGCTTTATTTCCAATTGTTCCACTTTGGTTGTGTTCTCAGCCCAGAAACCTGTTGGATTAGCATAACAAACACAATCTCTTCATTTCTGATTCAGCTGGAACTATTGAGGAATCAGCTAGGTAAACTTTATCTTTCTTCAATGTTTCCCTTGCAGTGAAAATATTTCACTAGAATTTGCTTCACTGATAATCAAAGGGGGGTTTCCTTCTTATAAAGAGACTCAGGGTCCCCTTGTCAGTGTGGGGAGAAGCGAAGTGTGATGTGTGTGAAGATGGCTTGGTAAGACCCCCAGATCACTTATCGCCTAAATGGGCTATCCACCTGCTGATGGTTTAATTGAATATTATACTAATTTGAAGCTTACATAGGAAGGATAAAGTACTGGGATGCCAGAAATGGGGTCTGGTTTGCAAATCACTGTTGTTGAGAACAAAGATCTTCGTGAGCAGAAATGAACTGCATTTAAGGAGGCAGAGAAGTGCTCGTTCCAAACGCTGTGCAGGAGTTGGAACATGAATAATGCTAGTCAGATTGGAGGCATATCCAAGAATCGCTTAAAGAGATCACATCAAAAGATGAAATAAGAACGCCTTTAGCTAGGCAAGGCACTGGAGACAGCTAATCGGGGCCCATAAGTGTCTGAGAGTAGAGGACGTGTCGTGAAGGTGGATATATTCTCCACTAGTACGAGGTGTCTCCAGAGACGGGGGCTTACGCATTTGTAGAGAATGAGATTTTGATGCTTTCATTTAAGGAAAGAAACAAAACTAATTAGCCAGGAGAGAATAAGGAATGCAAATGTTTCTGAATTAGATGAGAAGTAGATAGCTGAGGCGGCTAATCCATCACTTGTCTTTTCTGTACTGTGGAGATGCAAGCTTCACGCAATCTGCCCAGTGCCATTTTTTTTACTTGTGTGCTGCAAATCTGTTTGTATCACAAGGTTAAAAATATAAGAATTTTGTTTTAATTAGTCATTAAACTGGTATGTAGAACCACTTCGTCCTACCAAAATTAAGTTTGAGGTGTAGGTAAGGAAAAAATGAAGCGATACAGCACAGATCTACAGGAAAGGAGTCCACATATAGTTGATGTTCCATTTGGTAAACCCATCTTGACTAACCCATCATGGTTAGTTTCTGGAAGACTGTTTCTCTTTTAAACTATCTCCCATTTACATAACTGAGACAGTTTCATTCTATTAAAACGGTTGTTTCATTGACTATAATCCACTTTATATTTGAGAGGTCCCTGATTGTTATGGGTCCAGCACCCACCTACCGCTGCAGGAGATATGTAGTGTTGCATGGTGGCCATGCAGGTGAATGGTTATTCATGTAACACATGGATGGTTCAAGCCTGCCAGGATAGGAGCTGGTGGATGTCAATGGTTCTCCGCTCTGGCTCATGGAGGAGGGGGTCAAAGCTGGGACCCCCGCTATAACAACCAGATGGTTATTCAGAGGGATGGACCTACAGGGGAATCATAATTGCCTAATCCCAGCCACGGGGTTATGGCTCCTTCCTTTCCCACCTCTGCCAATTCCAGCCACTGGGTTCAACCAATACAGATCTTGGGTCTCCCGCATCAGCATACGGTTTGACGTGGGTTATGCAGATTCTGCAACCAATGACTGGCCACAGCAGTGACATGTACCCCATGCACCATGTGACCCAGTGACATGACGCATGAGGCACGTCACCGCTGCGGCCAGGGGAGACTCAAGGTACGTAACTGCTGCAGAGGAGTGAAGAAGCTGGAACCCAGCAGCAGGGATCAGGTAAATATGATTCCTTCTGCAGGTCCAGCTATGCTGAGGGGTCTGCCCAAAATGCCCCTGAGGTGAACAACCCCTTTAATATAACATTCATTATCTACGCACAGAAGCCACAAGTAAATGGAGAGGAATTTATAAGGAAGGTAAATTCCATAAATTTTCTTTGCTTTTAACCATTAATTTCCATAACCTAGAAAACTTGTTTAAACAGGGCATTACATGCAGAGTGATGTTCTGGACTCCATTACAAGTGCTATATCAGAGGTGTAGCTAGGCTTTCCAGCATCTGGGGCAAGGATTCAGTACGGCAATGCCCGAATACCCCCCCCCCCCCCCCATACCACTTTATATAATAACATTAAAAAAAAATATATAGACATAAAGTGAACCTCCTAGACTGCAATATAACTCCCTTCCCCCTATTTACAGCATGCAATATACATCCATTTGCATACTAGATCTTTAGAGTGAGAGCTTTATCTAGCATTAGTACCCATTCTTATAATCATGCTTATATTGCTTATATTGTTTGGTGAGCTGGAGGCCACCAAGATGTTGGGTTCCAGTTGTGATTTGCTACCTATTTAGCCCTATAACTACACTTCTAGGAACAGAGTCCTGAGCACTGACATCACTCAGCCTAGGTTTAGTGGTGGGATGCAGGCACTTGATTTGCACAATCTTCCGTATACCACAATGCTACTGTGTAATACCTAGCAGAGGACATTGTAGACCAAAACCCAACTGTAAAAATTCATATTCATTGTGCTTTGTGTACCTGAGGCTGAATGTCATTGTTTCTCCTCAAATGAATGCTTGAGAACACTTCTCTTAAAAACTATTTATCTCCACTGACACTTGATTACATTAATTTTCACTTGACACACTCAAGCAACAAGAATAAGCATTGCGCTGTGAAGCTCCTGCCACTAGTCAGCTGGATGAATCAGACTGGATTGCGCAACCATGACACGACATTTCCATCTTTTATCAATAGCCTTTGCCACTTTAAAGATGTCCTGAGCTAAATTCGGTTATTACCCCCCTCCCATAAGTACCAGACCAACATATAGAGGCTCAGCTGGAAGGCACTTTGGCTGGCAAGTATAAAAGAATCTAATGACGCCGGTCTTAATGACCCCTATACCTGACGGCGGATCCACCGGAGTTATGAAGAAGTGCCAGCCTCTATATAACTTTGGCAGATCCTCCACCGATTCTAAATGTAAGACAGCTTCCATAATCTCATAGTTGTTCAAATGTGTTGTCTTTTTATTCTCCAGACAGTGCAACATTTCAGTCCTCGTACTGGGACTATTCTTATTATTCACCATACAGTGCAACATTTCAGTCCTCGTACTGGGACTATTCTTATTATTCACCATACAGTGCAACATTTCAGTCCTCGTACTGGGACTATTCTTATTATTCTCCAGACAGTGCAACATTTCAGTCCTCGTACTGGGACTATTCTTATTATTCTCCAGACAGTGCAACATTTCAGTCCTCGTACTGGGACTATTCTTATTATTCTCCAGACAATGCAACATTTCAGTCCTCGTACTGGGACTATTCTTATTATTCTCCAGACAGTGCAACATTTCAGTCCTCGTACTGGGACTATTCTTATTATTCACCATACAGTGCAACATTTCAGTCCTCGTACTGGGACTATTCTTATTATTCTCCAGACAGTGCAACATTTCAGTCCTCGTACTGGGACTATTCTTATTATTCTCCAGACAATGCAACATTTCAGTCCTCGTACTGGGACTATTCTTATTATTCTCCAGACAGTGCAACATTTCAGTCCTCGTACTGGGACTATTCTTATTATTCTCCAGACAGTGCAACATTTCTGTCCTCGTACTGGGACTATTCTTATTATTCTCCAGACAGTGCAACATTTCAGTCCTCGTACTGGGACTATTCTTATTATTCTCCAGACAGTGCAACATTTCTGTCCTCGTACTGGGACTATTCTTATTATTCTCCAGACAGTGCAACATTTCTGTCTTCGTACTGGGACTATTCTTATTATTCACCATACAGTGCAACATTTCTGTCCTCGTACTGGGACTATTCTTATGTACGAGGACTTAAATGTTGCACTGTATGGTGAATAAAAATACAACACATTTGAACAATTATGGGAGTGCTGCAGAATTTTTCTATCTATCTATCTATCTATCTATCTATCTATCTATCTATCTATCGTCAATCTATTTTTATCTATTTATCTAACATGAACATTTACCCCAGAATGCAACATTTCAGCCCAGCTCAATGGGGCCTCTCTCAAGCTTAATCTATCTATCTAATATCTATATATTATCTATCTATCTATCTATCTATCTCTATCAATTATCTATCTATCTATCTATCTCTATCTATCAATTATCTATATATCTATTGATGATTCATTTTTATCTGTTTATCTAACATGAACATTTACCCCAGAATGCAATATTTCAGCCCAGCTCAATGGGGCGTTTCCCAAGCTTAATCTATCTATCTAATATCTATATATTATCATCTATATATCTATCTACTATCTAACTATCTATCAATTATCTATCTACCTATCAATTATCTATCTCTCTAGCTATCTATCTATCTATCTATTCTCTATCTATCTATTGACAATCCATTTTTATCTGTTTGTCGAACATGAACATTTACGCCAGAATGCAACATTTCAGCCCAGCTCAAGATCTATCTATCATCTGTCTGTCTAATATCTATATATCTATCATCTACTATCTATCTATCTATCTATCTATCTATCTATCTATCTATCTATCTATCTATCCATGTCTATCTCCATATCTCTGTCTTTACTATCTAGCCATTATCTATGTATCGATCTATTGACTATATTTTATATCTCTATTTGACTATCCATTCTATCTATCTATCTATCTATCTATCTATCTATCTATCTATCTATCTTTCTATCAATATTATGAAAACCAAGTGCTACTTTGTAGCTTACTGTTCTAGAAATGATTCAAAGTATTGGAGTATACATTAATATTCTAGCAACTTAATGCTATTTACAAAAATAATATGATGTCTGGGAGATATTTGGCTTTAAGACGCCTTCGTTTCTGCCCTTTCATTGGCGAAGGGAACAAAAACTCATTATACAGTGTTTTCTTTTGTGCCCCTGTGGCAGCAAATGGATTATTACACTTACACCATTGAAGCTAAAAACATCTAATCTGCATGCAATGGTACACATCAAATTGCTGTTATATTATCCAATTTAAGTCCTCTCACAAAAAAGCAAGCTTGCCCAGTGTTCAAATGGAAAACTGCTGACTAGAATGTAGAGACGTATCTCGATAAGAGGACATCTTATGCCTTTGTCTTATCAAAGACCCCAAATTCTGTATCTGACTTCTTGCTTCCCAGTTTACATGTCAGGCCATGTTTAAAGCTAATTTCATGTGGTCCACATGCACACAGTCCTGACCGCCTGCATTAGTGTCTCCAATTACTACTGTTTGTGATCAACAAACCAGCAAACTTCCTAAAGGGGTTTTTCCATTATAGTAAGTATTGGCATTTTTTGGGGATATCATTTATTTATCTGTGGGTATCCAGCTGCCAGGACCTCTACTACAAGTCTACAAGTTACACCAGGCGATTGTTGGGCCAATCATAGCTAACAAACGTTCGTAGGAACTCTCGTTAGCGATGAGCCGACAGTCTAATACTGCCGCCGTTTGCCCGATGAACGAGCAAACACACGTTCATCGGGAAATTGGGATCTTTCAGCTGGTTTAAGAAAGCCTTCTATGTGATGACCTAACGATTGCTCCTCATGCTGTGGAGGAGATTGCTGAATGTAATAGCAGCGGTCTCCTCCGCCATTTCCTGGAAGAAACCCTTCCTTCCCAACAATCGCCTCCAGAATCGGGATGTGTAATACAGCTTTTAGAATGAACGGTTTGACAACACTGCGACTCCCAATCAGTTGTTTCCTGCACAGCGATGGTCCTGGCCACCTGTGTACAGGGCACAGCAAAACTGTATCGTATTTCTCTACCCAGGGGTAGCAAGGAGTGACCCTTCATTCAGATCACTGAGGATCACAGATGTTGGATCCTCATAAATCAGAACGTTATGATATATTCATTTGATATGCCATAACATTTAATGATGGGAATACTCCTTCAATATTGAGAGGTTTCCCAGGATTTTAATATTAAAGGGGTTGTCAGGGCTTTTAATATTGACAACCTTTCTTCAGGATAGGTCATCAATATCAGATCGGTGGGGGTCCGACTCCCGGCACCCCAGCCAATCAACTGTATGAGGAGACGGCAGTCTCCCTTTTCTCTTCCTATTCACTGCTGCTTTTCCATAGACAGCAGTGGTGGACAAGAAGAGAGAAGGGAGATGGCATGTGTGCACAGCATATGCCATTTCCTCATACAGCTGATTGGCAGGGGTGCCGGGTGTCAGACCCCCAGTCAATCTGATGTTGATGACCTATCCTATTAAAAGCCCCTTAATGTCCTATCTTCTAGATATCAACGTTTGCTTGGAGGGGGTCTGACACTCTGGATCCCAACCTATCATCTTTCCAAGTACTGGAAGTTAGTTTTGAAGTGAAAGTGAGAAACGCTGCACTAACCATCTCTGTCCACTACAGAATGAATGGAGCTGAGTAGTTCCGGCTCCAGAGTTACTCAAGAACAGCTGACTAGCAGGGATGCCGGGTGTTGGACCATTGCTGATCAGATTTTGAAGGCCCATCCTTGGGATAGATAGGCCCTCAATATTGAAATTCTAGAATGATCCTTTAAAGCCACAGCATTTTCAGGAAATTATTAGGAGGCAACATGTGCGTTGCAATTAGGCCCCTTGCAGGCAAGCGTAAGCGGATTAGGTCCGGATGCGTTGCGAATACGTTCAGAGAAAAATGTGCAATTTCGCAAACAAGTTCATTCAGTTTTGTATGTGATCGCATTCAGTTGTTCAGTTTTTATTGTGCGGGTGCAATGCGGTTTAATGCGTTTTGCACGCGTGTGATAAAAAACTGAAGGTATACAAACAACATCTCTTAGCAACCATCCATGAAAAACGCATCGCATCCGCACTTGCTTGCAGATGCGATGCGATATTTATGCAGCCCCATTCACTGCTGGGGCATGAAAATTGCAGCATGTTCTATATTCTGCATGAAAACCAACGTTCATGTACACAGCCTCATTGAAATGAATGGGTCCGGATTCCGTGCGGGCGCAATGCGTTCACATCACGCATTGCACCCACGCGGAATACTCGTTCGTGTGAAAGGAGCCTTAGGCCCCTTGCAGATGAGCGTGAGTGGAATAGGTTCGGATGTGTTGCGGATGCGTTCAGTGAAAAATGTGCGATTTTGCAAGCAAGTTCATTTAGTTTTGCCTGCGATCGCGTTCAGTTGTTCAGTTTTTATCGCGCGGGTGCAATGCGATTTAATGCGTTTTGCAAGCGCGTGATAAAAAAACTGAAGGTTTACAGACAACATCTCTTAGGCCCCTTTCAGACGAGCGAGTTTTCCGCACGGGTGCAATGCGTGATGCGAACACATTGCGCCCCCACTGAATCCGGACCCATTCATTTCAATGGGTCTGTGTACATGAGCATTGGTTTTCAAGCATCACTTGTGCGTTGCGTGAAAATCGCAACATGTTCTATATTCTGCGTTTATCACGCATAGAAGTGAATGAGGCTGCGTGAAAATCGCATCCGCAAGCAAGTTCGGATACGATGTATTTTTTACGGATGGTTGCTAAGAGATGTTGTTTGTATACCTTCATTACCCGCATTAAATCGCACCGCGATAAAAACTGGATAACTGAACACGATCGCAGGCAAAACTGAATGAATTTGCTTGCGAATTCGCGCATTTTTCACTGAACGCATCCGGACCTATTTAGCTCACGCTTGTTTGCAAGGGGCCTTAGCAACCATCCGTGAAAAATGCATGGCATCCGCAGCCCCATTCACTGCGTGAAAAATGCAGAATATAGAACATGCTGTGATTTTCACGCAACGCACAAGTGATGCGTGAAAATCAATGCTCATGTACACAGATCCATTGATATGAATGGGTCCGGATTAAGTGCTTTCGCATCACGCATTGCACCCGCGTGGAGTACTCGCTCGTCTGAAAGGGGCCTTAGGCCTCATGGACATGACCGTATGTGTTTTGCGGTTCTTAAAAAGAACGGATGACGTTCCGTATGGCATCCGTTTTTTTTTGCGGATCCGTTTCTTTTGCGGATTCATTGTAATAATGCCTATCCTTGTCCGCAAACTAGAAAAAAATAGGACATGCACTATTTTTTTTGCGGGGCAACGGAATGGACATACTGATGCGGACAGCACACGGTGTGCTGTCCACGGTTTTTGCGGATCCATTGAAATTAATGGGTCCGCATCCTATCCGCCAAAAACGTAACGGACACGGAAACAAAATACGGTCGTGTGCCTGAGGCCTTAGTCTTGCTGATTCAGCTAGTTTAACACTACCATTAAGAGCTCTCTGGCAGGCTGTTCCGGCAGAGAACAGCCTGCTGGAGCTCTCTGGATTTGGCATAGCTTGATGTTACCGCATCCCCACCGGCCCTATTGACTATAATGGGATCCGGAGGAGATCTAGCTGCTACCCAGCAAATATGCCCACAACTGTTTCTGTCCAGCCAAATCCCAGCATATATGTCGGGTAGCGGCCAGATCTCTGCCGGATCCCCTTATAGTCAAAGGGGCCGGCGGACATGCGGTAACATCTGACTATGCCGGATTCAGAGAGCTCCAGCATGCTGTTCTCTGCTGGAACACCCTACCTACCAGACATTATATAGGCCTTACTCAGGTCTTCAACTCAAGGCAGAATAGCCACTGATCTGTAAACGTAGAGGGGACAAGAAGGCTTGGCTGGTCTTCAATTGAGTCTTTATTGTTTAATATGATATAAAGTCAACATATACTAAGTAGAGAACTTCTTTGAATAGTTGTCCACTTTGACAACTCCTTCCCACATATATGGCCCCTTGACAATGAACTGTTATGGATGGAAAGTCTGGCTAATCTCTCTGTGTGCTGCATAGCTATGCCTGGGTCCCTTCAGAGGGAGAACCACTGTAAAGTAGCTTTCTACTCTAGAATTAGATCAATAAGCCTTAATAGGACACATGAGAAGGAGATGTATACCCCCTTTGAATTATGATTCATGAAGCCTAGTTACTCCGCCATGAAGAAAGGGTAATCTGTATGAGTTTCCTAAAAACACAGAGAAGCTCATCTATTAAAAACTGTGAAATAAAGTAATAAGCTGTTTCTAGTGGGTGTATTTCTTACTTTTAGCATGCACAATATCACAGCACACTTCATATACCCTACAGCGCGAGTTATTTTTGCACGCCTAACTAGGCTGTATAAATTGTATAGATATTTAGTTGCTATGAAATTGAAACTTAGATGCTATTTAAATTTAGTCTGTATTGGACGTAATACAATAAAAATAACAAGCAAGCTTGGAGATGAAATTCATGGTGCATGTATGGTAATTATGTATACACAAACAGAATCCATTCCAATGAATACATTTTCATAAGCACTTATGAATACATTTGCATTACAAATGTAAATGCTAACTCTCCAAAAAAATAGGTCAGTTTAGTGAAACTAGCCTTCAAAATGTTAAATGTGTTCTGTTAAGGGCGATTTTTTTCACGTTTCTCATCATCAACATATGTTGCCCTATTGTTTCTTGACAGCTTTTTCCTTCTCCAGCTGTCACATTCTGTGTTAACATTAGAACTGGGAGCAGGCAAATTGCTGTCTTTTTTTGTATCTATTTGGCTTGTTACTGGGTCTGCCATGTACGAAACTGACCAACAAGTGTCCGATATAAAGATGAGAAAATTGGTGGGATCGAATAAGAAATACATTTATTTACTATTAGTAACCAAACACGTTTCTATACATTTACTTGCATGAGTTCTCTGTTGCCTTAAAGGGTAGTCTATAACTTCAGCAAATAGCATTTATTATGTACTAATTTTTCTATCACATTATACACTGCTCATTTCCATGGTTACGACCCCCCCGTAAAGTCAGCAGTGGTGGCCGTGCTTGCACACTATTGAAAAAAGCACTAGTCGGTGTGCGGTCCCACAAATTCAGCCAGGCCAGTGCTTTTTCCTATAGTGTGCAAGCATGACCATCGTTGATGGATTGCAGGGTGGTCGTAACCATGGAAATGATCAGTGTATATGAGATATGTGATAGAAAAATAAATCCAGCCAGCAAAGGAAGCAATATGGATAATAACAATACATTAGTAATTGCCTTGTATTAACTTCCTCTATATAATAAATGAAGTGGGACAGCCCCTTTAACTTTGAAAGCCTATCCTTTGTATAGGCCATCAATGTTTCAATGGTTGGGTTCATCTTTTGGGATCCCTGAAAATCAACACAATGATGAGGATGTGATGTGGCTATCATTAATCTTTGACCAGTGGGGGTTCTACTTAATTAATTACACAGGTACAGTGGCTTGGCCATGCATAGTACCTAGAACTGCCACTCGCCCCATTCAAGTGAACAGTGCAGCTGCAGTTCCAGTTCCAGCCACAGCCACCGGTACAGATGAGCAACTATGCTTGTCTAATCAACAAGTGTCTGGTACTTACCTGGAGGTTGGACCATCACAGATCAAACACTAACGTCCTATCCTTAAGGTGCCCATATACATTAGTCTAAAGTTGATAAAAGCAAACGATTTCAACCAAAACAAACGTTTGTTGGTTTATAGTTAACAATGAACGGTTGTTTAGCTGACTGATAAGAGACCATTATAGATAGGAAGAAAGTCGGTTGTGCGTCATATAAAAGATCTAACATAGTACATAAGGCCGAAAAAAGACATTTGTCCATCCAGTTCGGCCTGTTATCCTGCAAGTTGATCCAGAGGAAGGCAAAAAAAAAAACTGTGAGGTAGAAGCCAATTTTCCCCATCTTTCATTCAGAGAAAGTTAATTCATAAACGAACGCTCTTTCTTTGAAAGATCTTCTGTCCATCGCCCGGTTTCATTGAATGTTTATGGCCAGTTTGAACAACCGTAACAGCCAAAATGGAGTAAAATGTGTATGGCCGGGTCTGCAAAATGAACACTCATCAGATGATTGTTTGTTTAACTGCTGTTCAATCATCAACCAACTTGCCCTTCGATTTTAGAGTCTCACCTTAAGAAACGACTTAAATGGTAAAGAACTCATATTTCATTATCGGAAGAAATCTCATTATGTTTTGCAGAATTTGAGTAATACATGTGTTGTGTTGTAGGGAATTGACCAGCAAATCCATCAGTCCTTTGTGATAGTCAATGACTAAATACGGGGGTGGAACTATAACTCATAGGGCCCTGTAGGAAAATAAGATGGAGCCCCCACCACACAGTAGCATAAGTGGTAATAATTAAAGGTATGCATAATGCACCATAAATCAGAAAACTCACATTATAGCAAAATGTCACCGTATTGTTATTCCCTAAAAAAAGGTACAATGTTCTTGAGCCTGATTGTGCCCCAACCTCTTGGCCCCATAGCAAGTGCTACTGCTGGCTAGAGTTGTGCCCATGAGCAAATGGGATATTGGTGCCAGACTAACTAAAATGGGAAATACCAGTTCTGCAAATTTTTAAGCACCATTGCGCCTAAATCCAGGGCAAGTGGACTTACTACACAAAACGCGTGGTGACGGGTGTGGGGCCAGATAGCCCGGCATATTTATCTTCTTTTACAACAGTTTTCTGGTGTAAAAAAGGAGTGAAATCTTCAGCGGCTGCAAACTGCCATAGATTTCAGTCAAGGTGCAAGGACTTCCACAGGACTTCCATCATTTATGATGAGGCGTGTTTCTTGTCATAAATTAGGTGCATCCCCCAGCAGCGCAGGGGAAAAGATGGTCTATGATAAATTCCCCCCATAGAGTTTTTGCCATAGACTAAAATATTATTTTATTGCAGTCTAAGCAATACAATGATTTCACGTTATAATGCACCCTTGGGGGGCTAAATATAAAATTACAAAAAGTAAAAAAAAGGTAGGCATGTGATCTGAGCATGTTTCATGCAGGGACACATAACTACATTATCAGATGTAGAAAATATGTATCATATGTCATGTAAACCAGGGCAGAATATAATTTTGCCGCATTGGACTTTACCGTCAACAGTATGACTGGGTGTTAAAGTTGTGAAATGTTTTGTTGTTATATCTACCTCGAAAGTCAAACCATTTATATTACTTAAAAAACCTCTGCATATCATATAGTATAACAGCAAAAGCAAATGTACAATAGGCATTAATCTATCATCACCATGTATGATCACTGGGCCCTATATCATAAAGGATACACATTCATGCTCATGGCTTTCACTCCTTACTCTGCAAATTTACACGCTGTGCTATTACTCTTCCTCACTTGACATTAGTACACAAGGATAAAGAGAACTGCTGATACCATCCATGCTGTGCTGTGCCCAAGGTACAAATGAACACAATATTCAAACTTCACGAGTGACGTATAGCAACAAAAAGTCTATCAATACTTGAAGATTTCACTTTAGATTTTCACTATGCCAAAATACTGATTGTTTATCCGCGTTATGATCAATCTTGATAAAGATAAAGATGATGGCCAGGAGAAGTACGGTAAATCCACCTTTTTTGGGTATGCTGCAGTTTTGGAAGCTAAAACCAAGAATGAATTTAAGAAAGTTGTATTTGTTCTTCCTAATTTCTCTCCATTTACGATCCGCACCTGAATTTGGCTTCCAAAACTACATGCAGTAACCTGACCGTGTGGCTGTACACCTAACATAGACAGCACCATGCCTGGCCTTCTGTTGTACTTGGCAATGCAACTCTTCGCCACTTAAATGAATGACCCATGGACAGATGTGGTGCGGTTGCTGGAATGAAGCAGATCCTTCTCCCTAGCTTTGGAATCCCGTTTGAGTGGTATTCCCCCCAAAAAAGAGAAAAAAGCATAGATCGTACATCCCCATGCTACTCATTGATCTATTATTGATTCTCAAGACATTTCATATAGCTTTTCAGCATGAATAATAATATTCACCTAAAAAGGTGAGCTTTCGACATCTATTCCCATGGCGCAAGGCATCATGGTGGCTTTTGTTACTGTGATGTTGTGCCTGTGGGTTGGTGCTGCCCAGTGTCAAAGGGGCTTAGTTGCTGTTGGACGACTGAGTCGCTCCATCTGCTGGCATTGACGTTGTGGTGGTTGCCATGTGGTGCTGAGCCAATTTAGGGTAGAACCATATCCTAGAGGCATCCTTGGCGTGGTGAGTGGGCCTATGCATTTTAACAAAAACATATACCAATGCTTCATCCAGGCTATATAGATTAGGGCTCAGTATACTATTATTTACGCTGAGAAGCAATGTGAATTGTGCTGAGAAACATTAATAAATCAATGCATATCATGGGGATGTGCAATCCATGCTTTTTTCTCTTTTTCACTTCTTTAAGTGTTATGCTTGCCCAGGATCCTCTATAGCACATGTGTATACTGTATGGCCTTGCACATTTCTTACGTTTTACTATGCAGCGTGCATACAGGAACAGCTAGGGCAACTAAACATAACACACATGTCCATGCCAGAATATCATTTTGTTACACATCATGAAGCAAAGGTGTTCTCCTTCTGGCATTGTAGGCCATATCCAGCAATGATGCCACTTGGAAGAAGAAACTAACATTCCCAGGTTGCAAACACAGAATTTGCCTTTCAAGAAGAAATTACTCTTTCTGTTGACACTTTGAAATACAGATAGTTTTGGCATGAGTAATTAGCAAGGGCATATAGCATGGGGAACCTCGTGTTGGCAGGCACTATGCTAAGCCATGTTGTGTGATGATCTCATGCAGCATTGCTCTGGAGATTCACCCTTCATAGCACACCTTGGGTGTGTAAAGGATGAGAAATCTATAACTCGCTCGTTTTAGCTCTTTATTGTTCTATAAACTGGGAGACATTAGGCCCTTTGATCTTCATTTGACTCCTGGTTGTCTGGGACTACTTGTCAAGGTAGTTCTCTGTGTAAATTTGTTGTGCTGAGCGTGGACAAATAGATCATAATGCCTTAGATTTCCTTCAGGAACATGGTCAGAAACATGGCGAGCTCAGGACAAACTGCTGTTTACTGCTACCCTCCTAACAAGGAGCACAAACATTTGCTCAGGAGTAGTTTTATTTTCTTGTTTGCTTTGGTGGGGGCTTCCTATTTTAAACACAAGATAAAACTTTTCTCGTCAACTAAAAGGACGTCTTAACACTTCGGTGGTGCAGTTGATCTTTAGCATAATGAAGGAAATATGCCAATGATTTCATTACAGTATGAGGGTATGGCCACTCGTGCAGATGCAATTTTAAAGCCAAAACCAGAAGTTAATTAAAAAATGAGAAGTTGTATCTGTCCTCTATACTTACTTTCCTTTTATCATCTACTCCTGGTTTTGGCTTCCAAAACCGCATCAGGAAACCTGATCAGGTGGCAGCAACCTATTTCCTCAGACCAGTTAGGTCATGTTAGATTCAATTGCCAACAAATGACAGTTTCGCCATAAAACTAAGTCATATCAAAATGCCTGTGTCGGAATATATGCACTAAATGATGTCAATGAACCTGTTAGTTTTGTATAATGGTAATCAGAATAAGCTAGGTATATCTGTTAGGACTCATGAACATATTTTTTGTCTGTGCCCATTCTGTTTTCTTTGCGGCCCGCATGCAGAATCATTCACTTTAAAGGGGCAGCAAAAACAAAAATGACTTTGTGTGTGTTCCGTGTTCGTATGTCCGCATGGCCAATCCGCCAAAAAATAAAACATGTCCTATTATTGTCCACATTACGGACAAGGAAATTATGGGTCTGCAAAATGCGGAACGCACACGGACGGTATCCGTGTTTTGCAGATCCGCATTTTATGGACCGCAAAACAACAACAGTCGTGTGCATGAGCCCTTAGGCATATGATCTGCCTGTAACAAGTGCCGATTCCTTTAGTTACATTTGCCTACTACAATTATCATGGGGTTGATGCTTGGTTCCCCACAGTTTGTATTATTTACTAGAGGGGTGTGCTACTGACAAACAATGATTTTAATATTCTCATAAAAAATACAAATGAGCCTATCATCGCTGATTCGCTGGACAATTTAAATGGGGCAATGACCAGGAACAAATGTTCATACAGAAAAAAATTATTTCATGCACTATTATGATATGTCCACACGTGACTTAAATGCTGGTAATTCACAGCAGAAAAGATGCATCAGATGGTGTGTTTTTTGTTGCGAAAAGCTAATGGTTTGACACAGATCTTACAGTGCATTGCAAAGGCTGAAATCCGCAATGAATATCCGAGGTATAGATTGACATACCGAGATTTTTTTCCAGAACATGTAGATAAGAAATGCTAAAACCTTGTTTACTTTGTTGGTACTGTACAACACCGCAAGTTTGCAACACAAAAATCCGTAGCAGCAAGTCCACAGTATTTCAGTGTGGATGTACCCTTAGCCTAGTTTCACACTAGTGTTCAGAGATCCGCAGTGGTATTTGTCCAGCCAATTCTCAGCATATCTGCCGGGTTGTGGCTGGATCTCCACTGGTCCTCATTATAGCTAATGGGTCTGGAAAGCACTCAGGCACTGTCTGGCAATACCAGATCCAGAGATCTCGGAACAATAGTGTGAAACTAGCCTTAGAGCTTATCTTATCATATTAAAAGAGCAACGAGAATCTAGCTCGGTCTTCATCAGATCCCTGAACGCTAGTGTAAACTAGCCTTAGTCGTTATATTACCATGTTGATGGAGCAAAGAGACTCATGCTTGGTCTTATGATAAGTGTCTTCAGCAACAATTAAAGGTGTCATCAGTATCTAATTGGTGACCTACATTGATCAGCTGTTTGACAGGACCTCAGTGCTTGGACATTTATGATAAATTTATGTTCTGTTCCTGGCTCTGGCTTCAAAAACTGAATCCAAAACCTGATATGCAAACTCGATGTAAGGGGTAACCAACTAACTTTCGTGCATGCCCTGTATAGTTTAAATGGCGTTAAAATAGGCATATTGATTTTACATATTTTTATACGAGCATTCTGGTCAATGACACCAATGCCTAATTTCCTGGCTAAAACTATACTTTATCAATCCGATAAACTCACGTCACTGCTACAGCCTGTACACAGACCAGAGGTGAGGACCGAAGTAGCAGCTCTGGGAATGGCTTAGAGGGTAAATTTATGTACTTGGAGAGATTTTTTATAAAAGTTTTACAATCCTTTAAAGGGTTTTTCCAGTTATATTAAGGTATCCACTATCCATGGGAGAGGGGATAAGTATTAGATCGGTAGGCGTCCTAATGCTGGAACCCCAAATGATCACAATAACAGGGGCCCCAAACCCCGTGGAGCATCCTGAAATGAAAGGACCAGGTGGTTGAAAGGCACATGGCTGCTCTATTCCTTTTCTATAGGAGTTCCGGAAATAGCCGAGTACAGCTGATAATATCATGATGTTGTGTGTGCAAGGCTAACAATACAGTTTACGTCTTGTATAGATGTAGGATGGGCCCTCAGAATCATTCCCTCCTTTGGGCCCAAGAAACACCAGTATAATAGTGTGCACTTTACCCCTGTTTTCAGCTTACTTGCAATTCATTCAATTATTTGAGAACTTTTCTTCCCAATTGAGTTTATAAATGGTTATGTCTTCATGGGTTGAGCTTTTCCTGCTCTGTTCTCTTCCAGGCAACTAGAGTTATGTTACGAGAGGCCACCACACATGGACTAATCTTTCCACAGCCTATGGCAGTGTTCCCTGGGGTGTATATGGCACCTTTCCCTCTGGAAAGGGGACTGAGAAAATGGTTTCTAGCGTGTCTACTCTGTGCAAAGATGTAGTTTTAGTGTACTTTGACTTCCCGTGCCCATCCTCTGCTTACTGGTTTGACCCTGTGCAACCTGCCCTTACATATTGCCTGATTACTGTACTTAACAAATATTGCCTGTCCTAATATTTGGCGTGCCCTCTGACCATGCTTCTGCCTGTCCCCTTGGTGCCATGCATCAGTGTCTTTTCTTGGGTCAGCAGTCTTTGAACAGGGACTCTTCCTACAGGTAGTCATCTGGTGGCCCCTGTAGTTCAGGACCCCGTATGGGGGTGAAAGGGTGAATACCAGAGGACCTCTTTGATAATGCCCTCAGGAGTGGTGCCAAGTCAAATCAATTCAGGGACACAGTGGGTCCACATCCACTGCTTTGCAATTCTGATGATTTCACCAGGGTAAACTTTTACAATGTTAACTTTCCTTTATTCCAGAATTGCAAACATAGAGTAGAAACATAGAAATGGATAATAAACTTTACTGCATAGAAGTTATCATGCAGATCTGTGATTTTCTGCATTAAATAATACCAAATTGTATTTTAAGGGTATCAGATACTAATTAAAAAAACATTAATGATCTCCATAAAATCATTTCAACAAAATGGAGTTAAAAGGTTAATGTGCAATCCTCACACACAACATAATAGCAGGATCATCACTTGAATATGGAATTTTTTCTTATTTGAAGATAATATGATATGTGCACTCAAGACTTATTGGAGACATCATAAAATGTAATGCAGAAAAATACCTGTACCATGCATATACACCTGAGAAAAAGCTACAAGTCTTGTTTATTTTAAATATATCATGAGCAGTATTGAGCGAAGCAAAACATTCAAAGCGAAATTCGGTCCAAAGTGTAGGAACACTTTGCTACATTTTTTGGAACAAATCCGAATTTCCTCACGCTTCATGGTAACAAATCACTTTTTCCTAAAATGTCTGCTGCACGCGTTACAAAGCGAAAGTAATAAGCTCGGAAAAGCAATATCACCCATAATGTCACGCAGCTAGCCAATCCGCAGATAGCCACCCCCTTGATGTCACAGCCCTATAAACAGCCTCATCCAGCCTGATCTCTGTCATTGTCCTGTGAGCTGAGCATAGAGAGAGATGTGGCAAGCGTTCATGCGCTAGGGACAGTGTTGCAGAAAACGATTAATAGAAGAATATTGGAGAGGGAGAGCGCAGGGAGGCTGCAGGGAGAGTGCAGGGAGACATGCTGCGACTGTTTTATTTATTCCTACATCAGCCATAAATGTTTTTCAATATCAATAAGATAGACACCCTTTATTATCCCGCTGCCAGCATGCCAACCAATTCCATCCAGTGTGCAACCCTTGGGGGGGGGGGGGGGGGGGGGGGGCAAGATCTTAATGATGACAATACTCATCTTTTGCTGAATTTACTTCTTCCAAATCATCCTTCAAAGTCTCCATGTCCTAGAAAAGTCAGCAAGATGCAGAGAGAGGAGGAGCTGGATGTTCCTGATGACATATTCTAATCAATATTAGATGATGTGGAAAAGAAGGAAAAGCAGATGGCAGAAGGAGGGATACCACCTGTAGGGCAGGAGAGCGCTGGGGTTGGAGAAGTGGGTATGTCAGAGCTGATTAATATTCTGTGTTTACTGTCAAATAACCTGCAGGATATTGCAGGGCAAAATAGCAATAATATGCATATTGTCCACCCACCTAATCAGATAAACCCCATTGCAGCAATAGCCCATGTTTAAAGTTGCTGCGCGGCTATTAACAATGAAGAAGGACTATATAGTGCGGTTTTCATTATTAATCGAAATCCAGCTTCAGACTAATTGGCCATGTGGTTCATCACTGCAGCATGGTTGTAACCCGCCCACGATACCCTAAGGCAGAGTGGCCTGGGTATTTCGGGTATACCTGATTTATAGCGATTTGTGATGAATTAATTCATAACAAATTAAATTTTGGCAAAGTTAACTAATTGAAATTTTCAAAACTTTGCTAATCTCTAGTCATGATACTTTATACGGTATATATTCAAGTAGAAAAACAATATTAGACTTTAACACCCCAAGCCCCTCCCCCACTTATCCTCTCTCGGGCAGAAAAAGAAAAACAATGTAAAGAAATAAAAAACAAAACAAACCACTAAATTTGCCAGTTATTCCACACCATTTCCAAAAGATTTAGGGAAGATAACATACCAAGAATATAAAGTTCAAGTTAGAAGTCTATCAGCAGTTTTACAGGCCATGTAACCTTTTCTATGAGAGAATACTGTGATTACTTTAATATAGAAATGGTAAGACATCTAGTATAACAAGTAAGGTTAAAGATACATCATAGGATAGTGACCTGTGTAACAAACAATGAAATTGCTACCAAGGTTGAGCTCAAACAATAGCCTGGAATCCAGCAGGATAATAAAAAGTGACAAGTGATTGCCATAGAGAGAAGAAGGGTGGCAAAAATATGCCCTTAAACACTAATGCAGTAAAATATATTTTTACTAAGGTATGTAATAATTAGGCTAATAAAAGGCAATTCTGCTATTAAGTAAAATAAGCCAAGTACTAGAATGTATATAATTGCAAGAACCATTAGGTTACTTAATGGGATGATTGGGTAGATAGTAATAATTATACGTGATTATATTACTCATTGTTATTCTACACTACTACGCCTTACAGTATACTAAACTAACACATACTCTTACTATCCAACCTTGACTACAATTTTTTTTTAAACTTTAAATGAATTCAACATTCTGTGCTCTTACATTTCTAAACATATATTAATAGGAGCTTGTTTTGTTTTTATGATACAGAGCACCGGGTCCCCTGCATAGACATTCAATTACATGATTAAATCACCACTAGAGGGAGCTACTATTTAAACATTGTGTTTATTAATATCACTGTATCCATTGAGCTCCTAAGCTCCCTCTAGTGGCAGCTGCAGGCGGCCAGAATATTGTGTTTTAAAATGATGTCTGTTGGGGGACTTTGGACCTTTGTATCAGAAAAGTGGATTTTCAGCTACTCTAAAGATATGTATACACATTACACATTGTGCTGCCTTTATAAACTTGACTAAATATAAAATAAATCAGTTATATACCTTTAGACATTTAAATTTATATTTGGGGTGATTAGATCCACAATAAATAAACCACTGCATTGTATTTTAATGGCTACATGTTAGTCAATAATATATATAATCTATATTGTATAATGAATGCATAGAATGAAATGTGTGAAGGCAATGTACAGATCAGGGATCAGAAAGCTTCAGCACTCTTAGCTGTTGCAAAACTACAACTCCCAGCATGCATGCTTTTCTAGGTACACTCATAGAAGTGTATGGAGCATGCTGGGAGTTGTAGTTTCACAACAGCTGGAGTGCAGAGGTTACTGACGCCAGGTATAGCTATTGACTAATACATTCAAATCCTAAGGAGTCAACTCTTTGTACTAGAAGGTGCACACTGCATCCCTCTGCAAATATACCTGTGTAAAACTCATTTTCCTGGTACTGCACTTAATCTGATGAGGGCAGGGACAAAAGAAAGCCGAGACAAAATCGGTAGAAACTGAAAAGGTCACTGACTACTAAGTATAATGTGCTTAATTCAAGTTCACATATTCATGATCTTAACCAATGATCTAAAGAAAGAAATAACAGGTGCATGCCAAAGAATTATTACAGCAATACATGGGAACAAATCAGTGGAGCATCATTTATGTTCATGGTGCATTACAACTAGGTTGGCAAAGGACGCTGCTGACTCTCAACTTTTGGAAAAGTTTTTAGTAGTTGTTCTGATTAATAAATAAAATACAGACAGAAGTGAATTTGACTCTCTAAAATCGTAAGATGATATAACTTTGTCCTTCCTATATGTTGCTGCTGTTTGAGTAAGAATAATAAAGGGAAGAAAACGCATAGGAGGGCATTTATGACCAGATATACACCACTTTTGTGGTGTATACGTGGCACAGATTCTGTTGCACGCCATACCCAGTATGCAATACCCAGTATATCAGTACCAATGCTTGCTTTCATGGAGTTGTGTCCAGTCCTGCTGCTTAGACAAGTTGCACTACCAGATCCCATAGAAGAAACAATGTGGTTCTAAGTAGTTAATAGGCTGCAGCTGTGATTCGTATGGCCACAAGGTACTTGCCGGCCGGGAGCCGTAACCCAAGCACAGCTCAGCTACTCCATGTGATCATACCCTCAGGATAGCTTGTTGATATTTTAAGAGGTTGTCCTGTTTTATGATGAAAGCGGACAGCACATGCAGTCTGCCTGCAGTGAAGAATATATTGTTACTTACCCAACAGATCCTGCACCTTTGACCCAGTCCTCCTAGTAGGGCTCTGTCTACCCAGCTGTAGAAGATATGTCACATTGATGACATGTGATCACATGGAATGTTGGATTTTCTCCTGAAACTGGACAATGCCTTAAAGGGGTTATCCGATACCTAAAATATCCCCCCCAATGCCCGGGTCCCTTGTATACAATATGCTTACGTGCTCCCTGCCACCCACATTGCTCTGGATCCCTGCACAGCCACAGCTGCATTTCCACGTTGCTCGGGTGAAAACATCCGGTGATGGGAGGAGCAGCCAATAGCAGGCTACAACAGAGACGAGCCCCCTAGAGGCTCGTCCCCGGGGCCCAGGCATTTGGGGTCGATATTTTAGATATTGGATAACCCCTTTTATGTTGGTAATATAACCATATTATTTCATTTCAGATGAGATATTTTAAGAATAATGATATACAGTAAGCAGTGTCAGACTAGGGTTCCTTGGGCCTACCAGAGGAAATTATTCACGTGACTCATCCATAAAGTTTAATAGAGTTTAGACCCCAGTGGCAAGTTATTGGCTCAAAAGGCAGCCCAATGGGTTTTTTCTTCTGAATCTTTGGGGCCCACTATAGTATCAGAGCCTGTACCAGAGGATCCTCTGGTGAGCCAATCCAACCCTGACAGTAAGAAAAACTTGGCTAGAGTTTTTCTTACTCTTTGAAAAACTCTGGTCAATTTCAAGAAAAATAGAACATGAATATTTGACATTGGGATGTGAAAAATACAGCTGTGTAGCTCTATTGACTGACACGACCTGGTACTCGGGACCTTATATACGCAGAACGTACGGAGGGCAAATATGCTTGTGTGTTAACACTGCCTTGTTTAAATGAATTCAATTAAAACTTGGGGGAGGGGGGAATGCGTTGTTCACGTTTGTCTGTGTGCCACGTTGGAAATAAACAATTGCTTCCTATCTTACCTTCACCCTGTGGGAGATTAAAAATGAGTAGCAATATTTTATCTCTCTTCTGCAGCTGACTTGCTCCTTGCTCTGCCTCCCGTTCTCTAACAGAAGCGTAACTGCAGCATTTGTGTACCTTTGTTAAATCATTCCTTCCTAAGTCATTAGCTTCTGCTATCTTGCTCTTCATCTTTCAAAAACAGACAAGGAAAATGGTGAACCCAGCACGAGTTTCAAATATGCTATCAACCTGCAATCGCCAGCTGCGTATTATACGGTGCCTTTTCAAGCCATTTTCACTTGGAACATAGTGCAAGAACAAGTGAACGTCTTAAGCTGAGTTCATATGTTAACCACAAAAGGAACTAAGTTACATTCATCTCGTTGTCTGCTGCATTCTTCTAGGAAGGTCAAAATGCAACTCATGACATCTTTACCGCTTGCAACTATATAACCCAATGCTGAGCCAGATAAAAGATCGGTGCTGAACTGTCCACTAGGACAACCATACAGGTAGGACGCCAAATTTTCTGGAAACATCTTCATTTGCACAACTGATCGTAGGAAAAACAGACAGACTTGCCTAAGTAATTCAGTGGAATGTGGCCAGTTCTAGCATGTGAGACAGTCTAGCCTGGCACCTGAAACATGCAGAATTATTTACTTAT
Source organism: Bufo gargarizans (assembly GCF_014858855.1). Classification (NCBI taxonomy): domain Eukaryota; kingdom Metazoa; phylum Chordata; class Amphibia; order Anura; family Bufonidae; genus Bufo; species Bufo gargarizans. The sequence goes on from NC_058082.1 coordinate 238,418,651, forward strand.
CTATTTCCTGTTGCTTTATATAGCACCAATATGGTCAATCGGGTTGTACATAGATTGCAATTACAGTATATCAGTCCCTGTACCTAATGGGGCTCACAGTTTGAGTTCCCCTATCTCAAACACATAGATACACATTAGCGCAGGTTTCATAGCAAGCCAATTAACCTATGTTTGGGGCAGATCTTTTAAGATTGCCATGTCATACACCAGTCTTAGGCCTAGTTCACACGAACGTATGGCTTTTATAGTTGTTTGAGGTCCGTTTTTCACGGATCCATTGTTCCGTTGTGTTTCCGTTTCCTTTCCGTTTTTTCCGTTCTGTTTTTCTGTATGCCATGTACAGTATACAGTAATTACATAGAAAAAATTGGGCTGGGCATAACATTTTCAATAGATGGTTCAGAAAAAACGGAACGGATACGGAAGACAAACAGATGCATTTCCGTATGTGTTCCTTTTTTTTTTTGCGGAACCATTGATGTGAATGGTTCTGTATACGGACCGTATACGGAACAAAAAAAAAAAGCCCGTACACTGGCAAAAAAAAAACGTTTGTGTGAACTAGGCCTTAATCTGAAGTGTGTTGGAGAAGGAAATGTGCCACCGACATTTTTAACTATCAGTTTAAGGCTCCATTCAGACGTCCGTAGGTGTTTTGCGGTCCGTAAAACACGGACACCGGCAATGTGCGTTCCTTATTTCGTGGACTGCACATCGCCGGCACTATAATAGAAAATGCCTTTTCTTGTCTGCAGTTGCGGACAAGAATAGGACATGTTCTATTTATTTTGGGAAAGAAATTGCGGATCTGGAAGTGCGGATCCGGAAAATCGGATGCGGACAGCACATAGTGTGCTGTCAGCATCCGTTCTGGCCCCTTTGAAAATGAATGGGTCCGCACCCGTTCCGCAAAATTTCGGAACGGATACGGACCCAAGTTTCGGATGTGTGAATGGACCCTAAGCCAGATAGTAACTTGCAGCGCTGGGGTCCTAGGTTCCAATCCGACCAATTACAACATCTGCATGGAGTTTGTATGTTCTCCCCGTGTTTGCATGGGTTTCCTCTGTGTACTCCGGTTTCCTCCCGCACTCCAAAGACATACTGATAGGAAACTTAGATTGTGAGCCCCATTGGGGACAGTCTGATGCTAATGTCTATAAAGCGCTGCGGAATATAACATTGCTATATAAGTGCATAAAATATATAAATAAAATAAACACATCTTTTTTTCTAATCTGTTTTTATTTTCTGATTGCAGATATTTTTATTCCATTTCCTTAAGATGATTACGGGGGCGGCCATCTTGCCTGAGCTTTTCTTAATAGCATTTACACAGCAGTTCACTTACTTTGTGCCTCGTGTAGAGGCAGTCCTGGCAGCAAGATCTGCATGCGGCTCAGCGCTACATTTGTTCCTGTCAGGGCGCGTGCTATTTGAAACATGTAGCATGTTCAGGTGCCAGCTGACAATTAGCGGTGGCCCAGATATGGATCCCACTGCCGGGCTGCATTGTGTATTGACAGCCTTAGAAATTCCACAGCAATTTGATGAGTAAAGCAGAAAATCACTGACAGCTCAGAAGTAATAGCTCATACATAATCACATCTTGCACCATCAAAAGTTCAGAGAGAAAAGCTGAGAACTAGTTTCTTATCAGCATGTCTTGAGACTTTTTGGGTCAAAGTACTAATTTTTATTTTAAAGACTTCAAAGGAGTGGAATTCACCAAGTGCGAATTAGTGATTTATCAGTTTTTTTTTCTAAGAAAGCTTGATCTTTATTTACATTGGTTTTCCCGCAAAGTACAATTATCACTTATCTACAGAAAAGGCGATAATTGTATTCTCACTAGGACTTCACAAATCATTAGAATGGGGGTCCTGACTCCCTTGTTTCTCCTCACTCCATGACTACTGTGAGAAGTCGTTTGGGAGGAGTGGTCGATTATGTGTGCTTCCATTTTATTCAAAGTCTATTGGATTGAAGAAGACAGCCAAGCACAGTGCATGGTCGACTACAGCTCCATGCAAACTCCTTCTTATTGTGGTTATGCATTGAGAAGGAGCGTGGGGCCTCACATCCCACTTCTAGTGATCACTGACAATGATGAAGTGAGTCTCTAACCTCTAAAATCTTTTTCAAAGTAAGCAGACCATCATGTAAGGTAGGTGCCATGAAACATATTTCTCTTGTAAAAATCTGGTTCTCTAATCCTGAGAAATCCTTTTTTATGCAAAATTGGTTGGGCTGCTCCATTTGTTTTATTGGTATTCCCTGATATTTCACAGCAGGTAGCCATGATGCAGGGGAAGTCAAAACCTCTCGTAGTGGGAAAACAGGTAGAGGTCAAGGTAGGCAGAGTACATGCAAGTCTATGAAACTAATCTGAGGTCAAGGAAGGCAGTGGAGTATCAGAGTCGGTTAACAGACAGAAGTTTGGTAGACAGGTAGACAATCAGAATAGCACACCTGAACTAGTAAACTAGAAAACTATCGACCTAAGCTCAGGCAAGGAGTGAGAGGGCAGGCCAGCAGAAGTTGACCATGCAACTGCTCACAAAGCAAGGAAAAGAGGGAAGTGGTGAAGGCAAAAATAGGAGTAGTAGTAGTTCAATGAATAATGTTCCTAATAGACGTAGTGGGGCAGCAATGGATGCAGGCTTCCAATGTAACATTATGTAATGCCCTTAAGTCGACAATACAATTTAAATATTCATTATACAATAATTAATATTAATAAAATCTGAAAACCACTTGAAATAATAATTCGACTAAAAATAAAAATAATGTACAGAGGAAAAAAGCATCCCAGTGCCATGGTGGCAATGCATATTACCTATACTGTAGGCAGGGCTGCAGGTACAGATGTCTCCATGTATCATTAGCCTAAATTCTACTAACTTATCATTCATTTAGGGCTACACAAAAAAAAACCATAATGGAATAATTGTTCCTTTTGGAAATGGTTGACTTTTCAAAACAATAGATATACCCTTTTTATTGCATTGGTTGTAGCATGGGATTAAAATCATACATATTATCAACAGTTTTTTTTTTATGCTGCTCAGTCTTGTTCAGTGGGAAATCCACCCAGCAAGCTATCTGAAGGCTTAGTCCGTAGCCCTTGTCTCAATGACAATTCATTGCAGTGCATAGGAGAAGAGATCTGAAGATCGCAAATTCAGGTCTCCTCAGGGGACTTAAAAAAAGGTAAAAAAGTAGCAATAAAGGCTTTTGAAATATAAAAAGAATAAATAATATAAAAATTCTAATCATTCCCTTTCCCCATAATAATACAACTAAATAAACAATAAAAAAATAATTTCCTAATTTTAATTATTCTTATTTGGTGTTTGGAGCATCAAGGGGTGGGCCTAACCTCTAAGAACACCACTTCACCACCTCATTTCTGCCTTACCCAATCCCTCCTATTGAGTGACAGGACCAGACATCCTCACTGTCCTCCTGCCTGTCCCTGAAAAAGCATGCATGCACCCATGAGATTTAAATCGGTGCAAGCACAGTTCAGATATCATTAGAGGGAAAAGACAATTGAGATCTACTGCACATGCACTGATTAAAATGTTACTGGAGCATGCATGAGATTTCAGCACCAGGCAGGAGGACAATGAGGATGCCTGGCCCTGTCACTTAGTGGGAGGAAATGGCTAACGGGGAAAAGGCAGGGATGAAGTGGTGCTCAGAGAGACTTGGGCCAGTCCCTTGGTGCTTAGAAAATCTAATTAACAAAACAATAAAGGTACACGTTTTTCTAAAATTGTTCAACGGATTGCCACAAAATGGGGTATTTCACTCAGCCTGATCAACCCTAACAGGCAGTGTGCTTGATTTAATAAGGGTTGAGTGTGCTAATAGATGCTCTTGATGCTCTTGAAGTAAAAAAGGATGTGGGCTTTATGAACATTTAGGAGAACAGGGTGAGGGGCTACAGACTGAGACTTTGGAGAGCTCATCTGATGTACTGTATTTCACTCTAAATGGGACTAAACAGCCAACAATCTATGAAAATATATATACAGACTATAGAAATATAATTTTCTCCCATAATACAGTAGAAAAATCACTGCAAGGGTGTCCATGGTCTTTAAATGAAAAGATATTGAGAGAAAGCTCAACCATGTTACAAAATGCTACATATTACAAAATCAGTCTACATCTAGACATACAAAAAATAGTTAACAAAAAAGCTTAGGAAAAATAATATATTCTTATTTCCAGACAAGCCAGCAGAAATATAAGATCAAAACAAACATCAATATATTGGCAGGGCTTGCCGCTACAATGCCACATTGAGTCTTTGCAATTGGCTCCCTTGACATTAGTTGTCAAGTGCAGTTTATCTGGCTAGGCTGGCAACATCTGCAGTGCCGTTTAAAGTCCTGCGTGAGAGAAACATTTGCACATATGACATGCCAAGTAAGTGTACATCAGGCGTAATAGTTTAAATAAGAATATAATGGGCTTACGAAGAAGACTCCCCTAGGTGAGCTTGGCACCTGCCTAGCAATATCGTTTGTAGAATGTCTGTCTACGTTAGTTTCAGGATGGCTTATCCCAGACAGACTGAGGCTGCGAGATCTTACACCGCGGTCAGGTCTTTTCTCCTCCTGTCCTTTTCATATTATTCTCTTAGTAAAAAAAAATTCTTATATTTTTATTTTTTGTCAAAATACCTTTCATAGACACATCTGAAGAGAAAATGCTCTGAGGCACAATACCTAAAGCGGAGTTCAGATCTCTATTCATAATGAAATCTCGCTCTTCTACCCCACGTAAGGACAAAAAAAGAATAATACCGTTTTTTTTTCTCCCGAAACAATATGTACGCAAGTAAAAAGAGAAAAGTCTGATGTAAAAACTTTTGCGCAGCAAGCTCAGGTATTTATTCTGGCCCCCAAGGATGCGGAACAGATAAAGTAATGACATAAAATACAAATGCCATCATTTTCACCTAATAATTTAATTAATATTTTTACAATGTTTCTTTGCACAGTTGGCAGCAAATGGAGGTGATGATAAATAAGGAATTCTTTTTTTTCCCAGTGCTGCACCAAATGAAACCAATTGTAAACTACAGTTACTGCTCCCAGCTTTGTATTTTCAGGAGAGTACTTTATCATTTCTGCTAGGCAGTTGTCTCATACAGTCTCCGAGGACTCACTCAGCATCCCTGGATGAATAATTACTTTTCTCGGTCTCGCTGATAATTCTGCAGCTTTCATAGCTACTGAAATGGAGCAGGTTTTAGATGGGGGATCTCTGGTTCTACTTTGCTGTCATCGTCACAGTCATATACCCAACTGTATAGCTTCTATGCAAATGAACATTGAGCAGTTTACATCAGTCAAATTACGAGGACTGAAAGACTGTCTGTAACCATTCACAGGAATGATCTGATTACAAAAAAAAAAATATCACTTTTATGCTCATTTAAGGCTATTTTCACGCTAGCGCCAGACAGTTTCGGTAGAGGAACAGCCTGTCGGAGTTCGTCGTACCCGGCACAGCTGGAAACTGCTGCAGCACTGCCAGGCCTTACTAACTGTAATGGTACCTGGTGAGGAGCCAGCCTATTTTTGGCATTAGTGCCAATATTTGGCTAGACAAACACAACTGCAAGCAGTGTTTTTGTCTGGCTGAATCCCTCTACTAACACCAGAAACAGGCAGATCCCTGCCTGGTCCCATTATAGTAAATGAGCTCTGGTGGGGAAAGGTAGTATCCGGCTACACCGGATATGATGAACTCTGGCAGGCTGATCCTCTACCGGAGCAGCCTGCCAGAACAGTTTAGCGCTAGTCTGAAACTAGCCTAATGGTAATGAAGGTATCATTCTCTAATACTATTTATTAAGTTATTTTCAGAGTGATGCTTCGGCACAATCCCATACTCTTGAGTGCAGCTGCATTATAGTTCCCTGCAGAGTAGGTGGACAGAAGCATTGCTGCACAGCAGAAATGCAGATAGCAACTTATGGGGTCAGTTATCAAACTGGTATAAATTAGAACTGACTTAGTTGTGACAGCAACCAACCAGATTCCACCTTTCATTTTCCAAAAGAGCTGTCAAAAATGAAAGGTGAAATCTGATTGGTTGCTATGGACGACTAAGCCAGTTCTACTTTACACCAGTTTGATAAATGACCCCATTAGTTCCTTTGTTGTCTCTGAGATCAGACCCTGATGATCAGAATGTTATGGCTACAGCATATCCTATCGATATACCAAAACATTCTAAAATTGGAATAGAATTTAAAACTCTTTTACTCACATATTTGGGAGACTTCCCTTTTTGTGGTTGGACAGCAGCTCATCAAGCACCTGTATCTCCTAGGATGCACTGCAATAAGGTCTTGGCAAACCCTTCCTAATATGCATAGAAAATAATCTCTCAAATATCCCTTAGAGAGACTTAGTCCACCACTGCATAGTGATACTTGTGTGGGATAACCCCTTTAACATCTGATTCATTACAAACGTTATGATTGGTCACTGAATGTGCTGAGAGTTCAGTGATAGACACATATACACGATATTTGTTACTGATATAACTACACTGAATTCAGAAGTTGTAATAAAGGTGCAAATGTCTAATAATATCAGAAATTAGCCTTAAAGGGGTTGTACCATCTTGCGGTTGATTGGCCTAAAGGCACAGCCAAGTGGGCAGGTGCCTTGTTTACAGGCACTTGGCTGTGCCTTTAGGCCAATCAACTACAAGATGGGACAACCCCTTTAAGGCTAATTTCTGATATTATTAGACATTTACACCTTTATTACAACAGACCAGAGGGCAAGTGCTCTGCTGTTGAGCATAGCAGAAGAAGCCATGCTGCTTCCGTAAACCCCTGAGTTACGGAAGCAGTGTAGCTTGTTCTGCTATGGGGTTTGCTTAGCTCCCATTCACTACAATGGGAGTTACGATAAAAGTGGAGTGCCTGTCTACTTGGCTGTTTCTGTAAGCCTGGCTAAGGCACTTAGTCCCATATGACTGTGGAAATTATGAGACAGGACAACCCTTTTAAGAGCTGAATCAAGAAAAGACCAACCGTAATTCACATGTAGTTTCCAAGAGAAATATATAAATGTGACTGCACTATGTTGTAAAGCGGCAGCAGAAAAGAGCAATCAAACTCCTGGGCAAATCATGTGCAGAAGATACCCATGTATCACTGACAAGGAACCATATCATTGGAGGTTTGGGTAACATATTGTAATACACCTCTTTTTAAATTTTATTTAATTTTTTATCTAATTGAATGAGATTAGACCTAAAATGGTTTATACAAACTCAGGAGCGATCTTCAGACAACGTGAAGAAACAATGACATTACGATATTATGCATTTTGTCGTAGAAAACACTTCTCTAGAATGAATTTGTATTAGGGGGCTCATATAGTTCTGAACATCTTCATATCACCGTTTCATTCCTTCACTACCTTTGTTGCCTCTCTACTTCCCTATTTTGATCAAAACCAATAAAATCATACACTTTCAACGCCGCAACAAAGTGTATATTAATGAGTGGTGATGAAAAAAATGTAAGAAATAAATATATATATGTAAAGCACAGACAGGATGTTTTTGTAAATGCTGCATGGCACAGTGATTGACATCTGCTGGGTCTGTTTAGATCTTTACATTGGTTATTCATTTGGAAGAAGAGCTCCTTGTGAGATGTTTATTTAAATAGCTTTCCTTACCCCTAGATTACTTTCATATGTCACTACACAAGATCATTCATGCTGATAGCTCTTTAAGAATAGATGTAAGCTATGCATTATGAGCGCTGTGGCTGTAGGGTTCTTAGCGTGCAAATCCATTGTGCAAATACTCTTTCCGAGCTCCAGCCTCCTAGGAAACCTGCTTCCAAACATAGTGCAATAATTATACATTTGAAGTCATTAAAACGTGGTAGTGGAACGTTACATATGGAAAAAGCAAGGAGCCATACCATGGGAATATATAAGCATTTTCTGTAAGGAATGTATAAGGTTAAAAAATAGTTATATATAAATATATTTAGATATGCTCATTGGCAAAAAAATAATGCACCAGAAAGAAATCAAATAAAACTTGATGTATGACTATATGTAAACCATATGTATGACTATAATGATGATATAAGGATACGTTTATTTAGTAAAACTGTAAGATTGGAAGGAGGCTCTAGTACCCTGTTGGGTCACCTCTAGCCTGGATACAAGATGAGATATGTTTGGGCATAGAGGCATACAGGTTTGCTATGATATCCTGCTGCACATTTGCACCCAGATGTTGCAGCTGGGTCTGTAGATCCTGCAGACTCAAAAGGTTGCTGGTTACATAAATGCTCAAATGGCAATATATCTGGTGGAGACATTCTTGGGAAACCTTCACTGTGTGTGTACGAACATTATTCTGCTCACATATGCCACTTGGAAGACCTGCAATGAGAGGTAATGACTATGTCCTGCACATATCGCTGGGCTGTTAATGTCCTTCGTATCACTACTAAGGGTGACCAACTGTCATATGCAGTGGCTCCCCAGATCATCACGCCAGCAGTTAAGGCAATGTGTCGCTACACAGCAGAGGCAGAAAAGAAGTGTTTTCCATAAGGTTTTCCATACAGATCCCTTTTTCATCAGATCCCAAATAGTGTCTGGATTTGTCGCTTAAGACCATTTGGTTCAAGTCTGTAGCAGTCCAGATTTCTTATTCACGACACCACTGCAAATGAAGGCAACAGTGGCTTGCTGTCAATGGTAGGACATGTATTGGGTGCTGTGACCCAAATTTCCTTCTGCTAAGCGCTTGGAAATGGTGTAGGCAGAGACAGGAGTGTGGAATAAAGGTGCCATCTTTGTCTGGATGGTGGTTGAATGAAACTGTGGAAGCTGCTCGTGCTTGCCAGCAGATCAAACGATCCTCTCTAAGGCTGGGTTCACACCTGAGCGTTTTACAGCGCGTACGAACGTGCTGTAAAATGCCCTACGCCCCAAGAAGTACAGGAGCTTCTTTGGGGCGTATTGTCGCACGTTCCCGCCCATAGACTTTTGCGGGAACGCGCAACAATGGGCGTTTCTTGTTTGCTAATTTAAAAACGCACGTACGTACGCGCCGCTTTGTGTGTAAAAAGTATTTTACTACTGTCTGAAACATGCTCTCTCCTATTGATAAAATGGCCAGCCTCTGTACTCACTTTTATGAATGCACTGCAGCGAACTGGCCGGCCGGCGCGTGACTGACGTCACTTAGTAATGCTCCTCCTTCCTGAATTAGGAGCGTTACTAAGTGACCTCAGTCACGCGCCAGCCGGCCAGCTCACTGACGCTCGCTGCAGTGCATTCATAGTGAAAGTGAGTACAAAGGCTGGCCATTTTATAAATAGGAGAGAGCTTGTTTAATACAGTAGTAAAATACTTTACACACAAAGCCAGTTATGTGCGCAGTTTAGGACACATGAGGGTACACATAGGGCCATGAGGGGGACCAGCATAAGATGCTATATGTGTGTCTTATGCTGGCCCCCCTCATGGCCCTATGTGTCATAGCACACATCCCCTATAACAGTGCCATCCACAGATCCACCCCATAACAGAGTCATCCACAGGTCCCCCATAAGTGTCCTCCACAGATCCCCCATAACAGTGTCCTCCACAGATCCCCCATAACAGTGTCCTCCACAGATCCGACATAACAGTGTCCTCCACAGATCCCCCATAACAGTGTCCTCCACAGATCCCCCATAACAGTGTCCTCCACAGATCCCCATAACAGTGTCCTCCACAGATCCCCCATAACAGTGTCCTCCACAGATCCCCCATAACAGTGTCCTCCACAGATCCCCCATAACAGTGTCCTCCACAGATCCCCCATAACAGTGTCCTCCACAGATCCCCCATAACAGTGTCCTCCACAGATCCCCATAACAGTGTCCTCCACAGATCCCCATAACAGTGTCCTCCACAGATCCCCCATAACAGTGTCCTCCACAGATCCCCCATAACAGTGTCCTCCACAGATCCCCCATAACAGTGTCCTCCACAGATCCCCCATAACAGTGTCCTCCACAGATCCCCCATAACAGTGTCCTCCACAGATCCCCCATAACAGTGTCCTCCACAGATCCCCCATAACAGTGTCCTCCACAGATCCCCCATAACAGTGTCCTCCACAGATCCCCCATAACTATGTCATACCCAGCTGTTTCATTGGATGCCTCTGTTGTCAATCACACAAACGCGCGTATTACGAGCGTTTCCTAAATACAAAAACGCACCAAGATACGCCTCAAAAACGCCTGTAAAATGCGCATACCGAATATGCTCAGGTGTGAACCAAGCCTAATGGTGGTCTGTCTGGGCCATCCGGAGCCTTGATAACCTGCAGCAATGATCATCTCCAAAGAGCTAGTTATTCAGATATGGGTGCCAACCTTTTTACAGGAGTTGGAGATTTTTTAGGGTTCCTAGATACATGAATTTTCTCTGACTTTTTTTAACAATAAAAAGCACCAGATTTTTTACAATGTGCTTGTGGTGTTTTTCATGTGTTTTTTTTTATTTTATTTTATTTTTTGCAAAAATTGTGTTTGCTCGCTAGTGTTTTCTTCATGCTGTTTTTCCTTATAGAATTGATGTGAAAACACCTAATAAAATATCAAAAGCTACAGGATGCTGTTTTTGAAAAGAAGCCAGAATGACAAAAAATGCCACTTAACAAAAATATTAGCAGCAAACAAACACTTGTGTGACCTGCGTGTAATAGACCTTGACCTAACATCGGGAGCTGGCGTTTTTACTGCTAAAAATTGCACTAAAAAGTGCAAAATTACAGAAAAGCACCAGCAAAAACCTATATGTGAAAGCAAATGATAATATAGAGTCCAGGATTAGGTGGCACTGCGGCAAACTATTGCTTCACCACTGGTCACATGGAGAAAACAGGGGTCACGGTCTCTCGCAATCTGGTGGTACACAGCTTGTCAAGTGCAAATATGATTCCACAAATATAAATAAATAAGCTGCGGACCAATTTGAGTGACAAATTGGTCCGCAGACATTTCAAAGAAACCAAAAACTATACTTGGCTAGATGGTTGGTCACCCAAATGCAATAAAAGGTGCGGCAGCTGCTCTTTTTGCAGGTTCAATCCCCAGTGGTCTCACATATCTTTTGGAGGTATTAACCATAAAGTGAACACACTAATTACACACAGGAGTAAATATGTAGTTTACCTAATCCTGTGCCAATGTGGTAGATTCTATATTGGCAAGACGGTCCGCTGCCTCTTTGAACGTATCCGTGAACATATACACTCAATCACCACCGGTAAGGGTGTCCCGCGCCTCATAGAACACATACAGTCCGTACATAACGGGGATAGCTCAGTCCTCAGTTTTGCAGGCTTAGAGGTTGTTCAGAATCCACCCAGAGGGGGCGATAGAGGACGGGAATTATTAAGAAAAGAAGGCAGATGGATTTTGCGCTCAAATGCTACTGGTCCTCTGGGACTGAATGAAAAACTTGACATGAGTGTCTTTCTGTGATGATTCAATATTATATGTATGTTTTTTATTGCTTTTATTGTTTCACTGAAACATTGATACACACCCCGTAGTTGCTGACGTGGCCTGTGCTCGCAACGATGTGCGACAGCCCACGCCAGTATTACGCGCCCAAGTTAGCGCATGTGGCGCATAAAAGATTATGTAATTTGCGTCAAGGGGTTGTCAGTATTGGCCAGATGAAGCGGTGATACGCGAAACGGCCGTCGCCATGTTCTTGTGATTGCACTGTTTGTCATCCCCCTCTCTGTACCCAGCATAAAATAAATATTTGCATCGAATGGTGAGTGCCGCTTATTTATTTATATTTGTGGAATCATATGTGGGAAAGCACCCTAAAAAATCCAACTTCTACCTTTCAGCTTTTACTACTTGGCTTTTAGTATAGCGTGAAACGTTTAGGGTGAGGATTACACGGTTACACTTGGCTTACATGTGACTTCATTACGTAGGCAAAAATGTATATTCTTTTACTATTCTGAAAGGAACGAAATGGAAAAAAAATCTGCATATGTTGATTTTCGCCTAATCTAAAATGCCATTGATTTTAGTAGGTCATAGAACCTTTGCTTTTTTGTGCTCAGCCATCAGGAGAGGATGTTATTTGGAATTTCTTCAGCCATCTGTCATTACCCAATTCGATGCTAATTCATTTGGTATATATTACATGAAAGTATAGCTAAGCTAGTGTCCATCTCTAATTCAATAAAAATGATCATTTGATAATAATGCACAGTGCTGGGCCACAGATGGAAAAGGTAATGGTGTTTGAACACTTGCGCTTTTTCATTATGCCAGCTATTTGCATGTTAATGTTGCAGATTATACAGTAGAAGGATCTGCCAGTAATGCGGGGATGGCAGGAGCAGTCCATTGATCACATGATTCCCTCCATTATTAAATATAATGATTTCATTTACATTACAAGGTAAAAAGCAGCGGTAGTCATGCAGAGGTATGCATAAATCTCCTTGTACCGTGGAAAAGAATGAGCAGTACGATGCTGTCCTTAATAACTGAGGTCTGCAAGAAGCACACATGAGTCTAACCTTACCACTCATACATCTGGAGATAAAACCATTTAAAGAGTATTTCTTGTTATCAGATCCAGGACTGTAATAATGACTTGATAACACAAATGGAGGCTCTTCAGTATTACTGTGTCTGGATGCTAGTTCTTTCCTTCTATATTATCATGTGATCATTTCTGCTCCTCTTTGACATATTTTTTTCCATTTCCTATTAGGTACCACTTGGGTTTCGTTCATTTGGAACAATCATTTAATTTGATGCCCTAATCCAGTTTTAGGTACCTTGACCAAGGTAGAGTTGGCTTGTTGGCACTCTTGCCCACCCCCGACAACCAGGGTACATGTTCTGCCAGCCTTACAGCAAAGTACTCTATGAGGTCAAGAAGAATACTAATCAAGTACAGTGGTCCCTCAAGATACAATAAGTACTAATCAAGTGCTCACACATGGGTCATGTGGATTTTAGAGTTCATTAAATGCCTAAATCTGTGTGAAAGTCACATCCCATGCATGTAAATGGATTTTCTAGAACTCAAGTCACGTGCATTGGAACATTTTAGCAAGGATCTTTGTATGTGGAAAAGGGCATATCACTTATTTTGTATGGAAATGTAATGCTCCATTGTTTATGGAATCCGTATGGAGGTATAATGTAGTTGTAAGCAAGACCTGATGAACATCAGAGATCTGGGCTTGTAAACTGGCTATTTTATTTTTGCTCTGTATATGAATTGATAAGTGCTGGTGGATTTCTTCTGTTGTTTACTTAGTCCTCCCCCCCCCCAGTCCTCGAGTACCTGTGCAGGGTTCTTCTTCTTTTCAAAGCCAAAGTGATTTAATCATGCATTCATCATATAAGAGTTGACAATCAGATATTGATCAGAACAAGCAGTCTTTTGGGGCTCATGCTTCCTAAGATTTCAAACAAGTTTAAGTAAAAATGAAAGGCACAAACTGAGCCAAACAAGGGCATACATTTAAATATTCATAACAAGTGGTTTTAAGGATTTGTGTACTGTCAGTAATGATCTCAAAATGATTACTACTAGGAACCTGCTGTGTATTTTTCGTTACTGAATAGGGGATCAAAATTTTCTCTTTGCTAATGTGTTTTCTTTAATGTTTCTGCAAAAATGTTTCTAGATTCCAATTTAAAGTAAAATTGACACATCCTCTTTAAAGCGAACCTGAGTTTTCAAAAAAAAAAGAGTTTGCATAATGACTGTGCTTTTTGTTCAATCATAACTGTGAAGGAACAGTTATGTTTGGGCTTCACTAATGTTTTTTCAGCCATCCTTTTCCTTACTTCCCACTATGTTTGTTTTTTTCTCTGGATCTCACCGAACAGATAAGGTGGGATAAATTACACTTACAGAAAGGCAGGAGGCTCCTGTAATGTTCAGAAGATAGTTGTTTGATCAGGTTCCCAATCTCACCTAGCTTTTACACGCCTCCGCCTCCAGTCAGCCATCTTCTGAGACTCTGTTACCAGGGACTGCAACTTAGGTGGAAGTCGGACCATTAGTGGTCGTGACTTAAAAGCTTTTTTAGGTGGATGAAGGTATTTTTTTTTAAACAAAGTGATTAAGAAATTTGCTAGTTACACCAATCTCTATTAAATGAAATGAAATTGTGTGAAAGTACAGTGACTCTTTAAGCTTCACAGTAAGATTCAAATCTCATGACACAATCACACAACAATTTTTCATGCAGTAGCAGTGGTATTTTTTTTATTTTTGATGTATTAATCAACAAAGCAGATTTTGAAAATTTTCTATACTATCAAAATACCCTCCAAATGAATCTACTAGTTACATTTTTTTGTGGAAAATAATGATTTAACAGAAAAGTATGCATTCTACTGATATAAGAAGATAACCTTTTTCTCCCCCTCATCTCCCATTCCCTCGCCCAGTCCCTCTTCTGCCTTTAAAACGATACCTCAGTGAGAATCCATGAGAAGTGAGAAGCCACTTCCATGTCCTCTGCAGTTTTTCTAGTTTTTCAGTGAGTGCAGAGCTTTTGAACAATGACAGTGAATTAAGCAGGTATATAAAAAAAAGAGGCTTCTGATAAATGGACGGACACATTTTTCTAATATAATATGTTACAAAATGTATTATCTTTAGTTTTACAATTGATTTATGATAAAACCCTTACAAAACAAGATTTACTAGGAATGATTTGTATATGTCTACATTATAAATGTTTAGAATATTACGGTATATTGACTTCAAGCTATTCAGTCTATTAAACGTGTTTACGTGTTCCCAAATACATATATTATAGTTTCTGAGTGTTATTGGGGTCTCATACAATCCACACTTGATTCAATGTTTACTTTTTAGAACGTAAATAGACAAGATATGACATTTGGCTAAAGCCCACTGCAGAGCAGAGATATAAGCTGCATGTTTCCTTAATGAGACAGCAAGGGAAAACATGTAGACCTGTAATCTTGAACGATACAAAATGCTGCAGGAAATCCAATCTAATCTAAGCAACAAGTGAACCAGGACAGGAAAATGATTTTTGGAAATATAAAGCACACTAAATTGCATGGGTTTTATACACTTTGACAAAGGTGTCAAAATAAAATAAAAAAACATTTTATTATGTACCATTAAATGATAGAATATAGACTGTTGACAAAGACACACTGGGCACATTTGTCCAAAAATGCACCCAAAAAGTGTTGTCATCTGCACTATACATGAGAGAATTTTTTTAAAATTTGATTCGCCAGTTCACCGAATTTTTCGGGAAAAATATGGTTCGATCCGATTATATTTGCGGCGAATGACATTAAAAACTGCTATTTCCTGGCTGCTGAGAGCCTTTATAGTGGTGTAGAACACTGTGCCTTGTAGTAACACGCATAGGGAGTCTGCTGTGGTAGTGAAATATTACATAAGTCCGTATGACATGCAGATGACAGGCGTCGCTCTTAGAATCACTGCATACTTCACTTATTTGGGCAGTCACAGGGCCAAAACTGACCAAATAACTAAAGTATGAACTCAGCCTTACAGGTTGATATTAGCATCAAGAAGAAGCGCAGATCTTTTTACAGCTGATTCCACATAGATGTCTACAGAACCTGTTCTATAAAGCGCGTATACAAGTAGAGCCCCCCGACAGAGTGGAGAGGGTGTCTGCAGAAAGTTTGTGTTGACGTCACTGATTAATTTGCCCTTCCAAAAAAATAATCCCGTCTGTGGAGCATACTCCTTCACTCGGTCAGCATTTTCTCAATAATCCATCAGTATTGCTAATGCAAAAAAAAAAAAAAAAAACAGGAGTGGATGTAAAACAGAGATGTCACGTCAATTTAATATTTGCATGTCTTCTGTGTTTTGTACCCACTCTTGCTTTTGGCTACCAAATCATAAGCCAATTCTGATGGGACCATACAAGGTGACATAGTGTGGATATGGCAGCAGCAGGAGGATACCACAGAGTGGCAAGGTGACATAGTGTAGATATGGCAGCAGCAGGAGGATACCACAGAGAGGCAAGGTGACATAGTGTGGATATGGCAGCAGCAGGAGGACACCACAGAGTGGCAAGGTGACATAGTGTGGATATGGCAGCAGCAGGAGGATACCACAGAGAGTCAAGGTGACATAGTGTGGATATGGCAGCAGCAGGAGGACACCACAGAGTGGCAAGGTGACATAGTGTGGATATGGCAGCAGCAGGAGGCTATCACAGAGTGGCAAGGTGACATAGTGTGGATTTGGCAGCAGCAGGAGGATGCCACAGAGTGGCAAGGTGACAGTGTGGAGATGGCAGCAGCAGCAGCAGGATACCACAGAGTGGCAAGGTGACATAGTGTGGAGATGGCAGCAGCAGGAGGATGCCACAGAGTGGCAAGGTGACAGTGTGGAGATGGCAGCAGCAGCAGCAGGAGGATACCACAGAGTGGCAAGGTGACATAGTGTGGAGATAGCAGCAGCAGGAGGATACCACAGAGTGGCAAGGTGACATAGTGTGGAGTGGGGCGGTGGGTGGCAATACCAGTACCTGCTGATAAAGGTGGCTGAAAGAAGGAACACTTGGCATCAGATGTGTGGCATCAGGTGGATGGCAGCATCATAGTAGTAGCTGAGGCAGGCGGTAAGAAGAAACCAGTCTCTTTTATCAAAGTGTTGGTGTGGCACCATGGATGACCTAGTCTGATGCATCAGGAATTGGTGGTTGGAAATCCTGGCTGATCCACACCTGATTCATCTTGACATAGGTCAGTTCTGCCTTGGGGTAACTATTACCCCCGAAGCACTAAACACCTGCTCTGATACCACACTATTGGCCGGGCAGGACAGCTTTTCCAGAGCAAACTCTGCGGCCACAAATCAAGCAGGTCTTCAATGTGGTTTGGCAGGGTGCTGTCAAAGTATGCCACCACCTGCTGGTTCAGGTCCTGCTCCAGGTCTACCTTCTACTGGTGAGTAGTTTGTTCACTATGCACTTGAAGAAAGCTACTCATCAGTGACTGTAGACTCAGGCTGCTGCTGATAGAGCTGGTACTGCTCATGCCACCCCACCCCTCCCCAGCAGCCATGGCAGTGGAACGTGGACCCCCCCCCCTGGTCTGCGAAAGGATGGACGATGGTGCAGATAGGCAGCTGCCAACTGACTACAGGATGTCTCTGTACTAGTTCAGTTTGTCCTCCCTCTCGGTGGGTGTAAAAAAGGCCCCCATTCTGGAACAGTAGCGAGGGTCCAACAAGGTGGAGAGCCAGAAGTCATCCCTCTGCCGAATGGTGACAATTCGACTGTCACTACGCAAGCAAGTAAGCATGCATCGGTGCAATTTGCACAAGTGACTCTGAGGGACTCCCTGCCTCCATCTATACTGCATACTGCCACGGTGTGTCTGGGTCCTCTGTCTCGTCTTCCTCATTGCCCTGGAGCTCCTCTGGCTGCTCCTGCTCCTCCTCTTCTGTCACCTGAGTAGAAAAACCACCCCCTCCTCTTCCAGTTCAGCCCCCAAAGGGCTCAAGTGGCCATGAAATCCAGGCGCCATGTCTCCAGTCCCCTGACCAGCCATTGTTACCAGCATCTGTTCCAGGACATGAAGCAATGGAATGACGTTATTCAGCCCGTAGTCCTGGCGACTGACAAATCACATGGTGTCTTCAAAGGGCCTGAGCAAATGGCAGGTGTCACACATGAGCTGCCACTGGCTGACATCTAAGTCACACAGGTGAGCACTCCTATCCGCTTGCATCATCAAGAAATCATTGATAGCCTTTCTCTGTTCGTAGTCGGTCCAACATATGGAGGGTGGAAATGTTGCATATCAGCCTATGTTGTGGGATACCATTCTGTCACTGCAGCTCAAGGAGGGTGAGCTTTGCGGTGTACAAGTGGCTGAAGTGCATGCAAAGTTTCCTGGCAATTTTTAAGATGTCTTGAAGATGGATGCAAGACCTCAGGAACCGCTGGACAACCAGATTGAACACGTGTGCCATGGAGGGCGCATGGCTCAGACCTCCTTGACGTAGCACCGACACAATGTTCTTCCTGTTGTCGGTCACCATGGTTCTGATTTTGAGTTGTCGGGGAGAAAGACAGGATTCTATTTCGAAACACGGAGTAGTTCCTCCCCTGTGTGACTCTGTTCGCCCAGGGAAACAAGGTGCAGAACAGCATGACACCTCCGTGCCCTGCACATGTGGTATGCTGGAGGGGCATTGGGACTTGTACCTACAGTGGAGGCTGAGGACATAGTGGAGGATGAGGAGGCAGAGGCAGATATTGTCGCAAGACCAACAAGCGAGCGACAACGTGGAGGCGGAAACGGCCAAGGCTGGTGTGGCTGTACAGGAACCACATTCACCAAGTGAGCCATAAAGGACCGTAGTTACAGCTCCACATGTCGGCGCTGCCGTGCACTTTGGAAGACACCGACAGGCTCAAGGACTTGCCCACCTTCTGTTCTACATATTTGTGCAGGGCTGGTACTGCCTTTTTCACAAATAAATTACAGCTTGGGACTCTCCACCTCGGCTCAGCACAAGCCATCAGTTCTCTGAAAGGTGTAGACTCCACGACTTGGAAAGGGTGGAACTGCAGCACCAGCAACTTGTACAGAAGCACTTTCAGCTTCTGCGCCGTTGGATGCGTGCACACATACTGCTGTCTCTTGGCAATCGCTTCGGTGATCGATTGCTGACGGAATGAATAACGAGGAATAGGAGGAGCAGGAGCATCTGGACCAGGAGAAGACAGACAGGTCCCTTCAGCTGAGGTGGTGGAGCCTTGACTGGCTGAAACTGAGTGCGCGCCACTGGGTGATGCAGCGGTAGCTGGGCAAGGCTGGACCACCACATCTGAGCCACGGTTCTCGCAGGCCACTTTATGGCAACTCTGCATATGTTGATGCAGGGCTGTAGTGTCAACATTGGCACTCTGGCAACGCTTCACCTTCTGCCCACATATGCTATATTCATATAGCCACATTAACCTCCTCTGGCAGCTTAATAAAAAACCGCCAAACCGCAGAGTAGGTGATTTTCCCCCCAACAGTCCGCACTGACTGACTGCTACCGCCACTGTCTGCATTAACCCCTGCACCACTACTTCCCGGGCAGGTAGGCTGCTGCGAAGCAGGTGGTCTACCCCAGGCACGTTTGGCTCCCGACCTCCCACTGCTGCCACCCTGCTGACTCCCAGCCATGCTACGACCTTGCAGGCTCAGCCGCTGCCTCACAGGAAAGCTGCCACCCTCTTCTCCTGATGATGACGAAGCCCCTTCTGCACGCGGCTCCCAAGTGCGATCGGCTTCATCATCATCGAGTAGTGTTTGCACATCACTGATGTCCTCCTCAACGGTCTTTGGGTCAGGAGCCTGACTGCTTGCAACACCACCTCCCACACCACTCTCCTCATCACTACTTGTCCGCCTACCTGAGGAAGTGGTGGATGTCTCCTCCAGATCTTGGCTGGGGGGCAGTAGCTGCTGACTGTCCTCTAGTAGCTCGTCCTCGCTGTATAGTGGGGCTGAGCCCACAGCATACAATACTTCTGTGGCTGAGGGAACAGCAAAGGACAGAGGCAGGTTGAGGACAGGTGAGGGCACAGGGCCTGCTCCCGGGCCATGCCAACTAAGGGTTGTGTCTGATGAACCCACCGACTGTTGGCTGGGGGTGTCTGATGTCACTTGGGATGAAGTGGATGACCGAGTTAGCCAATGAAGAACTGCTGGGTTGCTGGACCGCTAGATGACACCAGGTGCTCAGGCCTCTGGCTGCAACTCCTGCTGCCACGCCCCCTTACTCTGCTGAGACCTCTGCCTGCTCCAGAAACATTTATGCCTCTGGCACTTCTCTGTCTGACATACTTTAAGCTGAACTAAATAAATTAAAAGCAAATTAAAACACCCCTAAAAACGACAAAAATATTTTTCTTTTTGTAATGAAATAGGCCAGTAAATGCTTTTAGTAGAAATAAATGCACCAGTGAAGTGCGTATATATTTTACTTTCTGTACTGAAATAGGCCAATAAATGCTTTCACCACATATAACTGCAGAAGTGAACTGAGAAGATATTTTTCTTTTTGTACTGAAATAGGTCAGTAAACGCTTTTAGCAGAAATAAATGCACCAGTGAAGCGCGTATATATTTTTCTTTCTGTACTGGAATAGGCCACTAAACGCTTTTGCCACAAATAAGTGCACCAGTGAAGTGCGTATATGTTTTTCTTTCTGTACTGAAATAGGCCAGTAAACGCTTTCACCACATATAACTGCAGAAGCGAAATGCACATATATTTTTCCTTTTTTGTACTGAAATAGGCCACTAAACTCTTTCACAAATAAATGCAACAATGAAATGTGTATATTTTTTTCAGTTTTTGTACTGAAATAGGACACTAAACTCTTTCACAAATAAATGCAACAGTGAAGTGCGAATATTTGTGACATTTTTGTACTGAAATAGGACACCGAACGCTTTTACTAACTATAGCTGCAGAAGTGAAATGTATATATATTTTTCCTTTTTGTACTGAAATAGGCCACTAAACTCTCTCAAAACAAATAACTGCATAAGTGAAATGCGTATATATTTTAGTTTTTCCACAGATATAAGCCACTAAAGGCTTTTCAACATATCACTTGCATCCCAATAACAAGTACAAATTGCCAAAGCAGTATAATGGCTATTTGGATCCCCAAATAATGTTTCTCTGCACTTGTAAATCACATTTTTTTTTCACAATGAGGTTTTTCTAGCACTGTGCCAAGCGACTTCAGACGTCTCTCTCTGCACTAAGATGCTGTGAAATAAGTCCTCCATATCCTTTCCCTCACTTGTAAATCGCTTTTATGGCACTGTCCCTAGTGCCTTGTGACATCTCTTCCTGCACTAAGATGCTGAGAAATTATTCCTCCCTATCCTTTCCCTGCACTTATAAATAGTTTTTTCAGTTTTTTTTCACAATGAGGTTTTTCCTATTGCTGTCCCTAGCGCATTCTCACGTCTGTCCCTGCACTCTGAACGCTGGAAAATTCCTGACTCTAAGGGTCCATTCACACGTCCGTGACGTGTTTTGTGGATCCAGTAATCCGTGGATCTGCAAAACACAGACACGGCAATGTGCGTTTCGCATTTTGCGGACCGCACATCGCCGGCACTAATAGAATATGCCTATAGAATAGGACATGTTCAATTTTTTTTCGGGAACGGAAATGCGGACCCGAAAGTGCAGGCCCCATCGTGCGGCCCCATAGAAATTAATGGGTCCGCAATTCCATTCTGCAAAATGCGCAACGAAATTGCAGACGTGTGAATGGGGCCTAAGATGGCCGCCACATTTATAGAGCTGTGACATCACAGGGCTGGCTGGCTGCTGATTGGCTGCATGCATGGCATTATAGGTCAGCCCACCTTCCCAGAGTTCCTTGCCCTATGTCCTCACAAGTGTAGCAGCCATTGTAGCTGCCATTTTAGGAAAATTGCAATTCGTTACCACGAAGCGCGAGGAAATTCGCATTAGTTGCTCTTGATATGCTCATCTCTAATCTACACCAAAACATGACACAAGTAATGTGCTCCAAATTTATATAATCCACTTACATACTATTTAATCAGCTTGATATTGATAATACAAAACTTTTTTTATTTTGTACTTCTTTTATTTTTATGTACCATCTACATTCCAGTCATCACACTAGCTACTGGTGAAGACACAATAGGCTTGAATTTCCATTTCCTGTTTTCTGCACCTCAGATTTGCTGTACAGACCAGGGAAGGGTCAACAGAATGATTATCAATAATAATCATCATTTAATGACTGCTCTAAAATACTGCTGGTAGGCTAGATAAGGTGGGATGGCAACACTATATACATATATCATTCTGATGTGTCTCCCTTATCATTCTGTGGTCTCTTTGGGAGGATCCATATGTAATCTCTTACTAGAGATCTTCCTAGAGACTCATTGTGGCAGCCAAAAAGCACATAGCACAAAAGCACCCTGCTGCACTGTATATACAGTATATATGAAGTAGGCATGAACAACAGCCTCACTGATTTCTTTTAAAAATACATATTTACATAAAAAAAATTAAAGCATTATTTGTTTTCTACATACTTTCTAATTATACAAATAATTAAAGTTATACATTCTTTTTGAGTATTCTGCAACAACTACAGTGCGTTTCAAAATGGTGGATAAAATGTCTGTGGTCAAATTTGTGGACATCAAATATTGGTGCATCAAATCTATTCTCCCATATGAGTCATTTGTAAAAGTGTCATTCCCACTACATCATTGACATATGTGCCCCATTTTTGGACAAGTAGATAAAATGCCATTCAGATCTTGGTGACTATGCTATCTACCATCTATGTCACTTTTCAGCTGAACTAATAAGTAGTGATGAGCGGCATAGGCAATATTCGAATTCGCGATATTTCGCAAATTTTGGGCCGAATATTCACCATAAATTTGCAAATTCGAGAATTCATGATCTTCAGTCATTGTTTACTTGATTGCGAAAATCGGCAATGTAATATATTTGCGATAAATGCGCAATAAATTTGCGATTAATAAGCAACACTATTCGCAAATACAAATATATAGCACTATATTCTAAATATTTGCAAATTCTCGAAGTGGTGATATTCGGGATTAAAATTCTTGATTCTAATATTCGCGCTCAACGCTATTAATAAGCTGAACTAATAATGTATTAATTGTCAGCAGATTTTCCAATAACAATAAAACAATATTTCCCTTTTCCTGTTTTTACATAGCTCTAACATATACTGTACATGTTGTAATCATTCGCGCTTTTCTAGACAATCCTAGCAGATACCATTTTATTTCTTAATATCAAAATCAGTAAGCTTGGGTTGGATTGTCCTACTCTTTCAAACAATGTCATGATTTCATGTACGTATGTTTTCGGTCTATGTATATACACTCCTCAACATTGAAATTTGCAACACCAAGAAGGAAGAGTTATGGAATCATGGAAATCCCAGGATTAATAGACATGCTATTGATATGTAAACGATATAAAAATGGAAACAAAATATTAAAAACATCTCAATTTCTTTAGCATCGAGTATGAGCATGACTCGCAAGAATGCACACACTTACATGCCTTGGCATGCTATCAATGAGGTTATTAATGGTTGTTGGAGGAATGTTCTGCCATGCTGAATGTGGGAGACAAGTCTGGAAAATCCATGGCCATGACAGCATACAGGCTGCGCACAGTAGCACAAGCAACATGCGGCCTGGCGTTGTTCTGTTGAAAAGCTGCTCTTGGGACACTTTAAAGAAATGGTTGTACCACTTATTCAATGAGCAAATCAATGTAATGCTGAGCTGTTAGTGTACCTGAAATGAAGTCTAGAGGGATCCAGGTACTGTACAATATGCCTCTCTATACCATAACCCTGGAAGTAGGACTGGAGTGATGTTCCCTTGTGAAAGCCTCTTCATGGCATTGCCCACTTGGTCTTTAGACCAATCTCCAGTTATCATTGCACCCGAGACAAAATCAGGATAGACCTCTATTCCAGACTCCATTGCTATCTTGCTGTCCACCATGAAAACCTTTGAGAGTGGTGGCATGAGGTGATTGGAACACCTGTAGCTGGATGTCTGGGTCATAGCCCAGTGGCATGCAAATGCCTTCTGATAATTTGTTTAGACAATGTTTGCCACCCTAGGCTTGGGATATGACATACAATTTCACTTGCAGTACAGAATGGATCACTGCGTGCCATTCTTCTAATCATACCTCTTGCTGTCATTCTAGTTTGTTGTTGTTCTCCCAATCACCAGGCTAAGCAGCCTTGAACATTCTGACATCTTGACCTAGGCAGATAGTCATCTGCTGAAGTGATAATCCAAGGTCTCTCAGTTTGCAATAAGTGGCGATAACTGGCATGTTGTCAAACAGGAGGCATCACACATCATCCCATATGACTTTATCCAATTTCATGTGGCTAAAAAACTTTTCTTTTGTTCTGGATTTTATGCCCCTCCCATATACAACAGATAGGAGCTAAGTGCTTGAAAATTTGATCATCTGCAGATCTTAGTGACACCTGCTACTTCCATCATTTGTATAACCTTATGGGTTGTCCTATTTGGTGTTACAATTTCAACGTTGAGGAGAGTAGCTCTGAATAAACTAACAGTGCTATAGGAACACCTTGTTTAGTGGCAATACTGACATGATTTGCCAAATGTGTAGGTGGCAGGATTTTTGTACATATTTCATGTTTAATTGCATCGTGTAGGTGTTGAAAGAACAAAACTTAGCGTGCGAAAGTTTTATTCAAAAGTCTTTCATTGTGCCACTTGACAGAATGGTAATGAAATCATGGCAATACTAGATTATGGGTCTTTTTATCAAAACATTCATTCATGTTGATGTAAATGTGTTCATTTTCCTCTAGAGCAGTACAGTGTACAGGGCCTAAGTGTATTCTGCTGTTAAAAATATTCTGGTGATTGACCTCTTTGAAAATATGTTTCATTCAGATCTTTCCTATAGTAATAGTTGAAAATTTAAGTTGGAAATACTGTATATTTAGGTAAATTATAGTTATGCTCAAATCACATACATGCTATGAATGCATTGAAAAGGCGTCTTATGAACTGTATGTTATGTAAATGTATAGACAATTTTAGAAAGAAAGATAGGCCGTTCTGTACAGCGATTGGCTTGAACAATTAAAGACCCTTAGTGTGGTCAGGATGCGATGGCTCATTTGACATAGAGGTTTTCCTACTAACACCATGCATCATCTATTTACTGTGTAGGAGCTAAATGTTAATCAACTGAGGGCCTCCCTAATGGGACCCCCAGCCATCACTACTAGGAGGTTCACATTCCTATTCCATCTCATTGGCACACCTCATGAAGTTCTTGTATCCTGTAAAGTCTGGTAAAAAAAACATATACGTTAGCATATACTTTTTTTTTTTTTTACAATGGGACTGTATGGTGAACAGATGACACTGTATGGCATCAGTCTGAGGCATCCGTTTAATGTATATGTTCTTTGTATAAGTTAAACGGATGGGAAAAACGTAATGTGAACCCAGCCTAATACATACAAAAAAACATATTCATAAACGGATGCCTCAGACGGATGCCAAACGTGTACTTTTTTTTACCATACTCTGCAGGATACAAAAGCCTGGTGCGATGCACTTTTGTATCCTTTTTTCCCCCAACATATATGTCAAACGGATGGCGAAAATGTGATGTGAACCCACCCTTACAGATATTTATGTCTCAGCCAATCCAAGATATAATGTACTTGTTGGAAAATGCATTGGCTTTTCTATTAAGGCCTCATGCACACGGCTGTTGTTTTGGTCCGCATCCGAGCCGCAGTTTTGGCGGCTCGGGTGCAGACCCATTCACTTCAATGGGACCGCAAAAGATGCAGACAGCACTCTGTGTGCTGTCCGCATCTGTTGCTCCGTTCCGTGGTCTGCAAAAAAAAAAATTACATGTCCTATTCTTGTCCGCGCTTTGCGGACAAGAATAGGCAGTTATATTAAAGGCTGTCCGTGCGGTTACGCAAATTGCGGAATGCGCACGGACGCCATCCGTGTTTTGTGAATCCGCGGTTTGCAGACCGCAAAACACACAACGGTCGTGTGCATGAGGCCTAAGACTCAAAGAACAACTAGGCAGAATATTGAATTCAGAGCAATTCAGATGTTAAATTGGAATGATCTTTGGTACAATTGATTAAATGGTCCTACAGAAAAGAAAACACCCCAATCATAGCAAAATATCTTTGCATGTATGTGTATTTTATGATGAATGATGATGTATTCCGGAACATAGTCTCATTGTGGCCACATTAATGCATCATGTATTCGGAAGAATATGGACAATATAAAGTTTAGGTTTTATACAATCTATTTCCAAGTAAAAGCTCAACACTTCCAAAGTTATTTATGCCTTGATGACAAACTTTTGAGGTTAAAATAAATTACAATGATTTGCGGAAATTTCCATGAAATTTTATTACTGTGCCGTAGACAGCTGTTGTTCCACATCAACAATCATGTTTCAAGCTTTGTAAAGGAGAAGAATGACTTTATACACATTACTTATTATTTCTAGAAGACAAAGTATAGCATAGTAGAGGATTTTTACAGTCAAATACCAAATTTTAAGTTTGTAGAGAACGAAGACAAAAAGCAAAATAAATAAATAAATAAATATATATAAACTACTGAAACTCAAAGATCTGTATTCATCTAGAGCTCATGCACAAGGGCGCTCCTATCGGGGAGACTCCATACCAAGTATTAAAACGTGACCTTCTTCTGGATATAGTGACCACCATCACCTTCTAAGTACATAGACAGATGGATCTTCTTGCTTGTTTGCCCCCATCTCCTTCCAAGGTTTATTTTACCCACTCTTTCTTTGTAATACTGTAGTGCATGTAAAGAAGAGGCTCCTTCACAGGTTCTCAACACCCATTAAAATAATGTATATTATGCCCTTGCTTACGTACATTGACAATTTGGACAGTCATGTTATTGTAAAGATGATGAAACGGATTTCTCTTTGGGGTAGAGCTGTTATACTGTTAGTTATGCTAAGGTTTTTCTTTAATCTTTTCTTTTCATTTTGGGACTATATTATATATATTTTACTGTTTCTGCTAGCGCTGCTACAGTGGTTGATGTATATCAGGTTTGCTGGCTCATTGTATTTTCCCTTAGTTGGCTGGGTAGTGGTGAGCCTCCCGATCCACCTTGGAGTGAGAATGGCCCTGGGTGCTATTACCCAGGGGAGGCAGATCATTTAATTAAGGTTCTTCCCATACGGGAAGCCGGTGGCCTTATATAGAATGTAGCAGCATGGAGACACTATGCTTTGTCATTCTAGAAGGTGGAGTAATAGTACTGTAAATGGTGCCCAAACTTAAGAGAGCAGGCATATACAGTTCCAGTAACATTGAAACAATCAGCTATTGCAGAGCAGCGCAAGAGTATGACACAGGTAAAGAATAAGACTGTATTGGCGAGATCAGGGCTGGCCAACCTGTGGCTCTCCAGCTGTTGTAAAACTACAACTCCCACCATGCTTTGCTGTAGGCTGATACCTGTAGGCGGTCTGGGCATGCTGGGAGTTGTAGTTTTGCAACAGCTGGAGAGCCACAGGTTGGCCATCCCTGGGCGAGATGAAAGGGTCAGAGATACAGATGTTAAGATTGGGCATGTCAGATGTCAAGCCTGAGTCTATGACATGGTGTGAGAGAGACTTTGCCGGATGCCTACTGGTAGGAGTGGACCCAACAGTTATAGAAACTGCAGTGTGCAAGGAGAAGTGCCGCTGAGAGACAAGGGCTCGGGTGAGTCAGGAGTCACTCGGTTAGAGCTTGAGATCTAATACTGCTAAGTAGAGGAGGTTTGTGTGTACTACACTGTGCATAATAAGGCAAGGTTGCACCATGTAAAGGTAGCCACCATAGCCATCTGAGAACACCATGCTGATTTGTCTTTCAAATACTGTGCCTTCCTGTGGAAAGATTCAAAAACTGCCTGTAAGGTTTGATCTTGTTCAGATCTGAGGTTATGCAACTTTATTAGCCTGTTGCTTATTATAGGAAAGTATATTTTTTAGGAAAGCACTCTTTTAACCTATAGTATGCAATATCTGATCAACACATTTAGGGCTCATTCAGACGGCCGTATGCTATCCGCAAAAATGCGGATCCGTTTTTTTGCGGATTAGATGCTGACCTATTCACTTCTATGGGGCCCTTTTCTATTCCAAGGTTCCGCAAAATAAATGAAACATGTCCTATACTTGTCCGTGAAAATAAGGACATGGCCCTATTGAAGTCTATGGGTCAGCAAAAATACTGAATGCTATCTGTTTTTTTGCGGATCAGTTTTTTTGCGGATCCGCAAAAAAATGGATAGCATTCAGTATTTTTGCGGACAGCATACGGCCGTCTGAATGAGCCCTAAGTGATTTGGTTTCAGGAAGAATCATGGTACATTTCTTGTAGATACCACCTAAACAGTTAATCAGGGTTTGGGTTAATGGCATGCTGTAGTAGTTATATTGACTCGGTGGCTAGCATTTCTACCTTTTTATGATCCCCCCATGTACATAAGAGAAAACTCATCCAAATCCATAATGGGATGAGGCATCTACATGAACATGTCAGCAATATGTTAGCAGAGAGAATGATTGGGCATGTTGAATTTCAGTGCCTGATCCTTTTGTTATTTGATATACCCCCGACAGAGGCGTCTCCACGCCTCTTTGACACTACATGCATGTCTATGGGGGAGTTGGGAGGAATAGAACGTGATTAGGCACCTTTAGATTTATTACATTCTGTTCTTCTCTCTTCATATGTTTTTTGTCTTGAAATTCTGATTCCTCCCCAGCCTAAAATGCAACATTAGCCATATTATGTATGTGCATATGTGTATGATGTATAGTTTATATTATGTATATACATACATAAAGAGAGATGGAGAACAAATGATCAGAAGAAAATGCCAATGGATTACTAATGTTTTTATGTCATGTTATATGAATTTATACACATTGAACAATACATGATACCAAAAGAAAGGTTAGTAAAAAATTAAGAAAATGCTGCACAACATGACTATTTCAGACTACCTCTGTAGTAGTGCCATATGTTTCTCCAGTGGTATATTACTTGAAAATTATATATATATATATATATATATATATATATTTTGTGGGGATTCGCTCTGGTACTTAGGACCAGCGGATGCAGTATAGAGGCAAAGTACACAGTTCTTGATTCAAACAGCGGTGTTTATTCACACATCGGTGTATAACAAAATGCAGATAAGGTGTATCACAAAACGCAAGGAAAGTCCATAAACAATAAAAGCCACCTTTTCTCCTGGGTGTTAATTCACACCCTGTTAGCCGTTTAGCCTCATCAAGTCCATAGGCGGCCTGTTCGTCTTTACAGGGGCCTGAGTCCTCCAGCCCGGCTCAAACCTCAAATCCCAGCACAGCCCTCAGTTCACAGCACACAGACTCCTGAGCTCCACTGTCAGAGGGAGGTAAATCCACACACCTGGCAGTGCTGGCTGGTTTTTATGCCTGGCAAAACCCGGCCTGGAACATGGGGAGTAGTCACCCACCCAGCACTTTGACTACTCCCAGTAAGAGCTGTCCCGAATCAGCTATGACAGCCATGCTAAATCTCACGGTGTCAATTAGCAATAGCTGCTGCTGACACATAAAATACTGGCTCTTACTTCACCGAGGCCAGGAACCTCGGTGACACATACTTTCCATCCACGATGATTCCAGGTACCTTCTTACAATATATATATATATATATCATAACAGGCCAATACAAAAAAGAATCTGCAAAACAACTCAATGTCCTTAACCACTTATGCCCTTAAAACACACACTAGACACTAAGCACTGAAGAAGCCGTTCACCCTTAGTTCTCAGAAGCTAGTTATTTTCCAGCACTGCAATCAGCACATAACTGTCCCTGACATGATCCTTCCTCAGATAATGTTCAGAGACAAAGAGCTCATCCAGCTGCATCTACTACACTCAGAACACTTTGTATTTGCATCACAGTCCCAGTCATTATCTATCTTTGTTTTTTTTCCAAGTTCGATAACCTTACCTGTCCACCTAGATATCGGAATGCTTCCTCCGCTACATCATTTTTTGCCTTGGTTTTTAAGAGAAATAAGAAAAAAAAAACATCACTTCCTGATAATTGTTGAAGACTGTTGCCATGGCAATGCTAATTTTAACATGGATGCCTCTGGACTTCACATGAACTCCCCCGTTTTAATTTCTGCAAATGTCAGTTACAGAATGAAAACCCACTAATGACTGGCGAGGGCACAATGTTCCACTTTAATTAGAATAATAGGCAATGCTGATGCATAAAGTACAGGTTTGTGAATTACTGCAGAACCCATACTGTCAAACTTAATTACAACTGATGAGGGTTGAACTCAACAAGATTTTTCTCCCCAAGAACCTTACAGTATAAATAGCACAATTGAATCAGCACTGTATTTTTGTCCCAAATTTTTGCCATGCATGTTTTTAGTGACATGGTAAAGTTACCTGGAACGGTAAGCTTAGTGAACCTGTTATTTGCATTGTATTAGCAGGGATGGACGTTCTACCTGTGCAGCACAGTGGCCCATAGGTGGCGCAGCTAGAGAGCTGATCTGAGCCAATATAAACAGCGTTTGTCTCTGTACACCGCTTATTCTTCAGGGCTGCAGCAAATAATACACAGCAGCAGCTCTGCCATTACAACAGCTGGAGCTTCCTCCTGCTGTTGTAATGCTGCATGCGGTAAGCACCATAATTGGGACCAAAAGGCAAGGGGACTATGATTGTAAACACGCTGTAGAGCTGAGGGCAAATCAGGATGCTTACAGGAGGCGCACCCCCCTTTCTTCTGCTATTTTGTTTTGGGACTGGGCAGAGAAGTAATGGGCAGGGACTGGCATCCAGCTCAGAGCACACATGTATGTACAGACGTGGACAAAATTGTTGGTACCCTTTGGTCAATGAAAGAAAAAGTCACAATGGTCACAGAAATAACTTTAATCTGACAAAAGTAATAATAAATTAAAATTCTATAAATGTTAACCAATGAAAGTCAGACATTGTTTTTCAACCATGCTTCAACAGAATTATGTAAAAAAATAAACTCATGAAACAGGCATGGACAAAAATGATGGTACCCCTAGAAAACACAGAACATAATGTGACCAAAGGGACATGTTAATTCAAGGTGTGTCCACTAATTAGCATCACAGGTGTCTACAACCTTGTAATCAGCCATTGGGCCTATATATATGGCTCCAGGTAATCACTGTGTTGTTTGGTGATATGGTGTGTACCACACTCGACATGGACCAGAGGAAGCAAAGGAAAGAGCTGTCTCAAGAGATCAGAAAGAAAATTATAGACAAGCATGTTAAAGGTAAAGGCTATAAGACCATCTCCAAGCAACTAGATGTTCCTGTGAGTACAGTTGCACATATTATTCATAAGTTTAAGATCCATGGGACTGTAGCCAACCTCCCTGGACGTGGCCGCAGGAGGAAAATTGATGACAAATCTAAGAGACGGATAATCCGAATGGTAACAAAAGAGCCTAGAAAGACTTCTAAAGAGATTCAAGGTGAACTTCATGCTCAAGGAACATCAGTGTCAGATCGCACCATCCGTCGTTGTTTGAGCCAAAGTGGACTACATGGGAGACGACCAAGGAGGACACCATTGTTGAAAACGAATCATAAAAAAGCAAGACTGGAATATGCCAAACTACATGTTGACAAGCCACAAAGCTTCTGGGAGAATGTCCTGTGGACAGATGAGACAAAAATCGAAGTTTTTGCCAAGGCACATCAGCTGTATGTTCACAGACGAAAAAATGAAGCATATCAAGAAAAGAACACTGTCCCTACTGTGAAACATGGAGGAGGCTCTGTTATGTTCTGGGGCTGCTTTGCTGCGTCTGGCACAGGGTGTCTTGAATCTGTGCAGGGTACAATGAAATCTCAAGACTATGAAGGAATTCTAGAGAGAAATGTACTAGCCAGTGTCAGAAAGCTTGGTCTCAGTCGCAGGTCATGGGTCTTGCAACAGGACAATGACCCAAAACACACCGCTAAAAACACCCAAGAATGGCTAAGAGGAAAAAATTGGACTATTCTAAAGTGGCCTTCTATGAGCCCTGACCTCAATCCTATTGAGCATCTTTGGAAGGAGCTGAAACATGCAGTCTGGAAAAGGCACCCTTCAAACCGGACACAACTGGAGCAGTTTGCTCATGAGGAGTGGGCCAAAATACCTGCTGAGAGGTGCAGATGTCTCATTGACAGTTACAGGAAGCGTTTGATTGCAGTGATTGCCTCAAAAGGTTGCGCAACAAAATATTAAGTTAGGGGTACCATCATTTTTGTCCATGCCTGTTTCATGAGTTTATTTTTTTACATAATTCTGTTGAAGCATGGTTGAAAAACAATGTCTGACTTTCATTGGTTAACATTTATAGAATTTTAATTTATTATTACTTTTGTCAGATTAAAGTTATTTCTGTGACCATTGTGACTTTTTCTTTCATTGACCAAAGGGTACCAACAATTTTGTCCACGTCTGTATGTGTTTAACGTGAATGCAATATGGGTATATTGTATATGACTATATGCACAATGTGTATATACAAGCTCAATGGCTATATACAGTATGTGTGTAATGTGCATTTGTTTCATGTATATATGTGCTTAGTAAGTATGTGTAATGTGTATGTGTATACAGGTAAAACTCGAAAAATTAGAATATCGTGCAAAGTTCATTTATTTCAGTAATGCAACTTAAAAGGTGAAACTAACATATTAGATACTGTAGACTCATTACATGCAAAGCGAGATATTCCAAGCCTTTATTTGCTATAATTTGGATGATTATGGCTTACAGCTTATGAAACCCCAAAGTCACAATTATGAGGTTCCCTTTGCTCAGAGGTATGGATTAATTAGCTGACTAGAGTGTGACACTTTGAGCCTAGAATATTGAACCTTTTCGCAAAATTCTAATTTTAAGCTGCATTAATGCAACTCCTTTTAAGTTGCATTACTGAAATAAATGGACTATTACACGATATTCTAATTTTCACCTGTATGTATGTGTAATGTCTATAAGGCCTCTTTCACATGAGTGTGTCCGGATCTGGATGCGTTGCGGCAAACCCGCGCGAGTAGGTACCCAATTGCAGTCAGTTTTGACTGCGATTGCGTTCCGTTGTTCAGTTTTTATCGTGCAGGTGCAAAGTGCTTTGCACGCGCGTGATAAAAAACTGAATGTGTTACCCAGACCCGAACTTCTTCACAGAAGTTCAGGTTTGGGTTCAAGGTTGTGTAGATTGTATTATTTCCCCATCCCGATCGTCTCCTAGCAACGTGCTTGCGATTTTTACGCAGCCCCATTCACTTCTATGGGGCCTGCGTTGCGTGAAAAACGCACAAAATAGAG
Source organism: Bufo gargarizans (assembly GCF_014858855.1). Lineage (NCBI taxonomy): Eukaryota > Metazoa > Chordata > Amphibia > Anura > Bufonidae > Bufo > Bufo gargarizans. Next base: position 238,451,803 of record NC_058082.1, read on the forward strand.
CTTGCTGCGATTTTTACGCAACGCACAAGTGATGCACAATTGCGGACCAATTCATTTCTATGGGGCCGTACGATGTGCGGCCCGGCTCCGGAAATGCGGACCTGCAATTGCGGATAAGAATAGGCATATTCTATTAGTGCTGGCGGTGTGCGGTCCGCAAAATACGGAACGCACATTGGCGTGTCTGTGTTTTACGGATCCGTGGATCCGCAAAGCACATTACGGACTTGTGAATGGAGCCTTAATCTTTATCTGTAAACTTGTATTGCTCAGCTTATTAATCAAATCATGACTGATTTGTAAAATGCGTGCTATTTAATGAATTTTCTCACCAATATGGACTGTAAAAAATAAATAAATAACATACTTTAAAATAAAATGCAGTTGCTCAATTGTGTTGCGGATATCTAGATACAATAACATGATAACTTTCCGTGGTTTTATAGCCCTTTCTGGCATCTGCTTAGCTTTCACTTCACATCTCCCAGTAGTCCTCTGCTGCTTCAATATCTGTCTAGAGTCTGCTGAACATTCTGGCATATAGAATAGCTACTGTTCAGTAGACTGATATAGAAAAATATGAAGGGGGATTTACTAAGACTAGCATTTCTTACGCCTACAGGTCTCTTAAAGGGAATCTGTCACCTATTTTGACCATATAAAACCGTTTACATAGCAATGTGGAATAAAGTACCTTCTTACCTACATGTGTCTTCTTTCTTTTATTCAACTTTTCATTCTTATAAAAAAGCGATTTGTCTGATATGCAAATGAGGTTCCAAGGTGCCCAGAGGGGCGTTATTACTCTGCTCTAGTGCCCAGTAACGCCCCCCTGCAGTGCCTCCTAAGAAATAAATGTCCTCCCACATACTTGCCGAACGGCGCCGCCCCCTCCCCACTACGTCATTTAATTTATTCATTGCACCATCGTGCTTCCTCCTCTCTTGGCCTATGGCGCCGCCCCCTCCCTATTACGTCATTTAATTTATTCACTTCATCGGGCGTTTCTTCCTCCTCTCTTGGCCTACGGCGCCGCCCCCTCCCCATTACGTAATTTATTTTTTCATTGCACCGGACCTCCCTTCCTCCAAAATCCTGCGCAGGCACAGTATCGGTGAGTGCCTGCGCCTGCACGATTCTCCTGTTCCAGAGGGCAACAGCCTCAATAGTGTCACTGGGCATGCGCCGAGCCCAGTGACACTATTGAGGCTGTTGCCCTCTGGAACAGGAGAATCCTGCAGGCGCAGGCACTCACCGATACTGCGCGGGATTTCAGAGGACAAGAGAGGTGGAAGGGAGGAAGGGAGGTCCGGTGCAATTAATAAAATAAATGACGTAATGGGGAAGGGGCAGGGCCGTAGGCCAAGAGAGGAGGAAGGAACGCCAGATGAAGTGAATAAATTAAATGACGTAATCGGGAGGGGGAAGCGCCATAGGCCAAGAGAGGAGGAAGCACGATGGTGCAATGAATAAATTAAATGACGTAGTGGGGAGGGGGCGGCGCTGTTCGGCAAGTATGTGGGAGGACATTTATTTCTTAGGAGGCGTGCTGGGCTGGGAAGAAAGGCCGGCTGGGCACTGCAGGGGGGCGTTACTGGGCACTAGAGCAGAGTAACAACGCCCCTCTGGGCACCTTGGAACCTCATTTGCATATCAGATAAATCGCTTTTTTATAAGAATGAAAAGTTGAATAAAAGAAAGAAGACACATGTAGGTAAGAAGGTACTTTATTGCACATTGCTATGTAAACGGTTTTATATGGTCAAAATAGGTGACAGTTTCCCTTTAATTAGTGGCATCAGGAAATTGAAAGAGTTGTCTCATAAAGACCCTCTATGTCCATATGTCATATCCTATTCCATAACCTAGGAGATAGAGCTGCTCTATAAATATCCTGTAAGAGCTGCTACCACTCTAGAGGCCTCTAGCTATCTATGCATTAAAGTGCATTGAAAAAAGTATTATTTCCCTTGAACTTTTCCCCAAAAAATTTCATGTTACTCCCGAAAACTTAAATGTGTGTTATTGGGATTTTATGTGATAGACCAACAAAAAATACTGTAGCAAATATGTCTGAAGTGAAACGAAAATAATACCTGTGAATTTGTATTCAGCCACTTGTACTAACCCTAAATAAAATTTATTGTGACAAATTGCCTTCAGAAGTCACCTAATTAGTAGTGTTGATCGAGCACCATAGTGTTCGGGTGCTCGGGCCGAACACATCGGGATGCTCGGGTGCTCTACAGAGCACCCGAGCAAAATGGAAGTCAATGGGAGAACCAGAGCATTAAACCAGCTCTGAAGAGGGGAGGGTGTCTGGTTCATAGGAAAAGGTCACAAATTGATGGAAACACCACTGAAATGGTTTCGGGAACAGCATGGGGAGGATGTCTGGATGCATCTTGGACTCCCAGGTCGCTGCTGGGAACGATGTTGTCCAAGTAGTAAGGCAATTTTACAGACTAACAATAATACGCACAAAACCAAAGATAAAATCGATTTTAGAGGAAAAATTGTTATGAAACATTCTTTCCTGTATATTTAGTTGTACAGGTGAAACTCGAGAAATTAGAATATTGTGCAAAGTTCATTTATTTCATTAATGCAACTTAAAAGGTGAAACTAACATATGAGATAGACTCATTACATGCAAAGCGAGATATTTCAAGCCTTTATTTGTTATAATTTGGATGATTATGGCTTACAGCTTATGAAAAGTCACAATTTTGAGGTACCCTTTGCTCCGGAGGTATGGTCGGTATAGCTGACTAGAGTGTGACACTTTGAGCCTAGAATATTGAACCTTTTCACAAAATTCAAATTTTAAGCTGCATTAATTCCTTTTAATTTGCATTACTGAAATATATGGACTTTTGCACGATATTATAATTTTTCAAGTTTCATCTGCATATAAAGTGCAAGTGCTGCCAAGAATTACAAGGAAGAGGCACTCCGATGCAACCTGTATATCACATAAAGGAGGGCCTCTTCCACATGCAAAGCGTTATCCTTAATTGTGAGCAGCGAACATTTGAGTAGACACAGAAGTGGGATGGTTATGTTGATAATAGCGGCATCGCCGCCCACCATCTGTGTTGATTCCTCAAAGTTTCTTAAAACCTCACAGAGGTCAGACATCCATGCCCACTCCTCGCTTGTAAATAGCGGACGCTAACTGGAGAGGCGACTACCATGTTGCAGCTGTTATTCCACTACTGCCCTCTGCTGCTCACAAAGCCTGGCCAACATGTGGAATGTCGAAATTCCAGCGCGTGCTCACATTGTACAACAGCCGGTGAGATACCAATTTCAAGCGCTGCTGCAGCATTGACAGACTGGCTGAAGCTGTCGATGACTTGTGGAAATGGGCACACACGTGGCGCACCTTCACCAGTAGTTCAGGCAAATTGTGGTAGGTTTTGAGAAACCGCTGAACCACTAAGTTTAAGACATGGGGTAGGCATGAGATGTATGTGAGCTTGCCGAGCTCCAAAGCCACCACCAAGTTACGGCCTTTATCAGACACAACCATGCCTGGTTCTAGGTTGAGTGGCGAGAGCCACAGCTCAGTCTGGTCTCTTATCCCCTGCCACTACTCTGTGCTGTTTGTCCCCTAAGCATATCAGCTTCAGCACGGCCTGTTGCCGCTTTACCACTGCAGTGCTACACTGCTTCCAGCTACCGACTGATGACTAACTGGTGCTGCACACGGCTAATTCGGAGGTGGAAGTGAAGGAGGAAGCGGAGGAGGAGAAGTGGGGGGTTGGAGCCACTAACGTAGGTGCTGGCAGAAACCCTGATTGACGTAGGGCCCACAATCCTTGGCGTCGGTAGCACCTGTGCCATCCCAGGGTACGACTCGCTCCTGGCCTCCACAACATTCACCCAGTGTGCCGTCAGGGAAATGTAGTATCCCTGGCCGAATGCACCTGTCCATGTGTCTGTGGTTAAGTGGACCTTCCCAGTAACTGCGTTAGTCAGGGCACGTGTGATGTTACGGGACACATGTTGGGGTAAGGCCTCAGTGTCCACAAGCCTAAATGGCAATATTTCCAGGGCCAGTAATTTGGAAAGCTGCGCATTTAGTGCTATGGCCTGTGAGTGGGTGGCTGGGTATTCGAGCTTGCATTCAAATGCCTGGGGTAAGGACATTTGTACGCTGCGCTGGGACACGAAATTGGATGTGGTCGCTGATGGTGCGTGCGAAGGTCCAGGTGCAGGGCGGGAGGCATCCGGGACTGCGTCTTCGACAGGGGTAGAGGAGGCAGTGGTGTGACCCGCAGACACAGATTGTGGACCCAGGCCTTCAGCCCATCTATTACGGTGCTTTGATGCCATGTGGCGGCTCATGCTGGTGGTGGTGAGGTTGCTAGTGTTCACGCCACTGCTCATTTTTGTATTGCACAGGTTGCAAATTATAAGTATTTTGTAGTCCGCACTTTCCTCAAAAAAGCGCCAGACTGTGGAACACCTACCCATTGGCAAGAGAGATTTCTGCAAGGGGATGCTCCGGGGAACAGCTGTGGGCCTGTTTGGTGTGGCTCGCCTTCTCCCTTTTACCACTCCACTGCCTCTTCCAGCCTGTTGCAATGCTGCAGATCCCTCCCCCTCTGTACTGTTGTTCTCGCTCGGCTTTCCACCTTCCCAGGTTGGGTCAGTGACTTCATCGTCTACCACCTCCTCTTCAACTTACTGTGGAACACCTACCCATTGGCAAGAGAGATTTCTGCAAGGGGATGCTCCGGGGAACAGCTGTGGGCCTGTTTGGTGTGGCTCGCCTTCTCCCTTTTACCACTCCACTGCCTCTTCCAGCCTGTTGCAATGCTGCAGATCCCTCCCCCTCTGTACTGTTGTTCTCGCTCGGCTTTCCACCTTCCCAGGTTGGGTCAGTGACTTCATCGTCTACCACCTCCTCTTCAACTTCCTCACTCTGCTTATCCTCCTGACTTGTTGACTTAACCACTTCCTCAGTGATTGACAACTGTGTCTCATCCTCTTCCACAACCTCTTGAGACAGTAATTGACGTTGAGTTATTGGCAACTGTGTCTTATCATCATCCACCTCATTAAACAGTAACTGCTGTTCCCCACCGCCATCTTCTTGTGATTGTGGATGCTCAAGAGTTTGGGAATCAGTGCGCAAGATCTGTCCCTGTTCAAGCATACTTGGCGAGAGGGTAAAATCAATGAATGGCGCTGAAAAGAGCTCTTCGGAATATTCGAGTGTGGGATCACTAGTTTGCTCAGACTCTCCATGGTGGGAGGAAGGAGGATCAGGGTGGAGATTGGGTTGAGCAGACTCTTGGCTACTAAGACTGGACTTGGTGGAAGACAGGTGGTGCTTTACCGACTGGAAGCATTATCTGCTGCAATCCAACCGACCACCTGGTCGCACTGGTCTGACTTCAAGAGTGGTGTCCTGCGCCGCCCTACAAACTGGGACATAAAGATACGTACCGTGGATGATTGTTTTTCTTGTGCTCTGGCAGTGCCCTGGCAGCAGGCACTGTTTCACCATGCCCAGGGCCACGACCTCTGCATGCACCATCAGCATCATGGCCACTGCCCCGTCCCTTACTACTTGCCTTCTTCATGTTAAATGTTAATTATGATTGAAAGTCTGTCACACATACAGTAGCATAGGATTTGGAAATGTATGCGCAAACAAATTTAAAAAGGTATTTGGGATGTGGAAATGTCACTACAGGAGATATCCCGCAGGTAATGTCAATGCTGTCACCAGCTGCTAATAAGAAATTACAGGGCATGTCACAGGTATTTGGGATGAGGAAACACTATACAGGAGAGGTACCACCGGTAATGTCACTGTACGCAGTGTCTACACAAAAAAGTACACTGTATGTCATAGATACATTTTTGAAGCGCACACGTTACACAGGAGATGTGCCCCAGGTAATGTCACTGTCCGCAGCGGACACCGTCTATGGAAAAGTACACTGTATGTCACAGATACATTTTAGAAGTGCACACTTTACACTGCAGATGTGGCACAGCTAATGTCACTGTCCGCAGCGGGCACCGTCTATTGAAAAAGTACACCGAATGTCAGATATTTTTTGGATGTGCACACTTTACACAGCAGATGTGGCACAGCTAATGTCACTGTCTGCAGCGGCCTAACTATTGCACGCTATTTAGCGAAGGATGCGCTAAAAATAGATATTGCTGCCACACAGAATAGTCCTTAGAAGGACTTTTAGGTCTGTAAAGTTTTAGCTATTTAGCGCAGGTTGCACTACAAGTATAGATTGCTGCTGCCACACACAATAGTCCTTAAAAGGACTTTTGGGTCTCTGAAAAGTTTTGGTGGTAAAAATATTCTTAAATCACTCCCTACACTGTCTGGCCCTTCCTCAGCACAGCTCTCCCTGCCACATTGTAGGGGGGCTGAATACATTGCATGCCACACTTTCCAGATTTGTATTTATAATTTATTTATACATTTTGAAAACCATGTATCATCTTCTTTTCACTTCACATATACTTGCTACTTTGTGTTGGTCTATCACATAAGATACCCAAAAAATGATTTTAAGTTTGTGGGGGTAACGTGAATTTTTTTGGGAAAAGTTCAGAGGGTATGAATACTTTTTCAATACACTGTACATGGATGACCATTCATCAGGTGATGCAGGGGAAATATCTGGGCAGGAATGGGTTCTCCTAGCAAAGAGCTGATCATCACCATGGCTGCCGCATATTGAAAGTGGTTGTCAGTGCTAGTACGTGGCACTGCTAGTAGGAAAAGTTACAGGATAATGCGGGTTATAAATAAAAGTGAGTATAAGTAAAGCAAGGCATTTATAAAACGATACAACATTATGTGTAGATGATTTCTTTACGCTTTAGTTTGACCTCACAAAACTTTTAAAATCTACCAAGCGATAAACCCTGTTAGTATTAGTATCTGATAGGGTTATCACTTGTAGATATAAAAATTCCCCAACAGAATTAAAATATAGAAGCAATCACTCCCATTCTGTAAGTCTAAAAATGGATGTCCTGTTGAGAAATAATAAATGCAGCATTTTGTGAAACAGCAAGAGCGATTGTAAGTGTTCACCGTGAATGCTACTCCAAAGTACTTTTTCTGTCTCAATTACTCCAGAATATTTTCACTTTGTTTAATAAGTCATCATTAATTAGCACAATGCTGGAGCATAATTCTTTTCTGCATAGAAAAAGGCGAATCGAGATGGATTTCTGAGGTTTCTTTTCTGTATTTCCTCAAATAAAATATGCATTCTTATCACATCTACAGTAGGCAGGAAAATGCATCAGATTGCTCAAATGGCTTGGCTCGTATTACGATTTCTACCACTGTGCAATGAATCCAGGTAGAAAATAGTATTCATGGAAGGGAATGGTGTGTGAATCCTAGACCGTTCTTTAACAATAGTGGATGGTACTCAGTACATTTATTTGAAACCATAGCTCAACTGTGCCTCACCTCCCTAATATACTGCACAGTTTGGGGAAATTACTGACATTTATAAGCTTTGTTCCCATTACAACATTAGGTCATGGATGCCTACATTCCTGTGCTTTAGGGAAAAACTGGAGCGGATGACACTGGAAGTAGAAGGAACAAGAATTGTCATTTTTAGGTGTTTTTCTTCATTTACATATAGATCAATGTCAAAGCACACGGTTTATGACTGATACAAGTTACATAAAAGTATGTGAAAAGAACAGACGGTAATATCAAGCGTGCCCTCTGATATCATCCATCCATGTTCTATGGTAAATATGCTCTAGTGATATTGTTCAGACCTTAACGTATAACTTTGTTTTTCCACCTGTGGTCTCACAGAGTTATACATTTTTACAATAGTTTACTCCTAAATGACAAGTTTATATTAATTATGTCTCAAGTAATCTTTCTAAATGCCATACTATTCAAACAGGGAAATTAGACAAAGATAAATGAACACAAAGTGTAATATAAGAATGAAATTACTGGGCACTCTCACTCCATATGGGACCATATAGTTTATTACCAAACACAAAACAGTATTGTCGGACCATGCATATACATATAAAACATATCTATCTAAAATCGCATGAAAGTCCCACCTACACTAAAATACTTCGAATATCTGCAGATACACGTATAATAAAAATAGTTAAAATACACACTTTAAAACATAGACATATAATATATTCTGGGTGGTATGGGTAAAAAGCCTCCGTGCTGAGCAATAAGTCACTTTCTTTGCTCTGTATCTTATGGGACTGGTACTGTCCTGTACGGACGCAAATATCCTCAAAGATCGCGTTTCCTTCAATTATGCTGGTAAAGCAAACTACTATGAAAAGTTTCAGTGAATTGTTTTAGCGGCGTCCAGCTATACTCACTGTTCAGCGGCGTCCCGCTGAGTTCCTTCAGCAGTCGATTTTTTCTACTGGTATTGCCGTTAAATAAGATGCTGTACCGGACCCTCCTAGGTGCTTCTGCCGTATCCCTTTGGTGACTCTAGATACCATTCCGAAATGCCACGGAAGCACTCCGTAGAGCTTCTGTAGAGCTTCCGTGACTTTCCGCTCCGTGCCTCTGCAGCATATGCTATTTGCGGGCCGCAATATGGGCACGGCCAGGCTATGGCCATGTGCATGAAGCCTTAGGGCTGTATTACACTGCCTGATGTTGGGGTAGTATGTGCCCCAATGGAAGACAACACATCCATCAGCGCTCGTTTGAGCCGGTCTGATTACACAGGTCGATACAAACTGACCCTGGGAGGAACAATTGCTATCTCAGTCATTCCTCCTTCATTCTGCACTGTTGAATATCAGCAGCACATCTCCCTGTGTAAGGCTACTTTCACACTAGCGTTTTTTTGCGGATCCGTCATGGATCTGCAAAAACACTTCCGTCACCATAATACAAATGCATGCATCCTTCATGAACATATCCGGTTGTATTATGTCTTCTATAGCCATGACGGATCCGTCATAAACACCATTGAAAGTCAAAGGGGAATGGATCAGTTTTCTATTGTGTCAGAGAAAACGGATCTGTCCCTATTGACTTACATTGTGTGCCAGGACGGATCTGTCTTGCTCTGCACCACATCGCGGACAGAAAAACGCTGCTTGCAGCGTTATTCTGTCCGTGATTGGAGTGCAACAAAATGGAACGGAATGCATTCTGGTGTACTCCATTTCGTTCAGTTCAGTTTTGTCCCCATTGACAATGAATGGGGACAAAACTGAAGCGTTTTATTCCGCTATTGAGATTCTATGATGGATCTCAATAGCGGAATTGAAAACGCTAATGTAAAAGTAGACTAATCTACTAATGACTGTCTACTCTTAGGTTATGATTAAGGCCTCATGCACACGACAGTATTTTTTCACGGTCCGCAAAACGGGGTTCCGTTGTTCCGTGATCCGTGTCTGTTTTTTATTCCGTGTGACTTCCTTGATTTTTGGAGGATCACCAGACCAGAAAAGTGAAAAAAAAATCTATGTCAAGTTTGCCTTAAAAATGATAGGAAAAAAATGGACACGGATCACGGACGCGGATGATAATCTTGTGTGCCTCCGTGTTTTTTCACGGACCCATTGACTTGAATGGGTCCGCGAACCGTTGTCCGTCAAAAAAATAGGACAGGTCATATCTTTTTGACGGACAGGAAACACGGATCACGGACGCGGATGACAAACGGTGCATTTTCCGAGTTTTCAACAGGACCCATTTAAAGTCAATAGGTCCGCAGAAAATCACGGAAGACAGAACAACGGACACGGATGCACACAACGGTCGTGTGCATGAGGCCTCTAGATGAGAGAATTTATGAAAAGTTCGATTCGGCCGATTCGCCAAATCTTATAAAAAAAATTGCTTTGTAGTGAATTACTTCACCACGAAGTGCATTTTTTTGTAAGTAGCAGGTGCAATGACAGGGAGCTGCAATAGCGCCGCCCCGTCATTGTACCCCATACATGATCCTGGCATCTGAGTTTAAAAACAGAGTAAACTTAACATTAAAAAAATTCTATCAAACTTACCCCCTCCATTTGCTCGCGACGGGCAGGCCGGCCGCCGCCATCTTGCTTGAAGATATGGCGCAAAATCTCATGTGGTGTGAGATTACGTCATCACGCCAGCTGGCGTGGTGATGTCATATGTCACAACGCATGGGATTTCGGCCGAGATCTTCAATCAAGATGGCAGCTGGTGGCTCGTCGCAAGCAAGTGGAGGAGTTAAGTAAGATTTTTTTTTGTTTCTTACACAATTTCGGGTTAAATTGATCCGCTAACACGAAGCACAAGGAAATTCGGCTTTGAGGCAAATCAAACTGCTTTTCAATGGCTTTTGTTTCAAGATAATGTAATGATTTAAGAAATTTGAGTTAAGAGTTTGTGTGATAACCCTGCTATACCTGTATGTAGAGTATTGTGGTAACCTGCAGAGACTATTGCTGGCTTGTATAATTTATATAGAGCATGGTGGCATTTCTCCTTGACTTACAAAATTCTAGATATAACCTTTGTGCGAATAAATCGTTTCAGTTTTCTTGGTAAGACTTGTGCAATATGTATGTTTTTTATCTCTAAAACAGGCCATTTTTAATACCTTGCTTAATCTTCCTCCCTCCTATTTCTTAATGAGAAAAGTCTCCATAGATGAAACGGATCACTTCACTAGGAATCAATAATGCTTTTAGTAGCATTCCCTTTGCATATGAGTGACACATTCTCTCGCCTCAGAAGGTACTGAGTTGGCAGGATAAAAATTCAGTTTATTAAAAGAGAGCCAACAAATCGCTGTGTAAATATAATTCCTTTGCTAGATAAGTTTTGTGTTTGTATGAAGGAGTTCAAGTCAACATTGATAATTCGTGATCAACATCAACCAAATATTAAAGGAATTACTTGGTCCATGTGTCTTACTATTGCTGACATATGTAGCTTTATTGTACTGCTGACTGCCACATAATCATAGTTTTTCTTATGAACGTACTTCACAACTCCTACTTTTCTGTAAGTAATATAGTATGGAAGTATAAGTACTGTATGTGTACCCATGGAATGCTCCAGAAATAGGTGGACACAGCAGTACATTGTTGTACGGGGCACTAGATGCCATTTATAGTGTCTGCCTTTGACGACAAAGTAATGTTAAGAGACTAACCATAGACGTTATTGTGTTAGCACTCGATTACACTACCCAATACTCAGCCAATGCAAGTGCCAATGGATGATAACACATCCATCAGCACTCGTTTACTCCAGCCTGATTACACAAGCAGATGCAAACTCAATGTTGGATGAATGATTGCTACCGTAGTTATTCCTCCCTCGTTCTGTTCTATTTATTATCAGTATGGAACAATCCTGATTGCACAAGGAGATGGGTTGCCCATCAGCCTTTTGCTCTTTCATCGGTTGAACGGCTGCTTGATTATACGGGCCAATTATTGGGAGATGAGCGTTCCTCCTGTTAACTGGCTCAAACATTGTGCGGCCTAATAGGGCCCTTAGGCTCATAAGGTCATGGTAGGACTTCTGTTGAAGTTCAGAAGTGCATATTGATTCTTCCATTATGGGTGTAATGATAAAACTGTAACTATGCTAATTGATTCCATCTCTTGTGTGGGGGCCGTGATGAAGTATGTTTTTGGGTGGGCTAAGGATCCATAAATGAATCCCTTTTGTGGTGAGGAGCATAAAGGTGTGTCCTCAAGAGGAAAGATTTTCTCTGCACGTGTGCTTTTGCATTGCTGCAGGTTCATAATATCATTTATTTTGCCATGTTCAGCGTACTATAGGTATCTTAGCATTAAAGTAGTAATTTTACACTCCGAAACACACAAATACATTTCTCATAGTGAACTGTTTGGGACAAGATTGTGGTAAAAGACTACTTCAGAACTGTTCCTGCTAACCACAGTTCACAGAAGAGCAAACTCTATTTAGCTGTATTGCTATTTTTATGTGGGAAAAAAATATGACTGGGGGAACTGGGGGAATAGCTATGGACGTTGCAGAGGTAAGAGTTGCAGTTGGACCCTGATGCCTGAAGTGTCCAAAAATTCTTCTGCCGCATAGTAAGACACTAGTATTATCATAGGCCTGAAGTTACACCTCTGGATAGTGAGTGTATTAATGATGATCTTGAATAATGATGAATATAAATATTTCTATTCCAGATTTACAGTAAAGGTTAGACATCCATGAACCTCTTTACATCCATGGACGGTGTCATCCCCACATACAAGCTGTAAAGAGTAAATGTTAGATTAGTTTTTACCTCTCAAACTGTATGTCTCCTAGACATTAGGCCAGACAGGTCAGTCTAGATATAGCTTATATAATTTGAAATAGCTCAAGTGGTTAGAAAGGGCGGTGGAAATTGTACAGTTTCTTTTGATTAGTGCTAGAGTTATTTTTTCAGCAGTCAAACTGAGAAGGCAATCTAGGGTTATACTGAATAATATAGAACAGGCATGCTCAACCTGTGGCCCTCCAGCTGTTGTAAAACTACAACTCCCACAATGCCATGCTGTAGACTGATTCAGGCATGCTGGGAGTTGTAGTTCTGCAACAGCTGGAGGGCCGCAGGTTAAGCATGCCTGATATAGAACTTACAAATCACATCTCAGTGGTGGCTATCACAATCTCTGGATTGGTAATGAATTCTGCAAAACCAAGTCTAAGCATTTTCAAAATGGCAGCATATTAGTTTGTTCCACTCTTGGTGATCATGTTCAGGTTTTTTATGCAGATTTTGAAACCAAAGCCAGGAATGGAGGCACATCTAGAGACTCTTTTTGAGCGCATTCCTCCTTAAAAAAAAGCTGAATGTGGAAACCAATACTAGGGTTGGTCATCACAGGTTGTGAAGAAAGTGGTGAACCAGCAGACTGTAGTAAGCCCAGTAAGATCCTATAGACAGTGTATGTAGAAAGATTCCTCATACTTTGCAATGCAGCATTTTTACATATCCCAGAGCCTGAACAAGTTGATGTTATTAATTCCTAAAATAGAATACAATTTGCAGATCATAATGTGGGACAGAAAATGGAATCATTTGTATCTGTGTAATAATAACTGGCAGTGTCTAACAGCTAGCATCTGCTGGAAGAGATTCCCATTTTGTTCTAGAGCATCCGAATTCAAGTGAAAAAAAGCAAAAAGCGACTTTGTCATATATGAAGAACGAATTGTAAAATTAACAACACGTACAATTATAGTGATTGCTTTCTATAAAAGTTTGTTGTCTTTTATCCAAACGAGAGTGGCGTGAAGCAGAAGAGATGAAAAGGAGCATCACAAGTACATAAACAAGGGTTCCCAGATGACCACCGGCCCTGCTCTATCTGGATCCGTCAAGACCTACAACAATTCAATAGAAAAATAATCCAGCAGTAATTTTCTTATGTTTATTATATTAGTGAATAAATACTTGTAGATAATTCCTTTGCTGCTAGATTCCTTGGGTATTGGCATGCAGAGAAGCTTATCACATCTCATACACATTCAAATGAGGACTGCACAAAGACAAGCCAGACTCTAGTTATGTCATTGTGCCTTGTCCCAGGAGTTAATGTACTGTATGAAATACGAATCATAATACCTAATAATAAATTATATTGCAGGTTTGTTTCAACAAGACCCATTAATCGCTTTGCTGTGGTAGGGCACATAAAGCTATGAGCATGATTAGCGGATTGCCAGGTGTATACATAAGGATACTCAGCACGCTGGCCTGAGCAAATCATTAGAGATGTTGTCTGCTTCATTGTCAATAAAGTTAATTAAAACAAGCAAAGGCATCTGCTATGATTTGGCCTTCTAGAGAATAGACTACGAAGCCACAATCATTGGGATAACCTTTATAGGATTAAATCACTGCACAGTGTAAGAGCACATAGGACTTATGAAGTGATGTGGAAAGTTGCAATTTTTTGAACAAGCCCTGTCCGAAAACAATAGGTGACTTTTTGTCCCTTTCTCTTGACACTTTTCTTAAAGGTGGGCAGGTTTTTTCTGGAGAGGCAGAGTTTCCCACATACTAACACACGCCATTTACACATATAATTTAAGAGGGAAAGTGGCGCAAATTAGAGCTGAAATTTACAACTTATAACTGGTGCAGATTTCAGTTTGTGGTCCTTGGACAACCCAAAGAGGTGCCGAATTTATTAAGAGGCATTCCTCTCATAATAAATGAGTTATATCTTACTATAGAGATTAAATGGAATATGCTATCAGAAAATGAGCTATTGTTTAAATTAAATGTTTCCATGCCAATGTCTCTAATTTAAAAAAATAGGTACATCCCACCAAGGCTGCTAATCTCAGTGCTATGAATATTGGAAGGTTTGGGCGCAACATTTAAGTGCTAAAACATAAGGTACTGCAGGTGAATTCTAGAGTCTGGGATTTGGCTGTGGGTCTTGCCATGGTTACCATGCCAGGTTTTGCCATGCTGAAATCACAGATCAGCTGGGCATCAAAAAGTAAAGAGGGAAAGCTGCTGCTAGAGTGTGACAAGTTGTGTGGTCAGGGGGTCGGAGCTCTTCTAAGACTACTGCCATACTTGGGTTGGCTTCTGGTGAGCTTTGCAGGGTGAGCCCTCTTATCCTATTTCCCTCATATGAAGATATGGACTATGTGTAACTTTCCTAAGCAAAGACTTACAGTAGATTGTTTTTCATTTCTGAAGAAAATACAGTTTTTGTTGGCTGCTGGCCAATGATCCTGTTTATTTTGCCTTTAATAAAAGTGTCCTGCTGACGCATAACCCGCATATGCCTACCATTTGATGCTATCCACCCACAATATAAGGTCCACAATTCACAATAAGTGATAGTCACAGCTACTCGCTGCTTGTAAAATGACCCGTGCACAGAGAATGCCTAGAAAGCAGGTTCCCTCCTGCCCATTGTGTCTATGGCCTACGGTGACAACAACCATGGTGTTAACAGCTCAGTCATGATGGCTGCCTCTATAATCATGTTTAGGAAATAGAATAAATAAAAAAATACAGAGATTAAAACAGATATGTGTCACTATCTGTTTTTTAACAGGCAGAAAAAATATGACACATTCCCTTAACCTTAAGGTCAGTCAACTTTCTTCACAACCCCTTTAAGAAGTAAGCTATCATCAGTTTGATTCTTAAGCAGGTTCTACAGGTACACTACTATAGAATTAGAGATCTTTTAAAATATTATTCAGAGACTATCAGAATAATCTAACAGCCCCAAGTTTCTATTATGAATTACTGTGATTTGAAAAAAAAAAAAAATTTAACAAACAAACAAACAAACAAAAAAAAAGAACCACACAAAGACATAGAATATGTGTTTGGGCTCAGGCTCTATTTTGGATGGTCCATAATAGGACTGCCATAGAAGATCATGGGGCTTGTAATGTACCTTCATATGCCTTCAATTATATACCAAGGCATATAGAGTTTATTTTCCTGTTGCATTCAATACAAATCTAACAGAAAGGAAATTGTGAATGGAGCCTGTACGGCAGAGCGTGGAGGGCATACAGCCCTATACCATTTATTTGCATTGTACTGATACATACGGGTATTCAATACATTACATGAGATGAGTTACAGCAGCAGGCTGAGTCCCTAGTGTAGCAGGAGTCACGTTTCCCTAAGTTAGACATGTTCACATATATGCTAAATAGAAAGCTAACTGACACACATTAGTCTTACAAAGTTGGAAGAGCAAGATGCCGCTTCAAACTCGCCAACAAATATATTACCTACAAAACCAGTCCTATATTTACAGATGACATGTGGGTGCTTAAATATTTTGCCTTGTGTGTTGTGTCCTCATAGATTGTAAGCCCTCGTGAGCAGGGCCCCCATTCCCATTTTGTTAAGTAGGTTCTTACTTTGTAATGTTGATTTCCTATGTATATTTACCCCCTGAATTGTAACGTGCTACATAATATATTGGTGCTATATAAAGGGTAATGCCAAGCAGTGTGGAACTGACAAAGGTGCGATGCGTCCGAAAACAACAGTGGCGGGTAGCTACTGCATTTTTCCACTTAAGTGTTTAGTAGATGCCTCAGTTTGCCAAGAAAAAGAAGGACGGTACAGCAAAATTAAATAAATGATATCGGGATACTACATGTATCAAATTAATACCAATAAATACCTCAAAAGAAGAGTAACACATGAAATAGCATGCACTCTCGATATATATCTCAAAATATAAAATACCCTGTTGATATGTAATCAGACAATGCATAAAAAAAGCCTAAAAACTAACATACTAAAGATTGCAGAAAAAAAAATAATGCAAAGAAACCCCCCAATAAAGTAAGGCAACTTTTAACATACAACTCCAACATTAAACAAATCGCAGCCAATAATGTGTGATAATGCAACAACAAACACCAATTTGAGAGCACACATATTCAAAATATCACATTTTCTTATATACCATCATGATTACATTTAAACACAATAAAACCCATAAGGGACAGATTATGCCGGAGAGAATATGGAAACAATGTGTGTCCCCTGATTGCACTGAGCTGGTATGCTTCTAACATAGTAACAATGAATAGGATAAGTAACAATATCTTATGAGTATTTTCCACATTACTACTACCTTCAAACGTCCATTGAATTACTAGGACATTACTTGCTACAGTAGGGGCTGTTTTATTTCTGTTATCTCTGGTTACTTTTCTGTTTTAACTGTTTGTAGGCTTTTTTGATGTATTTCCAAATTACAGGTCAATATATATCGTCCACAAAGTCATCCGTTGCAATCAGCCGCAAAGATTTTGCAGGCAAAACAGCAGTTTCACTGGTAATTGAAGTATCGGTATTCACTCAACATTTGATTCGCAAACCACAGTGGCCACTTGCTGCCACCATTTTCACCCAGGGCTGCCCCTTTTGGGCATACCCTCATTTTTTATTGTATATTATTTGATCAGGAACACGAGTAAACCGGTTTCCAATCTACAAGACAGACATAATCCATTGCAGTAATTTTGTGTCTATATTTCATGTTTAGCATATTGTATGACATAATTGCATTTCTTTGTACCCTCATTACATATTCCACGCAGGGTGATGTCGCTTCCACAACAAAAGCTGTCTTTGCTTGCAGGTATGATCCCTCATGGTTATATGATTTCTTCTTTCTCTCCCTCGCTATGTAATGCCTTTAGAGTATTGAACAATTCTGACATTGATACATTAAGCACTGCAACATGGATAAATGCTTTTTAGCTGTCATCGCTCAAGTGAAAAATGCACCAGTAAAAGAAAAGAAAATAATGTATGAAGATATTGCTAGTTTTATAGGTGATTGTGAGTGATGCTTCGGGCTTTTGTGGAAACGATGCCCTTACTTTGAGCAATGCATCCTGTACATTGCTCAAAGTATCTGTCTCCTGGATAAGCTAAGGAATGTAGGGTCATTTTCACTGTATACGAGAACTTTTCATGAATATGTGCCGCAAAATTGGCTGTGATTTAGTATAGTGCAAAAAGTGACAGCTGCAATAAAAATGAATAACGCCTTACTTGTTATCGTGCGCTAATGTTATAAGAGGCAAGTAATAGAGGAATAACAGATACAGGGGGCTGTTAGAGGGATGAAATAGACAAGAACATCTGCACAGAGAAAAAAACTAAATGTTTTTTAAAATGGGCCCCAGTCTAGAGTCGCGGTTGAATAAATGGAAACCATTCATTGTAACACGCACATGGACATAACATCCCAGGGAAACAAGAAAGAGCTGCATGGACATGGTCATGTGACCACAGCCCAGAAGGGAAGATGGGCACAATAGCGGTAAATGAAATCTGTTACAAAATTGCATTCCTAAATTATTAATTTAACCCCTTAGTGACCAACAATACGCCCTTTTTTTTCCGGCGGTCATTAAGGGGTCTTAGGCTGGGCAGCTTTCTTTTCACTGCAGTGAAAATACAGTAAATGCTATGAAAATTCAGTACCAGCATATTTTAGAACACAATAAGATGCACTTTGCCAGGCTTATAAGAAGTCCATTGCCTTTCTACTATTGCTGGATTAATAGGATAAATATTCACAAATAGATCCAGGCTGCTGGGACCAGAATATCTGCCAGCATGTATGACTTCGTGTTACCAGCCCTTCTGTGCAATGCAATTAGTACTCAGGAATGTGCATATCTCTAACTTTGCCTCTTTCAGACTGTCCTGTCTCCTATTGCCAACAGGCCCGGACTCGCATTCTACCCTACTGGGCAGATTCCTTGTCTGTCACATAATGGGCAGCCTGGACTGCCTCTCCTATAAAAACTTTGCACAAAATCGCAGAAAAACGACATTGATTTTACCATGAATTAGAACCATGCTTGAAATAACAGTTCTGCAGATTTTCTGTCATTTTATGGAAATTGCAGCAAAAACACAAGTAAAATGGTTGAGATCATAGTCACATGGCAAGAATAACACAGACAGGAAGATGATAGAAGACACAGACAGGAAAATGGTGGAGGAGGATGCCAGAGACAGGAAGAAGATAGGAGACACAGGAAGAAAGTGGAAGAGATTACCAGAACCATAGGGACTATTCTGTGTAAGAGAGGGGCTTACCATGGGGAGTAATATGTAAGAAAGAGTGGTCACCATGGGGAGCAGCAGGTGACTAAGGAAGTAAGGGATCCATGGGGAACAGTATATGATAATGGTGGTGAATGTGATCATGGGGGGCACTATGTGACAAAGGGGGCATAGGGAGTAGTCTGAAGGAATGGGGCATGGGAGCTGTGAATGTGAGATAGAGGACAGCATGGGGAACATTCTGAGTGGGTGGAATGATGGAACAGTTTGTGGGAGAAAGAAGGAAGGAAATATCATGCTCTCCTAACCTGCGACATGTGATAACTGGGTCCACTGGAGAAATAGCCACTTTCTTCATTCACTGCATAGTGCTCATTGAGCACTGTGCACCATGCAAAGGAGAATGCAGAAGCACTAATAAATCACGTGTATCTTCTCCTTGGGGTCCCTGACAGTGGAGGCCCAGCCTGCTTCCGATATATTACAGGAGCTTTAATCCTTTGCTTTACTTGGTCATGCAACTATGTAAATCATCAATACAAGAAAAGAAATAAAAGTGGAAAAAAAGGCTTAATCACATGGTCAGAGACATACATTAACCTCACCAAAAGCAACACATACCATGATAAAGCGCAGTTCCTTTACTCTTAGCGTGTTTCGGACCTGGGATGACCTCATCACAGCCTCTGAACTGCACAAATGATTATTAGTGCAGTTATTGTTTATTCATGTCAGGCGGCTACCTGACAGACCGATCCACCGAGAATCTGTGCCAGGGTATTGTATTAACAGAGTCCCCTGGAAGTTTGGCACCCTTCTGCCCTACCCCCATGCCACTGGGAATTGCACTGGAGGCAGATGGGGAGCTGTGGATGCTTAGTAGTGGTGTGTTATAAGTAGTGTGTGTAATCTATGTATCTAGTGCAGGCATCCTCAAACTACGGCCCTCCAGCTGTTGCAAAACTAGAACTCCCAGCATGCCCGAACAGCCTACAGGTATCAGCCTACAGCAGGGCATTGTGGGAGTTGTAATTTTGCAACAGCTGGAGGGCCGCAGTTTGAGGATGCCTGATCTAGTGCTTATGTAGTGTATATATAATGCAGCGTAATATACTGTTTGTAGTCTCTAATTTGGTTCTCAATTTGTTTATGGCCCTGGTAAGTAAAATTTGCTATAGTATGTGCTACATGCCACTATTTTTCAGTCATAGGAATGGGGAGTTTGATACTGTATATGGACTGGTGGGGTTTGTGTGCTAGAGCTGCTTATTAGTCCCAGTCTGACCCTGATTGCCACTCAATAACTCAAGCAGTACATAATCAATTTGCTTTGTGATTGGAAAGTAGTTCATTAGATAACTATAGACGTTTAATTGAATGAAAATAATGTTATTTTATTAATTTTAATTAATTTCACCTCTTTAAACCACAGAGGAACAGGATGTCATCTGTGTTCTCCCAGCAGGGTTATAAAATGATTCTAGTTTATTTCAGCCAGAGTCTTGGTATTTCTCAAGTGGTTAGTGTGGTTATAGCACCATCTAGAGGTGGTAAGTTTTATTACACTGTTTTTCTGTTACAAAGACTACTGCATTGTGGGTGGCGCACTGCATTGTGGGAGTGCAACGTATCCTGGGAAAGAGAAGCTCCAGGACACATAAGCAGTGCTGTCCTTTTGCATATCTCATTCTTAAACTTCACAATCCTTGTCAAATCATATCTGGTGAGAGATCTACCTTTGTTTCGGGGACATGATGTTATGTAGATCTGTTCAGCTAGTTGCAATTTTTACTCAGGGAGTTGTTACTACAGTTAGCTAGCCATGCAATCTTATGTACAGGCAGCCATTTTACCATGTGCTTCAGTGTTAATGTAATGTTATAGTACATGCTACGCTATGCTTAATACTTGTAGTTTTACTAAACAATCCTGTTTTACCAATAAACAAGTTAGACTACAAAGAACAGTCCTCTTATTTGGAAGACAGGAATAGTTTATGCTGAATGTCAGACTGCACACTGTGTGAATGTGTATAAAGACAGAACAGTCTGTGATATGCATGGGTATAAAATTGCAGAAAGACTCTCACACTAATGTCTGTCAATGTTTCTATCAACTCTATAGTATTTGTAAAGGCAAGAATAGTGCAATATATGAAAGTATTCTTCACAAATACTAAAATGCTTCTGGACCCCACTGAAGCTAATGTCTATCAGGATTTCCCAAATTCCCAGTATCCACTTGAAAACAGATTTGGCACAACTATTATGGCATTTCCATGCTAGTGGGAATAGAGCAGGTCAGACAAGTGGCCAACATTCCTTCTACCGATTCCCAATCCAGGGCAACTTTTCTTCTCTATAATTTCTAGTCTTCCAGAACAGAGCAAGCCTCAGGAAAAGAAGTCCACTGTGGAGTAAATCATATCCTAGTGAATGGTTCTCCTACACCAATAAGTGAGAAATCCTTTAGCACTATAAATGGTTAAATTATCAGCATACTCTTGTTGTAATGGTATCAAGGAGGAAGTTTGATTCCTAGGTTTGTATTTAATTCTCTTTTTTGATTAATTCCCTTTTACTTATTCTATACACCAGTGTTCAGGCTAAAGTTATCTTTGCCTACCGGGGAAAATTCTCATCTCATTACCTTAGTCCCCTTTTATGTTGGAATATAATAAACTGCATTTAATAGCCTAAAACCTATAAGAGAATAAAGGTGATTTATGGCTGCAGCTACTGAGTTTATTGCTCCACACATTAACAAAAAATGCATACATACAAAAAAAAAAGCGCTTTTATACAAACAAAGCAAAATCCTGTATTGAGAGTACCAAGGACAGTCTCTTTTATCGTGATCTTGATGCTAGATGACAGCCCTGAAGTCACATGGCTTGTTAAATAGCTGCTTTTTCTAAGTTCACCTGTCATATTCTCATTTTATGTAGGAATGTCATTAGGCCAAGCTACAATTACTATGAATAGCAGTCACGTTATAAAAAGAAACAAGTGCACTGAAAAGGGTGTATGGATGGGATAAAATGCTCATATGCGATTGCTTTCATCCATTTTGTTCCCTTTCTGAAATATTATCCATCTGGAATGCCTTTTAATGTTGATGCTCACAACAGATAGGCACAGTGCATATAAACAAATGCAGCATAATGACCTGTTCTAAAATAGTTTTAGTGGAAATATTAAGAAGCGAAGAGAACGGCATAAGAGCAAAAAGTGCCTGGATTATAAAACAGTAGGGCTAATAAATAAAATAGGGACACTCACTAGAGAAAAGAAATAAGTATGTTCATGCATCGTATCTTTAGGCCCTTGCTGTGTATTTTTTCAGGGGCACAACTACCATTATAGCAGCTATAACAGCTGCTATGGGGTCCACATTGGGGCCCTACCTGACACACAATCAAATGAGTAGAGGAACATTACACAGTGTATGCAGCACATCTTCCACAATCCTCAGCTGGCTGGAACACACTGTCAGGTCGGACAGGGCTACTTTTTAATATTCCTCAGATTTACCCCTCTAACAATAATGTGCATTTTGTTGTGTTAATGCTCAATGGAGTATTAACTATTTAAAAGTGTGCTATGGGGCCCAGCCATTCCTAGTTTTTCCCCTAAGCATGATATTATTTTGCTAGTTCTTTTCCCCACTGATTTTAATGGGAAAAAATACAAACACAAAACCCAACCAAATGTGTATTTTTTTTTGTTTTTGTTATGTGTGCTCTACCCTGTGTAGATTTTAATACTGGTCAGTACGGATGGACTCTTACAGGAAATATATGATGGAATAAAATGTTACCCTTTACCCCCTAATCCTCTTGTAATTATTCTTCTCTAACTTCTTTGCCCCAAAAGGTAAATCGGGGTATTCACAATAATTGGTTTGTCGGAATATTTTATTTCTTTTTGCCTAACGATAACTATGGCTTTTTCATAATACACATACCCTAACTATGGATCTAAATGGCCTTTGATACATTTTATTGTTTGGGGAAATTTAGCACACCTTTATAAAGGATTTTTGGCATTTCTTTGATTTGGCATTGGCCTAACATGCATTGAAATTACTATAAATGTAACTTCCAGAAAAGTTCGAGACAGCATAGAAAGAAACTTTTACATTTGACAAAAGGAGTCCAGGCACACAAAGAAAGACCATATAGAAGAGTTCAACAAGAAAAAGGGAACACACGAAGGAAACCTGAAGGAAAAGAATTGTTTAAATACTTAGAACAAGAAAGCCGATAGAAAAATTATATCAGACAATCATATCTTTGCTCAGTGTTCAACAGATCAATGTGATCTTAAAGGACCTTAGGAGAGAAGACTAATAATGTCATCTCAGTGAATATCGGTGTATTCCCAGGAGTGGGATCTATTTAGAACTTAGTTACTCAGCTGACAATGCAGACTGCAAAGATATGTCTAAGAACATGTGTGTTTGATTATAAAATTGAATCAATATCTCTCAACAGAGAATAGACTAACCTGAAATCTCTAACTGAATGTTCACTGGCACAGTAGTATAATAAAAAAAAACCTCAATATAATCAAACACATAAAGTGCAAATTATTGAGTATGCTGCAATATCATAGATGTTATCAAGAAGATGACTGGATAACAGTTGTTCAGGATTTAGGACTCTATGTTCTGCTATGGCGCCTTATGGCTAATTATTTGGGTACAGCCATATGTTTGATGCTGTTTTTGAAGCCAAAAATCAGGTGTGGATCATAAAAGGAGTGAAATTATTAAGAACAGATATTACCTTTCCTTGTATTGGAATCCATTTCTGGTTTCAGCTTAAACAGTACTGCATGGAAAACCTGACTGTGTGGCAGTAACCTTAGGCTGCAGGCTACAGTTGGACTTTTTGTAGTACTTTTGATTGATTTCAACTATTGAGCTATAGCTGAAATCGTGTGCACTGCAGCTGTCACTCAACAACTAAAATAAATTAAAAGTGCTACCAAAAGTCTAGGTCTTTAGCCTTAGACCCCTGTTAGGGTACATTTAATACTTCATAGGAGAAGAAGTTGATCTGACTGCAAGACTCCTCATCTTTGCATTTCTACTTTCTGTTATAAAGTAAACTTAAGATTAGGGAAGGGAAAGCAATGTCAAAATGAAAAGGTAAGTAATAAGCACAGCAAATAAAGTTTTAAATATCTATATTTTATGTATTCAAGTATTTGGCAGAACAGTGGTTATGATTAGTATGTAGTGGCGAGTTCAGAGTATCTGGTGTACCAATGACTTATATCACCAATATTTAATATATAGACTTATTAAGAGCATGTTTCATATTGTTTATTTTACACCTATAATACCCTTAAGTTGCCCATGTACATTCAATCAGTGGAAGACTGTTAGATATCAGCAGAGTATAGAAGAAAAAACAACCTGTATCCAGCCCTTTAAACACATAGACTTTATTGTAAGAATAAATAAAAAGTCAAGCTTAAAATGACCATAAGATGGTATGTAGTGTTCAAAAAGTCCATATAAAGCACTCACTCCTAGTAAAAGACCTGCATGTCTGGTTTCAATAACATGATTTCAACATTATGTTTGAGATTTGTTATCTACAATTGTTACCATTAGAGTCCCTGTGACTGAAATGTATTTGGCAGAAGCTCCACCCCTGATAGGTGGCCTTGGTGCCCTTTTTGTGTGTCTCTTACCTTTACAAGTATATATATATATATATATATATATATATATATACATGTATTATATTATTTAATATTAGTCCTGTATCTGAAGTATGTTTTGAACACTATATTCCATATAATTGTTATTTTAAGCTTCAGTTTTTATCACCTTTTATTTATTCTTACAATAAAATTCACATGTTTGAAAGAGGAAGCGCTGGATACAGGTTGTTTTTATTTTTCTTCCATACCCTGCTGATGTTGATTTCACTTCTGGATTGTACAACTAACCATCCGGACGTGGCCAACCAAGCCCTGCCGGCAAGCCTCTTTGTTCATGATGGGTAAAGTGTACATGTGACTTCTCAGAACTCTCCAAGGTAGAAGCTGCAGCCAAACACCTTTGCTGGCCGCTTATTTTTCAAGAGAACAAAATGACCATTGATCATTGAAATTCCATATAACTGATCCTTCCTTCCCCACCTGATCCTTCCTTCTTGGGGGACAGTCAAGTGGCTCCATACACATAAGGAAGTCGGTTGGTCCCATCAAAATTGGCGGGTTCAGCCTACTTTCCTCTTATCTTTATGTGGGCCTTAAAGGGGGTGTACCACAAACTACCTTTTATTTTCATCAACTACTCTAGCTTCTATTCCTCCTTTGATTAGTATTTTTTTTCAAATTGAGCTAATTTGCAATTTTCTCTTGTTCTTACCAATAACGCTTCCTACTTCCTATATTACAAGGCTCCAATGCAGGGTGTAACCTACAGCAACCGAATATCAAAACAGATTTACCACAAGGTGCAATGGTAGGCTTTGATACATGGTGGTATTTGGGGAAAGTGATAAAACAGTGATATCTTTTGGGCAGGATATATTCATAATAGTGGCACAACCCCTTTAAGATCACTGACAAATGTTCTACTTGTTTTCCATAAAAGCGCAATAAAATTGGAAATACTAAGATCCTCTGTGGTATAGGTGCTATATAAGCAGATTTATAGCCTCTTAAACTTGCTTGTAAATCAAAACTTTTTAGATATATTGCTTCTGTTTGGGATATACATTTTCACCTGCTTCTGTTTACCTAAGGCATTGCTTTTATAATATATATGCACAGAGACCCATTGGAAACAAATTATAAACTGATGAAGACCTGAAGAGACATTTAATTTACCGGTACTTAGTACTAAATTAAACCATGTTTCCATGTCATTGACTTATGAGGGTCATTTCAGAAAATTATTTTTTAAATTCTTGCTAAGTTTAATGGGAATAACTTTGGTAACTAAAGAGATTCCTGAAATTGCCAATTTGCTTTTTTCTATATAGCATAATCTAATTACATTTCTATTTATTCCTTTGAACACTGTACATTACAGTCTTTTGCATTTAATAACATGTTGCTTTTAGGTCCTGCATTATTTGTTTGCTTAAGGCTACATGCACACGAACGTTATTTGTTTCCGTGTCCGTTCCGCTTTTTCAATGGGTCCGCAAAAAATGCGGACAGCACACCGTGTGCTGTCCGCATCAGTATGTCTGTTCCGTAGCCCCGCAAAAAAAATAGAACATGTCCTATTCTTGTCCGTTTTAGGCATAGTTACAATGGATCCACACAAAAAAACAACAACGGATGGCATACGGATGACATCCGTTTTTTTTTTTTTGTGGTTCCGCAATTTGCAGACCACAAAACGCATACGGTCGTGTGCATGTAGCCTAATACACAGCTCCAAAAAATATTTGCACCTGCATAGATTTACGACATAACTTCATGGCTGCTTACAGATGATCAAAAGTAAAGTTTATTAGCCTGCATACTGTTTTAGCACAACGTTAAGTACATAACGGTATGCAGTTTGCTCCTATGCTCCCTCCAGTTGTGGCAATAGGCAGTTCAAACCTATGTATGCAGGGGGTTTGGAGCTCTGTGTTACAAAAAAAATTGTGCAAAACAATGACAAGTGTACTCAATAAGCATGGTTAGCAAAGCAAAGTTTAGTAGACATTTTTATTGTAAGGTTTCTCTATACTATATTAGAAAAGGATGCCATGCAAATCATTAAGTTGCCCACACATTCATAGACATTGGAGCCAAAACATAGATGTTCTGCAATTTAAAGCAAAGAGCCCAGCCCCCATCTCCCCGTCATATTAATATATAGAGCAATGAGGACATTTGGGTTGTAACAATGTATCTCCTCTAATCATGCTTATTAGTTGTTCCCTTGGACAAATAATACAAATTTGTCAGTAATATTAAACATAAAAACATTTTTCCTATAGAAGGGTTTCACATCATTTCATGTGATCATTAAAAAATTGTATTTATGCCCCAAAGCACAGGGATCCCTTTTACAGGGATCTGGACTTCACTGGAGGGGAGCCACCAGGCTGCTATCTCTCGGAATAGTCCCAGTGGAGTTGACAGCTGACCCATAGGGGGAAGAGGCGCTGGAGTTAACTACCAAGGGACCAGGCAATGCTTGTAGTCAAGAAACAGGCAGAGGTCAGGGCAGGCAGAGTTTGTGCACATCAATAAAACAATCTGTGGTCAGGTAAGGTAGCAGAGGATCAATAAGATAAACAGGCAGAAGTCAGGGCAGGCATCATAGAATTAGAGTCAGTAAAGAGGCAGAGTCCATTACAGGGACAGACAAGTGGAAAAGCATACCTTCTCTAGTAAACTAGCTAACAAGGACCCGAAAGCTCAGGCACGCTACCCTGGGGAAATGTGTCTTAAATACCCCAAGGTGATCAGCCATTGGTTGGCAGAGATTGAGATCATTGAGTGCTGGCCCTTTAAGAGCAGTAGATGCGTACGGGAACAGGAAAAGGCTTTGCCGCCTGGCTATGGTGGCTGTCCCTGCTACTGGAAGGCAGAGGAGAGCTAGCAGGGAATGTGCCTGCCCCAGACAGCAGAATGGTGGAGGTCACAGAGTGCTGCCTTGATACACTTTTTTCTGGAAGAGTATTTAATATCTGGTGAAAAGAACTATTGCATTATGTCCATTCAAATGAGTGAGCTACTCCGCTAAAGCAAGAGCAAACCTCTCCAACCTGGCTTTTAGAGGAGGGTGCTGAAAAGAGAACCTTACTTTATGATGTACATGTGCTGTAACAGAATGTAACAGTATGTTTCTTAGCATTTATGTAATCTATACTTATGTGGAACTTATATCTGCTGACAACACTAACAAGAAACATGAGGGCATATTTATTAGGACATGTATTTATTAAAAATGGTTGAGCCGCTGAAATCAATTGTACATTTATTAAGACTAGTGTTTTAGATGCTTGTCTTAATAAGCCCTATAAGTGGTGGTGGATCACCGAAGTTATGTAGAGGTGCCTGGCCTTCCTAGCTGTTTTACATTTAGAACATTTTCTATGCCTAAACCAGGTGTAGAAAATCATCCTGGCCTGTCCCCTTCCCCACCCACGTCACGCCTTCTTTTTTAGACCTGGTGTGAGCCAGAAGAAGTCTCAGATTCTGCCGCATCATGGAGTGCAACAGAATCTGTACTACATATACGCCACAAAAGCTGCATATATCTGGTCAGAAATAACCCCCATAGTATTCATTGTTTGGAGGTCCATATTTGATCTCATCTACATATCTGTAGTTGCATTGAACTATGGCTTGGGGCTCAGTAAAATCCCATTGTTATTTGCTCTATTGATTTATGGCACACATTTAAATTACAGAAAAACAGGTGGTGAGACAACATGACAATTTCAGCAGACAGCATGAAACTCGAACAAGAAAAACTTGGTATTCTTATTCCGTTTCTTATTCATGTTAGCTGTCTAGCTTGTCTTCTCATTTGTTAAATGAAAAGTGACCAAAACTTTTAAAGCTAATATTTAGTAAATCAAAATTTCACATCTTTACTCATGTGTAGTCAGGGGTGGATAGGCCATACACCTTGCAGGGAAATTTCCAGGTGGATCGATGCCCAGGGAGCCACATGAGCCCTCCTCATGGCCGGCCAGTAGACGTTTTTGGGGATGTAGTTTGTGCTGTTGGCAGCAGTATTTTCTGATGGACTGTGGTATTTGGTCAGTGTTGGCCCTGCCTTCCATCAATTCGAACCCGACTACAAAACGGGGACACTTTTAGTGTTTTTTCCAGGGCCACTTTAAGTTCCCAGTCCGCCCCTGTGTGTAGGAGCATGTATTCTTTTTTATGGAAATTGATGTAGAAGTGGTTTAAAAGTACCCCAAAAATTAACCAAGCTAAACCAGCCAAATGTGATGAACCCAAATCCTAATCTCCTTTTTTAAAGGGGTTTTATAGTCACTTGCAATAAAAAGTTATTAGTTCTTGTCTGAGACAACCTCTCCTGTCATGCCTGTTTTAGCAACTGATTCATCCACCTTGTAACCGCAATTCTGGAGTACTGTATCTATTCTTATAGTTCTATATTGTACCATTCATATATCATTCCTTCTAAAAGTTAGGAATGAATTGCTAGGAAGATATGTCAGGTCTTCTTTAAAAGAACACTAAACAAATAAAATTCACACAAAAAAAAAGAAGGCCATCATTGACACCCTCAAGCAAGAGGGTAAGACACAGAAAGAAATTTCTGAACGAATAGGCTGTTCCCAGAGTGCTGTATCAAGGCACCTCAGTGGGAAGTCTGTGGGAAGGAAAAAGTGTGGCAGAAAACGCTGCACAACGAGAAGAGGTGACCGGACCCTGAGGAAGATTGTGGAGAAGGACCGATTCCAGACCTTGGGGGACCTGCGGAAGCAGTGGACCGAGTCTGGAGTAGAAACATCCAGAGCAACTGTGTACAGGCGTGTGCAGGAAATGGGCTACAGGTGCCGCATTCCCCAGGTCAAGCCACTTTTGAACCAGAAACAGCGGCAGAAGCGCCTGACCTGGGCTACAGAGAAGCAGCACTGGACTGTTGCATGTCATTCGGAAATCAAGGTGCCAGAGTCTGGAGGAAGACTGGGGAGAGGGAAATGCCAAAATGTCTGAAGTCCAGTGTCAAGTACCCACAGTCAGTTATGGTCTGGGGTGCCATGTCAGCTGCTGGTGTTGGTCCACTGTGTTTTATCAAGGGCAGGGTCAATGCAGCTAGCTATCAGGAGATTTTGGAGCACTTCATGCTTCCATCTGCTGAAAAGCTTTATGGAGATGAAGATTTCATTTTTCAGCACGACCTGGCACCTGCTCCCAGTGCCAAAACCACTGGTAAATGGTTTACTGACCATGGTATTACTGTGCTCAATTGGCCTGCCAACTCTCCTGACCTGAACCCCATAGAGAATCTGTGGGATATTGGGAAGAGAAAGTTGAGAGACGCAAGACCCAACACTCTGGATGAGCTTAAGGCCGCTATCGAAGCATCCTGGGCCTCCATAACACCTCAGCAGTGCCACAGGCTGATTGCCTCCATGCCACGCCGCATTGAAGCAGTCATTTCTGCAAAAGGATTCCCGACCAAGTATTGAGTGCATAACTGAACATAATTATTTGAAGGTTGACTTTTTTTGTATTAAAAAAACTTTTCTTTTATTGGTCGGATGAAATATGCTCATTTTTTTAGATAGGAAATTTGGGTTTTCATGAGCTGTATGCCAAAATCATCAATATTAAAACAATAAAAGGCTTGAACTACTTCAGTTGGTGTGTAATGAATCTAAAATATATGAAAGTCTAATGTTTATCAGTACATTACAGAAAATAATGAACTTTATCACAATATGCTAATTTTTTTTTAGAAGGACCTGTACATTATAAAGCTTTCCTTATGATTGCTAGTAACTACTTCCTTATTGTTTATCTCCCATTGTCCTTCCTAATCCATTCTAATTATTATACAAAGTGCCTACACAGACACATCACCTATTATCACAGGGAAACTGCTGGAGGTATATGTATGGCTAAATATATATGATGTGTATGGTTTTATCATTCTTACTCTTAAAGGGAACAGATGTACTAAACATGCATAAACCCTCTCTGAGAATTAATTGGGTATATGTGCGCTGATATTATATCTACTCTTTGTTGTATCATGTCCATTTTAAATCTACAGGCATCTCCTTGGTTCATAATACCCTGTCTCAAGATGGTCTCCTGTCCACTACAATGGGATATCCTAAGATTTATGTGACTACTATTGCATTCATTTCCTACAATAATGCCCTTTACTATATATGACTAGGAAGACCAAGAGTCACCTCTGTTGCGGAGGATAAGTTCATCCAAGTCACCAGCCTCAGAAATCGCAGGTTAACAGCAGCTCAGATTAGAGACACAGCAGACACATCTCTAGAACAACTGTTAAGAGGAGACTGTGTGAATCAGGCCTTCATGGTAGAATATCTGCTAGGAAACCACTGCTAAGGACAGGCAACAAGCAGAAGAGACTTGTTTGGGCTAAATAACACAAGGAATGGACATTAGACCAGTAGAAATCTGTGCTTTGGTCTGATGAGTCCAAATTTGAGATCTTTGGTTCCAACCACTGTGTCTTTGTGCGACGCAGAAAAGGTGAATGGATGGACTCTACATGTCTGGTTCCCACCGTGAAGCATGGAGGAGGAGGTGTCATGGTGTGGGGGTGCTTTGCTGGTGACACTGTTGGGCGTTTATTCAAAATTGAAGGCATACTGAACCAGCATGGCTACCACAGCATCTTGCAGCGGCATGCTATTCCATCCGGTTTGCGTTTAGTTGGACCATCATTTATTTTTCAACAGGACAATGACCCCAAACACACCTCCAGGCTGTGTAAGGGCTATTTGACCATGAAGGAGAGTGATGAGGTGCTGCGCCAGATGACCTGGCCTCCACAGTCACCGGACCTAAACCCAATCGAGATGGTTTGGGGTGAGCTGGACCGCAGAGTGAAGGCAAAAGGGCCAACGAGTGCTAAGCATCTCTGGGAACTCCTTCAAGACTGTTGGAAGACCATTTCAGGTGACTACCTCTTGAAGCTCATCAAGAGAATGCCAAGAGTGTGCAAAGCAGTAATCAAAGCAAAAGATGGCTACTTTGAAGAACCTAGAATATGACATATTTTCAGTTGTTTCACACTTTTTTGTTATGTATATAATTCCACATGTGTGAATTCATAGTTTTGATGCCTTCAGTGTGAATCTACAATTTTCATAGTCATGAAAATAAAGAAAACTCTTTGAATGAGAAGGTGTGTCCAAACTTTTGGTCTGTACTGTATGAGTATATACATATAGGAAACAGACGGAGGGCTACCGGCCCTCGTCTGAGAGCTCAATCTTCAATAGACGCAGGCAGAGGCGTATCTATCGCGAGGCAAACAAGGCATTTGCCTGGGGCGGCACTTGCCAATGGGGCGGCAAAATGCCTTGTTTGCCTAGTTAGTTAACGTACACATCGATCCGATCCTTCACTATGCTGCTGCGAGCGGCAGCATCGCCGGCGCCGCATAGTGAAGGAGTGACTTACTTCCTCCCTCCTCCTCCCTCCTCCTCCCGATCCCAGGTGTTTCCTGAATTTTTACCTACCCGGCCTTGCTACCCACGTCACTTCCAGTAGTGACGTGGGAGGTGCGTCTCTCCCCTCCTGACTGGCTCTGCTGGGGGTTTGTTGGCGCAGGCGTGGAGGATTCCCCCGCAGCAGAATATTCCGGCCCACTGCGCATGCGTCGAGTCGTCTTTTTTGCGCATGTGCAGTGGATCAGAATATTCACAACACAAGCGGCAGCCACAGCCAGCCGGGAAAAGTCTGTCCAGACCGGCTCCCTCCTCACACACCGTCCGTCAGACTCATAGAACAGAGTTGGCCACTTTGCCTGACTCCCGGCCTACCCTGCGAGGAATGTCCAGTCCAGGACCAGGTCCAGACAGAGGAACAAACAGGAGTGAGTGAGTTAAAAAGCAAATCGTGCACAGTGAGAGTGAGACATAAATAAAGGTGGTATGATGTCAGACTGTCTATAGTGGCCCTGGCCTCTCCTTGAGGCTGCCCCATACAGACTGGGGCAGCCTCAAGGAGAGGCCAGGGCCACCATAGTCATTCTGACATACATACCACCTTTATTTATGGGGGCAGTCACAAGGAGACACTAAACTGTATGGGGGCGGCCACAAGCAAATAGTGCACTCTGCACTGTGTCATAAATAAAGGTGGTATGTCAGACTGTCTATGGTGGCACTGGCCTCTCCTTGAGGCTGCCCCATACAGTCTGTATGGGGCAGCCTCAAGGAGAGGCCAGTGCCACCATAGACAGTCTGACATACCACCTTTATTTATGACACAGTGCAGAGTGCACTATTTGCTTGTGGCAGCCCCCATACAGTTTAGTGTCTCCTTGTGGCTGCCCTGGCACCGCCCCCCATACAGTATAACTTCTCCTTATGTCTGCCCCCCATACAGTATGTATAATGTCTCCTTGTGGCTGCCCCCGCCCCCCATACAGTATATCGTGTCCTTGAGGCTGCCCCCATACAGTATAACGTCTCGTTGAGGCTGCCCCAATACAGTATAACACCTCCTTGAGGCTGCCCCCATACAGTATAACGTCTCGTTGAGGCTGCCCCCATACAGTATAACGTCTCCTTGAGGCTGCCCCATACAGTATAACGTCTCCTTGAGGCTGCCCCAAACAGTATAACGTCCCCTTGTGTTTTTTTCTTTTAAACAGGTATTTATTGCGATATATATATATATCGTTATCGCGATAAATTTTTTAATATTATTATACAAAACATGAAAGGGTGGAGCCTAAATAGGAAGAGGTGGGGTTTACAGAGGAAGGGGTTTGGCCGTGACAGGAAGGGGTGGATCAAATTTATATTAGGGGCGTGCCCAAGTTTAGTCTCGCCTAGGGCAGCACAAAACCAAGATACACCACTGGACGCAGGAGTGAGAGTTGCACAGGAGGAGAGGGTTGCAAAGAAGTTCCTGGGGAGGTGGAAGCCTATTCAAAAATTTGCTGTTGGGCTCAGTCCTTTTTAGTTACTCCGATGGTACAGTAATTATTATAGACTATTATGAGCTATGAGAATAATCTTTTAAGTAAGAAGGGGAATATACTCAAAGACCTTTGGAGGAAGGGCCTTATAGTCACAGCCTAATAAATCACTTGGGCTAAAAGTAGAAGAACATACTAGAGATCTTACAATGCAGAAGAATACAAGGTTTGCTTATCACTAAGCAATTATGGTTAGATAAGTGCCATTATTAACAGCTAGTGACATCTTTTGCAAATTCCATATTGCATGTGGAAGCACCTGGAGTATATGAAGCTACATATCGTACTGCCTGGGGCTAGATCAGAAAGGTGGTTACACTTTACATTGGGATTAACCTTACAATTCACTGGTATTTGCAACATGACATTTAAATTATGTCAGATACACCTTAGCAACATGGCAATCAGCAGTAACTTGTAGATATTAAGCATCTACCAGAATGTTATGATCAACCATCGGAAACCTTCTCCATCTGACAGAAACCTATGAGATATTACTCTCTAGTGATAGTCATAATCATGTTTTTCTCTTACGTTTAATCTCTACACATGATGTATACCTTAAATTGCTGCCTCAGACTATAGCATTCCATTATGTATATGTTAACATAGGTATTTTTGCTGGACTCTGCATGATGGAAAAGCGTAGTGTATTACACTTTTGCATGCTCCCCCCGGCATATAAGTTAATAATAGAACAAAAACATGATTTGAACAGCCCCTAATGGGTATTGATAGAGAAGCAGGTTTTACACTAAAGATCCAGTATGGACAGGAGGGCAGGATAAGGTTACTTTCACACTTGCGGCAGAGGATTCCGTCGCCGGAACTACTTGCCGGATCCATCAAAACGCATGCAAACTGATGGCATTTGTCAGATGGATCAGGATCCTGATCCGTATGACAAATGAATTGAAATGTCAGATCCGTATTTCCTATGACAGAACTCAATGCCGGAAAAGAATAACGCTAGTGTGAAAGTAACCTAACATGGAGACATTACAGATGTCGCTATGTTTAGTGTGACTAATCTAAGGCTGTGATCTGGATGCTAGTAAATGTCCACGACATAGCGTCAATAAAATGGTCTAATTCGGCAAAGAGGTGATTAGATGGAGAGTAGCCCACTGGTTAGAACATCTTCCTCCAAAATAGAAGGTTCTAGGTTCCTAGCAGTGACAATTTAAATGTTCAGACTAGTCCTAGTGCACAAACTCTGCCTGCCGTGATCCCAACCTGTTTTCTGACTATGAGTATTGTCTGATTCTTCAGTGCTTTGCACCAGTGTCAGCTATAATCGACACTGGGACTATTCCAGCAGCAGCCTAGATGGTTCCCTGCAGAGAAGTTCAGATCCCTGCATAGAGGTTAAAGGGTGAATACCAGGAGACTGCCAGGACAATGTCCTTAGGTTTATCCTAAAGCCAAATTGTTTAGTTGGCCCAGTGGGTCCATACCCACTGCTGTTATAAATACGCTGGCATGCGATGCGCGAGCTTGCGCATGCGTAGTTCGTTCCCTGTGCTGATGCCAGCACAGGGAATGAACATGATGCCGACACTGCGCATGCGCTAGCTCGCGCATCGCGAGATTTCGGCGCTCCAGCTCTGTGACGTCAGCCAGCAAGGAGGAGATTCGGAGGATGTGGGGCGGTGCTGGGCTCCTTTCCGCTGGACTCATCTCCGGATACAGGACACATATGAGGTTCATTTGCATATGGATCAAAACGTTTTTTTAACACAATAAAAGCACAGAGAGCTATGGGGACTGGGTATTGCAGATGTGCTAGAGGCCATCTAGCAGCCCATGTCCCCAGCTCTATGGCCAAAATCCTGGTGACAGGTTCCCGTTAAGCCCTGCCTTTCTCCTGAATGTACTGTGTGTGTCTTGCAGTTGCACCTAAGCTGTTCTGTAGCTGAAGATGGAGAGGACTGTGGTAAAGAAATAATTTTTTGCAAAATATCTCCTGAACTGCTTATGGCAGCAGCTTGGGGAGCACCTTGTAGACATAGATGTGTTTGCATTATGTATTTGTGTTATTTAGATTTTTGTAGGGTTTGGTGTTCCTTTAAGGATAAAATATAAACCCTATCTGTTTATAAAATCCATAGATTTTATAAAAACTTGAAAAATTGAAATATAATTTGTATGCTGTAGACATAACTTACAACATGTTTTACATTGAAATAAAATTAATTTCCTTATTTCATACAAATAAAACATCTCTCTTTTTAGAAATATCTATATATTGAAGTGTCAGTGACCTCATCAGAGCCATTAAAATAAGCACCCTACATATAATACGCAGCATTTTCCATAGTTAAATAGTTGTAATGTAAAGGAATCACCTAACTTGCTATAAATAGGAAAGCGACATGACATTATGGCAGTACTATTATTCCGGCGGTCTCTTGACGTGAGCTGCCGTGCTGCCGCCGGAACTCCGCCTTGCCCCCATTATAGTCAATGGGGCCTGGGCGATAGTCCGGGGGCACGCGTGCGCTAGCGGCAGGACGGATCCAACAGGCTGTTCACCCGCCGGAACAGCCTGCCGGAGGTCCGTGACGCTAGTGTAAAAGAGCCCTAAGTCTGTTTTGTATGTGCTTGTCCTTGATTTCAAAAGAAATTTGTAAGCCACATCACAAGGCTTCTGTTGCTACTGAGACACTAATCATTTTTCTAGTTGGAAAGGTGAATTTGAGTACAGCCATAGCAAACTATTTATCCAGGTAAACATCCTGTAGCACAAATAGCAAACTTTCACAATTAAAGTAAAAGCAGAACGTGGAGTTCACAAGGTAATAATAAGCCATTTCCTACAGTCTGCTAATTTAAAGTTCAGGCCAATTTGCTGAGACAGGCCATTAGGTAATGGTAAACTATAGGGCTGGTCTAGGCAATGTTTTGTGATCAGTAAGAGTTGGTGTGGAGCATAACAAATATTTCAAATCCAACTCTGGTATTTTTATTTACTTTAAAGAGGTAGTCTAATTCTGTTTTTCAAAACGTACACCTCAAACCAGTTGGAGAAATGCATATTTACCTGTTCCCTGCCACTCTGTTCTGCCTTCCTGGTTAACAGGCTGTCTTCAAAAGAAAAATAGCAGGCATAGATGGTACTTGCAGTAAGAATATTTACTGGTCTCGGGTGGGGCAACCAGCTTAATGGTTACAGCAGTCGTAAGAGGCAAGAGACTTAGTGGTTAGAACCTCACATGAGCAGCAATCAAACAGGCTACAGGTACAACAGTTGTACTTTCACCCTAGCGTACTGCTTCCCTTGGCTTACGGTATACCCAACTTCCTTGGGAAATACACTATGGAATACATACAGGCTAAGCCTTGGCTTAGGGGTGATGGGGAGATATGAAGAATGACAACCCTAAAGTAACTTTTACTGCACGTTAATTATTGGATTAAATATTGTCAGAAATCTATTATTACTACAGTCCTAGACTTAGCTTTAAACTAGACCAAGCAGAAGATACACCTGCACTGGTTCACATCAGTTAACACACTGCACTAGTGGAATGCAGTATTTAAAATTGGGTGACGCTACATGCATACGATCGTGCCGTGTTTTGAGGTCCGCGAATTACAGATCCACAAAACCCGGATGCCGTCGGTGTGCATTCTGAAAACGGAACAATCCATCCATTGTAGAAATGCCTATTCTTGTCCGCAAAACGGACATGAATAGGACATGTTCTATTTTTTGTGCAGGGCCACAGAATGCAGCAATGGACTGCTGTCCGTATCTTTTGCGGCCCCATTGAAGTGAATGGGTCTGCATCCGAGCCCCAAACAATGCGCTCTGGTGCGGACCCAAACAATGGTTGTGTGAATGAGGCCTAAAAAGGAGCAGATTATTTTAGCTTCCTGTCACATGGCTACAGACTATGATCAAGACCGCTCAGGTGGCCTGATGCCATTGGACGCCAGTGCCTTGGGGATTTAAATATATGGATTCGTAACACTAGGAGGTTAACAGCACTTTATTATGTTTATATTTGGTAGTCTAATGAATGTATCTCATCCTGTAATAAATGACAATGATCATGACTGCCATTTATAAAGCAAGCGGGATGCTGTGGGAAGCGTGGCTCTCTGCACTGGAGGACTGCCAGTGTTTGCAGTCATCAACTCATGTCCATTGATTAGAATAGGTGCTATGTAATGCTTCATTATCCTGCTGGGAATGAGCACTTAACTAACTCCTTCCCCCGCAATAACAAGTAGCTGCTCATTGTCGCTGAGGGATGTGCAATATGAATAGGGGTCATCCAAACAGACAACCCTTTTAATGGCCTGTGCATTATTTCAACTATGTGACTAATATATTATGTATCCTTACTCTGAATAAAAAAAAATACATTCAAGGCGTCTTCTTTAATTGGTTATCTAGGTATCTGTAGCTTAGATAATAGAGCTTTTTAAAAAAAACTGTAGATATTAGTGTCGAGCACGAATATTCGAAACGTGAATTTTAATTGCGAATATCGCCACTTCGAGAATTCACGAATATTTAGAATATAGTGCTATATATTCATATTTGCGAGTAGTGTTGAATATTCTAATCGTGAATTTATCACAAATGTATTACATTGCCGAGTTTTGCAATCAAGTAAACAATGACTGTAAATTACGAATTCTCGAATTTGCAAAAATAAATGATGAATATTCGCCAAACATTCGCAAAATATTGCAAATTGGAATATTGCCCATGCCGCTCATCACTAGTAGATATACACTCACCTAAAGAATTATTAGGAACACCATATTAATATTGGACCCCCTTTTGCCTTCAGAACTGCCTTAATTCTACGTGGCATTGATTCAACAAGGTGCTGATAGCATTCTTTAGAAATGTTGGCCCATATTGATAGGATAGCATCTTGCAGTTGATGGAGATTTGAGGGATGCACATCCAGGGCACGAAGCTCCCGTTCCACCACATCCCAAAGATGCTCTATTGGGTTGTGATCTGGTGACTGTGGGAGCCATTTTAGTACAGTGAACTCATTGTCATGTTCAAGAAACCAATTTGAAATGATTCGAGCTTTGTGACATGGTCCATTATCCTGCTGGAAGTAGCCATCAGAGGATGGGTACATGGTGGTCATGAAGGAATGGACATGGTCAGAAACAATGCTCAGGTAGCCCGTGGCATTTAAACGATGGCAAATTGGCACTAAGGAGCCTAACTTGTGCCCAGCAAACATCCCCCACACCATTAAACCACCACCACCAGCCTGCACAGTGGTAACAAGGAATGATGGATACATGTTCTCATTCTGTTTACACCAAATTCGGACTCTACCACTTGAATGTCTCAACAGAAATCGAGACTCATCAGACCAGGCAACATTTTTCCAGTCTTCAACAGTCCAATTTTGGTGAGCTCATGCAAATTGTAGCCTCTTTTTCCTATTTGTAGTGGAGATGAGTGGTACCCGGTGGGGACTTCTGCTGTTGTAGCCCATCCGCCTCAAAGTTGTGCGTGTTGTGGCTTCACAAATGCTTTGCTGCATACCTCGGTTGTAACGAGTGGTTATTTCAGTCAACGTTGCTTTTCTATCAGCTTGAATCAGTCGGCCCATTCTCCTCTGACCTCTAGCATCAACAAGGCATTTTCGCCCACAGGACTGCCGCATACTGGGTGTTTTTCCCTTTTCACACCATTCTTTGTAAACCCTAGAAATGGTTGTGCGTGAAAATCCCAGTAACTGAGCAGATTGTGAAATACTCAGACCGGCCTGTCTGCCACCAACAACCATGCCACGCTCAAAATTGCTTAAATCACCTTTCTTTCCCATTCTGACATTCAGTTTGGAGTTCAGGAGATTGTCTTGACCAGGACTACAACCCTACATGCATTGAAGCAACTGCCATGTGATTGGTTGACTAGATAATCGCATTAATGAGAAATAGAACAGGTGTTCCTAATAATTCTTTAGGTGAGTGTATGCTCCAAATGAATAGGGACTCGGGTTTTCAAGAGGAAACGGGGTGTATTTTCTTCTGCGGTGAACTTTTATGTCCAGGTATAATCTGACAGTGATTTATCTGATCATCCTTTTTACTCACTGAAAGTACCATAAATCAAACACAGGGGAGAACATCTCGGACTGTAAATGGAGAGATGTTTAATTAAAGTTATATGCATAGTACTGTAGATGGCTACCTCTCTCTATAGGATAACATGAGATCCCAGCTCATTAAAATACAAAGCTTGATCTGGACCATTAAAGGAAAATATTCTCAAAATGAATGCTTTCTTTCAAAGTAGTAGACAAGAGAAAAAGCTGTAAAAACAAGATTTTCCTTTGCCTTGTCAATGCGATGTCTTCATTTGGACCAGCTCACAGTGAATGCTTACCTCAAGAACAGATCTGAATTATGCAAAGTTTAATTTACAGTTTCTCGTTACCTACAGAAAAGAAAGCCCGGCGAGAAGAAGCGTGAACATAAATCTGCCC
Source organism: Bufo gargarizans (assembly GCF_014858855.1). NCBI lineage: Eukaryota > Metazoa > Chordata > Amphibia > Anura > Bufonidae > Bufo > Bufo gargarizans. The sequence continues at coordinate 238,491,518 of NC_058082.1, forward strand.
AGGGGTACAATAATAACACTTTAGCTATTTTCCATTAGCTTGTTCTGAGCATCAGACTTCAAACCAATGATACTCAGGGAGCGGAGTTTCTTTTGCACACTGTATATCCTTCTGCATTGATTTTGAAGAGCAGAACAAGAGTGGAAAAAGCAAGACTGTTACCTGGAGATTGATAGTCATTTTTATAGAGCTGATTGAGAGATATTCTTGCAGACCAACTGCTTGCACTGACAGTATTGTCTCAGATATACAGATGTGCTGCGGAGTCCATCACTCATAGCAGGCAGCTGCAGTTACACCAGGTGCACCCAGTGCCCCACACAGTGAACATTTTAATATACTGTAATTCATTTCTTCTGCATCAGTCCCTGATTTTCTATAGAGCTCGTACAATTAGGGCGACGGAGAAAAGAACACTAATTCTAAGTACAGGCTTGGCTATACGTGCTACAAGAATTACAGTGATTGTCTCAATATGAGAGTGTATTTGCTTCCATACTGACCTCTATGCTTGGTAATAACTTACCTAAAATCAATCAGATCATTAGCAGACATGTCCGTAAATGCACTTGAAATATGATTGCAGATGGCTACTATCGACCTATCTTAATGGACACTCTCCAAAATCCTTAACAGCGCCCATCACGCTGGAAGAGATAAAGCTGATCAAACCAAACTATAAAAGGGTGCATGCTACTCCTTCCCAGACACTTGCGTGACCTAGCTGGCCAGATCCATAACACATAAGAGTGTTTCTAATGACCAATCACATGTATATGTCAAAGATCCAACAGTTAATCTTAGATTGCTGTAGTAAGGCAGATTGTACTGGAGAATATCTTCATATTTATGTGGCAAAACCTAGTACTTTCAGCTCACCTCACCCAATGTTCCAGTATGCGTGCAGCAAAACATAGTACTGCTCAAGCACTCTCAATCAATGTGGAATGTAAAGAAAGACCAGATTTATGACAAATTTACACTTTGTTTTTTTAAAGAAGAAGAAATATCTAATAAAGAAAATTTTATAAAAAAAAGCCTCCCTGCCTCGCCCAACTTATTACACTTCTCTGTTGGAAAAAATGGAACTGGTGGTTCATAAATATGGCGCTTATTCTGAATACTATATTTCTTAGTGTATTTACCCCAGACAACTGGTATTATACATAGATAGATCTCTTGCTTCACTTCACACAGTATATTATGTAACTGACTGCCAGTAGCCACCACTAGGTGGAGCTCAGTGCATAGGAATTTATACAGTTAGTACTGAAATCAATGGAAGCTGTAGAATATCTATGCTCTAGTGGGGGATAAGGAAAATGCAGTGAATCTATGTTGAAAACAGGAAAATCAGTTCAGCACAGCACTACTCTCCCTTCTGGCCCCATAGTAGTTGTCTGGTCTGCATCTAAGATAGGTTGGCACCTTAATGTAAATTTCCATCATATTTAAAAAAAGTATTTTAGGGTTAGTCCACATAGCTGGACCTAGTTTGGTTTACTCATTATATTCATTAATATTTTGAATATAATAAGCATATCCTACACAAAAAAAAAATCATAAATATCACAATCATTTAACAAGTAAAACATTAAAATCGTAATGTAAAGGAGTGATGAATAAGTATTTGAGCTAGCCCACGGTGGCCCCACAATAGTGCAGGCACAAGGGGTTATCTATAAAAGTAAAAAGGAAAAATATAATACTTTAATCCCTTCAGGACCCTGCCATTTACCCCTTCAGGACCATGCAAATCTGACATATGTCACTTTATGTGGTGATAACTTTAAAACGTTTTTACTTATCTGAGTCATTCTGAGATTGTTTTCTTGTCACATATTGTACCACTATTGTACAGTGGTAAATTTGAGTCAAAATATTTCTTTTTTATTTATAGTAAAATACTAAATTTACCAAAAATTGGGAAAAATTAGCAATTTTCTAAAATTTTATTTCTCTGCTTATAAAACAGATAGTGATACCTCCTAAAATAGTAATTACTTTACATTTCCCATATGTCTACTTCATGTTTGGATCATTTTGTAAATCACATTTTTTTTTTTTGGGACGTTAGAAGGATAAAAAGATTAGAAGCAAAAAAAATTCCAAAACCAGTTCAGGTCTGAAGTTACTTTATTAAGGCTGACATAATAGAAACCACCCATAAATGGCCCCATTTTAGAAACTACACCCCTCAAGGTATTTAAAACTGATTTTATAAACTTTATTAACCCTTTAGGTGTTCAACAAGAATTAGAGGAAAATGTAGATACATTTCAAAATGTCACTTTTTTGGCAGGTTTTCCATTTGAATCAATTTTTTCTAGTAACAAAGCAAGGGATAACAGCCAAACAAAATGTAATATTTATTACCCTGATTCTGAAGTTTACAGAAACACCCCATATGTAGTCGTAAACTGATGTACGGGCACACAGCAGGGCGCAGAAGGAAAGGAATGCCATATGGTTTCTGGAAGTTGCCATGTCACATTTGAAGACCCCCTGATGCACCCCTAGAGTAGAAACTCCAAAAAAGGGACCCCATTTTGGAAAATACACCCTTTAAGGTATTCAAAACTGATATTACAAACTTTGGTATCCCTTTAGGTGTTCCACAAAAATTAAGGAAAATGTAGATGAAATTTCAGAATTTCACTTTTTTGGCAGATTTTCCATTTTAATCCATTTTATTTCCAGTAACAAAGCAAGGGCTAACAGCCAAATAAAACTCAATATTTATTGCCCTGATTCTGTAGTTTACAGAAACACCCCATATGTGGTCGTAAACTGCTGTACAGACACACGGCAGGGCGCAGAAGGAAAGGAACGCCATGTGGTTTTTGGAGGGCAGATTTCACTGGAATAATTTTAAGTTGCCATGTCACATTTGAAGACCCCCTGATGCACCCCTAGAGTAGAAACTCCCCAAAAATTTCCCTATTTTGGAAACTACGGGATAAGTTGGCAGTTTTGTTGGTACTATTGTAGGGTACATATGATTTTTGGTTGCTCTATATTACACTGTTTGTGAGGCAAGGTAACAAACAATAGCTGTTTTGGCACCGTTTTTATTTTTTGTTATTTACAATGTTCATCTGACAGGTTAGATCATGTGGTGTCTTTATAGAGAAGGTTGTTACGGACACGACAATACCAAATATGACAACTTTTTTGGTTGTTTGTTTCAGTTTTACATAATAAAGCATTTTTGAAAATAATATTTTTTTTTGTGTTTCCATAAACTGAAAGCCCTATTTATTAATTTTTTTTCTGGGGTCTTAAGTAGGGGCTTATTTTCTTTGGTATGAGATGATGGTTTTGTTGGTACTATTTTGGGGTGTATATGACTTTTTAATCGCTTGGCATTACACTTTTTGTGATGTAAGGTGACAAAAAATGGCTTTTTTGACCCACTTTTTTAAAAAATTTTGCGGTGTTCACCTGAGGGGTTAGGTCATGTGATATTTTTATACAGAAGGTTCTTATGAACATAGCTATACTTTGTATACTTTTTTTTATTTATTAAAGTTTTACACAATAACAGCATTTTTGACACAGTGTTTTTTTTATGGAGTTCACCTGAGGGGTCAGGTCATGTGATATTTTTATAGAGCAGGTTGTTACGGACCAGCGATACCTAATATGTCTTTATATTACTTTATTAAATGTTTTACTTGAATCTTTTAATTTTTTGTAAAACTTTATTTTTGTTACTTTTTTTCACAAATTTTTTTTGTCCCACTCTGGGAATTCAACTTTTGGGGGTCTGATCCCCTGTACAATGCATTACAATAAGTCTGTATTGTAATGCATTGGCTGTAAATGTATTACACACTGTAATACACTTCAGCCTGCTTGCCTGTGAGATCTAGGGGGCTGGATCTCACAGGCTGTCACGGAAGGCAACCATGATGATGCCTAAGGAAGGCATTGGGCTGCCTTCCCTGCCATCGGGTCCCCGTCACAGCAGCTCGGGGACCCGATGGCCACCCAGCAACCGGCGCGATACTGCACGTGACGTGATCAGCGCTGACCACGGCAGTGCGAGGGTTAATGCGTCAGCATCAATGTTTTCACCGATGCAGGCACATACAGCTGGGGTCCGGCTATCAGTGACTGCCGGACCCCTGCCTCTGATCATGTGGACGCAGCTCCTGCACCCGCCCTATCAGCAGGACGTATATGTACTTCACTAGTCCTTAAGTCCCGGCCATATATGATGTACATGTATGTCATGGGTCCTTAAGGGGTTAATAATCAATTCCTAGAAATATTACATGTAATAAATGTATGTATTTATGATCGGGAAGCAAATTTGTTTCTTTGATCTCAAGCACCAGGATTTTTGGCCTCACTCTCTCACTACCGTTCTGCATTCCAGCATTGCCGGAAACTATTGCATTACCATCCGGCCCCATTCACTATAATGGGGACCAGCAGAGATCTGGTTGCAACTCGTGAATATGCAGAGAATAGTCTAGATGAAAACTGCTGTGTGCAGTGGTTTTCATCCTGCTGATTCTCGACATGTCTGCAGGGTCTCCACCTGTCCGTATTATAGTGAATGGGGCCAGTGGGTGTTAGGTAGCGTCCTGCAATGCTAGCAGTTTTCAATATAATATCATAGCTGTCATGATGAAACATTCACTTTAATAAAGATAAATAACCACAAATGTTTGTGCATCTTTCCAAACATTGACAAGCTGGGATGCAATTTCATTAAGCCATACTCATTAATGGCTCTAGAGTATAAGAACTGTCAATTGCAACTCCATTGTTTCCAGATACTGTAATGGCATTATTAAAAAGTACACGAGAGAATACAATTTAATTAACAACTGTTTGATTAGAAAAGAGGGATGTCTCATTTTGGATAAACTCCATAGAAATCTGCAAGACATGAATAAAGTTCGCAACTCAACACAATTTATCACAAATTACGGTCAACTAGTTGGAGCAGGTTCTGCTTCTAGTACGGGCAGATTTTCTAAAGGAATAAATCACCGTATTTACTTCATTACAAAGCATTGAAAGGAATAAGTGACAAGGTTAAAGTGATTATCCAGCCATTTAAAATATTCTAAAAACTTGTGAGAATGTTTTAAATTACTAAAAGAAGTAATAATACCTGGCTTCTTCTGTTCTGACACTTCCCGGGTCCCCTGCTTGATCTGTGGCTTCTGCTCCTTCCCATCATAGACATGTGATGCCAGACAGATTTAGCATTACTTAAAGGGATTGTCCAAGATTCTAATGATGATGACCTATCACCAGGATTAGTCAGAAATGTCAGATTGATGGGGGTCAGACTCTTAGCTGTTTGAAGAGGCCACACCACTCTGGTTATCAAACACAGAGCCCTACATTTTATAGCAGCTATGCTTGGTATTGTAGCTTGAATGGGACTGGACTGTGCCAAGGCCATTTGAATTATAAAGGTGATGTCAATTACATACATAGGTAAAGGCTGCAGTGCTTCCCGGAGCACCGCAACCTCTTTAAACAGCAGATCGGCTGTGGTCCTTGGAGATGGATCCCCACTGACCAGATATTGATGAACTATCCTGAAGATAGGCCATCAGTATCAAAATCTCAGACAAACCCTTTTAAGTAATGTTAAATCTGTTAGACCATGTAGGCCTTGTCCCTCCCCACACCCTCCGGCCATACCTCATCCCCTTTTTAGAATAGTAGCAAGCAGGGTGTAAACCAACAGATGTGGTTGCACAAAAATGATCAACTTTTTGAAGTCCCTTATCTGGTGCAGGGGGCTTGATAAATCACACCTTATGTTCACATTGCCATTCAGACTTCTGTTTGGAGCTTCCACTTCAAGCAAGAATAGTGCAGCATGTAGTTCTGTTCTTGACGTTAAAGTGAAAGAAACCTTGTTGGAATTCTGATGGATCTTATGATCAGGCCAAGCATTTTCCTATTAAGAACAAAAGCTATAGTGCATAGTAGTAATGACACTGTGTAACTGAATATAATTATAGTTTTTTTTGCTGCCAACTGATTTGCATGTGTAATAATAAAAAGAAGGCAAACGAAGAACCTAAGACTACTAAACCCCTCAACACGCAGGAAGTAATGGTACATGATAGAGTCTATTCTGATGCCACCTACTACATTCATGTCAGGAACTTAGATATTCAGTGTATTGACTGCATTGCTTGATGGTTTTAATACAAATAAAAGTTGAGCTTTTGGAGCAAAATAGGCTCTGCCTTTGTATTATGATGTAGTAACTTGAAGCTCCAAGAACCTAACCCGAAGTCTGTAACATCATCCTCAACATGAGTCATTTATAATACTGGCCTCCTCATATAGGACAGATAAAACTTTAGGTCAAAGGCCCAGGTGTTATCACAACTTGTACATTCCATACAGTTATCCCCATAGCATAAACTAAATATATATATACTTTATAACTAAAATACTATAATTAAAAGATCTTCTCTTTCCAAAAAAGTATGCCTAGAAATCTCCTCCTAGTAAAGATTAAATCCATGCAATTACAATAGCATAAATTGTTGCCTGAGATGTGACTTCTCTGTGGGAAGTAGAGTTTTAAACAATTGAAGAAAACACTTAGTATACTGCAGTCCAGTGACAAATGTAATAACTCTGATTTGTATCCGTACTACAGAAACAGATGATACCAGTAGGGTGTCCACATGCAGAATTCATTAGGCACAGTTACTGAATCCTTAATTAATTGACTTTCCTTTTTTTAGTATACTGAGGTATAATTCATTTTACTTGAAAATCCTCCATAAATGTCCAAAACAGTAACTATGCACTTTACCTTACTGCACAGAGATATAAGAAGTAGTACGACTGAGAACAGACAGTATTTTATAGCTGAGATGCTTGGCTCCTATGCACAGGAGCATTATTACCACAGTTCAATATGTCACTTCGTTCAACAGGCCATTAGTAATATACAAAATCAGATACTCCTTCCTCGAGGCAAAGACTACTCATTGTAATAATTATACATCCAGTACAAACAGCACAGATTTATTATCATAGCAGAGCTGGTACACATTATCTGCAGGTGTCTTGCTTATTGCAGGTCTGTGTCTGCATTTCGCATTTACTTAGTAACTAATGTAAGGGATAGAAAGTGAGTTCAATTGCACTGCTGGATGGGCAAAAGCATAGAAAAGTGCTCCAATTAATGGGTTTAAAAACGGAAGCAAATTAGTACAACCTATTAGTCTGGTAGAAAGAATAATGGAGGTCATTTATGAACAGATACATGCCACTTTTGTGGCGTACATTTGTCGCAGAGTCTGTCGCACGCCATGTTGCAGAATTTGCAACTTCTTCTCCCCTTATGCCAGGTCTAAAAAAGTGTCCGAATCACCTTATTCATCATTTGCTGCTCTTGGTTTAGACATAGAAAATGGTCTAAATGTAAGGCCTCATGCACACAAACATATTTTCCTTCCATGTCTGTTCCGCTTTTCTTACAGAATGCACACTGACGTCATCTGTATTTTTTGTGGACTGCAAAATACATACGGTCATGTGCAAGGAAGAAAGCAAGGAAGCTGTCTTAACTTTAGAATCAGTGGTGGATATGCTGAAATTATGTGGAGGCCAGCTCCTCCACATAACTTCAGCAAAGTAGCGCCAGAGCAGGGGCTTATTATCACCTTTCCTACCATTGCCGTAATAGCATGGCGCTGCGGGAAGTGACTTCCCGACCAGTGCCGTAGTACTATGGCGCGCTAATCAGGCGGGTGCAGGAGCTGCACCCGCTCGATCAGCTGCAGGGGACCGGCTGTTCCCGTTAGCAGGACCCTTGCTGTATGTGCCAGCATCAGTGAAAACACAGATGCTGGCGCATTAACTCTGCTGTGGTCAGCGCTGATCGCAGCATGTGTGGGTGTGTGGAGCTCCCTCCAGCTCCCCATCGGGTCACAACGCTGGATCTCACAGACAGGAAGGCTGTAAGTGTATTACAGAAGTATTGTAATGCATTGTACAGGGGATCAGACCCCCAAAAGTTGTGGCGGAAAAAAAAGATAAAAAAAAGTTAAAATAAAGTTTTGGACAATAAAAAAAAAAAAAAGGTGTTCTTTTCCCATAATTAAGTAATATAAAAATTGTACATATTATGAACATATTAGGTATTGCTGCTATCACCTCATCCCGCAAAAAATGAGACCCTACCTGAGATAATCACTATAAAAAGAAATAAAATAGGGCAGTCAGAAAATGGCAACCCAAAAACAAGATTTCATTCTGATCAAAGATGCATTTACTGTGTAAGACTTAACAAAAATAAAAATAGACATATTGGGTATCGCCGCATCCGTAACAACCTGCTCTATAAACATATCACATTATATTCCCCCTCAGGTGAATACTATAAAAAAGAAAAATTTTAAACTACGCCAAAACAGCCTTTTTTCACCTTGCCTCAAAAAAAGTGTAGTACCAAGCAATCAAGTAGTCTTATGTACCCTGAAATTGTACCAATTAAATATTCACCTCATCCCGCAAAAAATTACAAACACTCAATAAATAAAAACCAATGGTGCCCATAAACCAATCCATCAAAATCTACGCTGCAAAAGCCATATTGCGCTCCTTTCGTTCTGAGACCTGCCATGTGCCCCCACAGCAGTTTACCACCACATATGAGGTGTTACTGTATTCAGGAGAACAAATGGGTAACAAATTATGGGGTGCTTTTTCTCCTTTTACCCCTTGTTAAAATAAAAACAAAATTGGGGCTAAAACAACGTTTATTGGAAGAAATTAAATTTTTCATTTTCACATCCAAGTGTTTTCAAATTCCGCAAAAGCTTAGGGGGTCAAAGTGCTCAGTACCCTCTTTAATATATTCTTTAAAGGGTGTAGTTTCCAAAATGGGGTCACTTTTTTAGGGTTTCCACTGTAGGGGTATGACATAGTCTCTTCAAATACAAACTGGTGCCCAAAAACCATTCTAGCAAAATCTACCTCCAAAATCCATATGGCGCTCCTTTCCTTCTGACCACTGCCACATGCCCATAGAGCAGTTTACCACCACATATGGGGTATTTCTGTAAACTGCAGAATCAGAGTAATGCATATTGAGGTTTAGTTTGCTGTTGACCCTTGCTGTGTTGCAAGAAAAAATTGATTAATATGGAAAATTGATTAACATGAAAAATGTATTAACATCTAAAATGGGGTAAATTATGGGTGGTTTCCATTATGTAAGCCTCTCAAAATCACTTTTTAACTGAATTGGCGCTTAAAAAAATTGTTTTGGAAATTTTGTTGAAAATTTTAAAAATGGCTTCTAAACTTTTAAGCTTTCTAACGTCCTAAAAAAATAAAATGACATTTACAAAATGATGCCAACATAAAGCAGACATATGGGGAATGATGACTGATAACAATTTTTATGAGGCATTACTATCTGTCTTAAAAGTATAGAAATTATGAATTTTCCAAATTTTGGGATTTTTTTATAAATAAAGGAAAAATATATTGACTCAAATTTAGCACTGTCGTAAAGTACAATGTGTCACGAGAAAACTGTCTCAGAATTGCCTGGATAAGTAAAAGTGTTCCAAAGTTATTACCACATAAAGTGACACGTCAGATTTGCAAAAAATGGGCTGGGCAGAAAGGTGAAAACTGGCCTGGGGTAGAAAGGGCAGCATCTAAAACTACAGTCTAATTTAATAAATTATTATGTTTACAACTTTATGTACTGCATGCAAGACTTCTGTCTCTGCTCCAAAATCATCTTCTGAGCGTAAACCTAACGGACCCCATTATAGTCTATGGGGTCCGTAGGCTCCGCTCGGCTCAGTTATGTGCCCAATCCGTCCTATAACGGAGCAGGAGAATGGAAAGGATGAACGCTGGTGTGAACGAAGCCTTATTTTCTTGTATTGGAAAATGGGGAAAAATTATTTGTGGGGTAAAATTGAAGAAAAAAAAAAGATTACCACCAATATTTTTTGGGTTTTGACATCACGGTGTTCACTGTACCCTAAAAAATTTGCTGACATCCTTATAATGTGGCTCGATGCGATTGTGGCGATATCAAACTCGTGTGGTTTTGATTTTGTTTAATTTCTTTAAAAAAATAAATAAAAAATCATTGAAAAATATCTAAATTTTCTTTGCAGCTCCATAATTTTTTTATATTTCAGTCTACATAGCTGTATGAGGGCTTGTTTTTTGCGTAACGAACCTTAGTTTTTATTGGTACCATTTTTGGCATTGACAACTTTTTGATCCCTGTTATTCTTTTTTTGAGGGGGAGACATGACAAAAAAAGAGAGAATCGCGTGTTTTTTTTTTTTTACTGCACAGAAAATTTTTAGTTCAGATATTTTCAGACAAGTAGTGATGCCTAATACGTTAATTTTTTATTGTTTATATATTTTACATGTAAAATAGGGAAAGGGTGGTGATTTAAACTTTTAATATTTTTTTTATAACTGTTATCCCCCTTAGGGGGCTAGTACATGTTTTTTTTAAACCCTTCTCCTATTCTCCCTAATATAGATCTATTAGGGTGAATACAATTTTTACACTATTCATTCTGAGCTATGCGTCAAGGGCTCTGATCGTAAGGCAGAGGGAGCCGCATCCTTCTTCCTTAACTCGCAGGTGCTGCGATCAGCGTTGATCACGGCACCTGAGGGGTTAAATGATGGGAGAGACATGATCGCTGCTCCCTGTCATTGAGGCTGGGTGCCAGCAGTATGATACAGCTGGCACCTGCCGCGTATCGAGCAGGCTCACTGCAGAGGCCCGTTCCATACAAATGTGGGCGCATAACATAGTACATATAGGACCTTATCTATTAGGGGTTAATTAATGTAGTCTAAGGGTTCATAAGAAGGGCTAGATCTTTTAGCTTTCAGCATAATTGAGACATATATCTTGGGCTAAATATATGACTAATCTTTTTTTTAAAAAAAGCCCTTGCTGTACTAGGGTTAAATAAACTACCGTCCAATCATGTTTTCCTAGCGGGTATAATGTTAGGTTGATAATGGAGCAACGGGGATGTATTGCCTTGTAATTTTTAACATCCCACTAAAACCAGTTTATATGAAAGGTTTTCCTTTCTGTCAGATGGTGGTTTACTTACACATGTGTGATCCGGAAAGGTAATTCACATTTTATACTGCCGACTAAGGAGTCATTGTGGCTCCGATCTAATCAGTTTTGGTGCGTGAAACATGAAGGCCAATGGCAGCTTGAGTTGTTTTATCATCAAGTTTTAAATAACATGACCTCCGGAGAACGGCAATAGCAATTAGGGTGCATCATTTTGTACAAGGAAAATAAAATCTTTAGACCAGCACTCTGAGGCCAGGGCTGCGTTAACTGTGATGACCGCACTTAATGAAGACATCTGCCCAAGGGAGAACAAGGTTACTAACTCATTTTATATAGGTCACCAAGCAAATATCACATGATTTACAGCCTCGTAAGAAAGGCTATACTAATGCAGTATACTCTCAGACTACAGAGTCTTTTTAGGTCATCGGAAAGCATTATCAAAAGTGTTAGCTACAGCTTAGCATGTGTCACAAGCACTAACGTTTCAAGGAGGAACCTAAAGAAACAGCATGCAGAAACAGTCAAAAAAATTCTAATATTGCACTTTACAACATATCTTACATTTATTACAAAGGGAATGTGGGACTTACTTTATGTAGTATGGCACTTTATTTGGTGAGATAGCCCTCTCCCATGGACCCTGGACTGAAGCTGAAAAAAAAAGTGATAGACTTAAGATCAAGATATAATCAAAATATAGAGGCCATAATTCACATCATTAGCTGTACACTTGACCAGGCTCACGTGGGACTATTTACCTGATAGTCCTTGAGGACAGCAAGAATTAACCTACAGAGTAGTGGAGGGAAGATAAGTTTAGCCAAGTACAGTGATTAAACACATGCTTCCCAGCACAAGAAAACTTAAGTGAAAGATGAAAGTCAGGAGCTATATCTCTCACTGCTGCTCTTCCTTGTCTTTTCTGCTGGTTTTGTTTCATGATTTATTTCTGCAATTTCCTAACATATCAGGGCCTGCTTTGTAGGCACTGAGGGGCTCACCTGAATATGATTCCCCATGACGAGTGGTTAGAGAAAAACAGCAGTTCATGTAATTGCTAATATTCAAATCAAAGTCTTGTTTCATTTAAGTTCTGCATATGTTACTTTTTGCATACGAAAATATAATTTATTCCAGCGAATGTATCTTGTGAGTCCAAGTTCATCTCTCTAGTCAGACAAATGACAATGACTGCTATATTACATAATAGATTTACATACTAAACGGGAATATTCATAATCTATTCATATCCTATACTACATAATAATATATCTATTGACGATAAACCTTTGCAATGCTAAAATGAGCATTACAAAAGTTCAGTAATTATGCTGGTGAGGAGGGCTATAGTATTCCCGCATCTGTGCACATACATTATCACAATCTGCTCCATAACTAAAGGGACTAGTGATGAGAGAATTATTCAAAAGTTCGATTCGGCTGTGTTCGATTTGCTTCTTGATGAAATACTTTGTCACAATGCATATTTCTTTGTAAGTAGTGGGTGCAAAGACATTTGCGCCGCTCCCTGTCATTGTACCCCTTAGGTGCCGCGTTCATACATGATCGCGGCATCTGATATAAATAACAGAGTTTCAAATAAAAAATAAAAAAATACTTAACTGATACATTTGCTCATGACGGGCCGGCTGCCACCATCTTGCTTGAAGATCTTGTATGAAATCTCGCGCAGCCCGTTTTGAAGTCATCACACTGGCTGGGGTGGTGACTTCATACGTCATGGCGCACAGGATTTTGTGTAAGATCTATAAGCAAGATGGCAGCAGCTGGCCCGTCGGGAGCAAATTGATCAGGTGAGTTTTTTTTGTTTTTTACACTATTTTAGGTAAAATCAATTCGCTACCACGAAGCAAGAGGAAATTGCTTTGTGGACTTCTATTCGCTTAACACTAAGGCTGGGTTCAGACCTGATCGTTTTACAGCGCGTTCCTACGCGCTGTAAAACGCTCAACAGGCAAGAACCAATGATTCCCTATGGGAATGGTTCTCACCTGAGCGTTTTACAGCGTGTACGATCGCGCTGTAAAACGCCCGACGCCTCAAGAAGTACAGGAGCTTCTTTGGGGCGTCTTGTCGCGCGTTCCCGTACATAGACTTCCGGGAACGCGCGACAATGGGCGTTCGCATACTACCGGAGCCGCGTATGTTAGACGCCGGAGAATTGCGCATGCACAGCGCTCAGGTCAGTACGCTCAGGTCTGAACCCAGCCTTAAAGGGACATTCTAGGAAAAATGATTACACCAAATGTAGAGCGTGAGGGTCTGAGCCATGGATTTTCTTCTTACTGTCATGCACCACCCCCTCAGTGGAGCATAGATAGGTTAGAGGAACCAATGGCACAGGCAGCAGCAGCTAATCTAAAATTTTTACTAATACCAGTATGGATACATACTGCTGCAGACCTCGTATGGGAGAGAATATTGGACATTTCACCTTGCAGCTGCCATGCCAAGTAATGGCAAGCTGATAATTGGACTACTGAATTATAAATTCAAGAATGCATACTGGCATAGAGATAACTTTATGAAATATATTGTAGAGCTCTCGAAAAGGAATGGAGTGTCAAATGAGTTTGGGAAAGAATGATCAACCACAATGGTGAACTAGGGAAGGAGGATCCTGGCACAAATAAAATGGGGAGGGAGTAGCATGGTACATAGAAGAATTAGTGTAGAAGGAGTGTTGGACTGGAATCTCTAGGGCCCACCAGTAAAATTTATTTTAGGGGCCCCCTGTATGGATACATTCAAACATTACCTGCCTACACAGCAGCAGACAGCAGATGATTGATTATGGGGGTTCCCATAGCGACTTTGAAAAGGTGGGTTCCTGGGAAAAGAAGATACTGGCTTCTGTACCTAAAAGTGAACTCAACGACCTGACTGTGTCAATACAAAATAAACTGGATAGTTTCTTAAATAATTTACCCAATTTTATATGAACATAGAGGAGCTGTACACTGCCTATATATAGATAGTGCAGTAAGTCTAATGTGTAATGTGCCACTAGTGCAAGAGGTGGGAGACTAGGGGCCCGCCAAGTGATTCACCTCTACCCCTGTGGGCCAGTACAGGCCAGTAGAAGATATTTTGCACGTGATCAACAGTTTCTAGTATGTAAAAGGGTACAAAAACTGAATTAGGTTTCCATAATTTTAAAAACTATTTTGTGAGAAATTCAATATGATATTAATATTTATTCTTTTAATGTAATGTAGGAAATGAAATAATGTAATAACTGGAAACCTTTAACATAACTTAAATTAACACATCTCTCCTTTCTGTGTACATACAATGAAATGACAGAATCAATTGTTAGTATTGTTAGTAGAGGGATTCTGAAATCTGTTTGATTTAAAGATTGTATTATATCTGAAAAAGTAATTCATAAAGCAATAGCTTTATCTGGTAAAAATCTTGATAAAGGCTATGGATACCTTTGAGGCAGTTTTACTGTATTGACTGTATTATAGGATAAAAACATATCTGCAAATGATTATTGTAAAAAAAAAAATATGCCTCATTTGTCTTCAGCAGTTTTCATACATTCTCATACATTTCTGCTTGTTTGGTCTGATTCAGTGTGAAATCCATCACATGGCTTGGTCTTTAGCCCCTTACCCTGCTCTCCTGACCACAAATATTAGCTGACATCTTTGCAATAAAATATACTTAAAGCAATAAGGATTTCAGTTTCACTGGTGTTCAGAAAAGCACAGGCAGGGACAACAGAGCGAGCCATCAGGGAGCTCACACTGAACCAAACTGAGCAGCCTGCAGTGTATGAGAATATGTGCAGGCTGCAGAAGGTAAGAGAAACAAATATGTTTTATCCTTTAGTACAAGTTGGTGATAACTAGCTCAACTATTTTTAATTCAAGGTTTTGAGAGAAGAGTGAAGGGGAATTCAAGACACTACAAAAGGATAAAATAATGTTATGCAATATATATATATATATATATATATATATACACACACACACATATATACACAGTATATGTATATATATATATATATATATATATATAGTAGAACACGGTGGCGGCACTGGACAGAAAAAAACTAGCGGGTGCTAGGTCCAAGGGTGTAGCTGCTCACCCCGTTGAAATAGATAGGAAAACCGGACAGCACTCCAAATAAAAGCCAAGTGGTGTTTATTCACCCATAAAACTACTCCTTGCTGAAATCATATATATATATATATATATATATATATATATATAAATAATCATTTTTGTAGTTAATTAAACCACAGTTTCAATGAAAAAGACATATATGAACACTGACTGGCAGAATGTGTGCAATTTAAATTTTTGTACCCTTAGTATGAAGATTTGCAATTACGCGTTTGTCTACCAACTTAAAAAAAATATGCATATGCCACCTATGAAAAACATAAGGATTACAAAGTTAAAACAGCAATAAAAAACAACAACAACAAAAAAAACAATTACACTGCATACTGTAGTACTGCAATGTTCTTGCCAAGTATATTTCACAGAGCTGAACATATTTTTATTTTTGCTCTCTTTGGTCTATTCTACATCCAATTATTTTTCAAATTTATTACGGTATCTGCTATTAAACATACTTGAAGTAAAACTGAAAACATGTTACATTCCACAGAAAGCAGTTATAGTCCCTCATATATTTGGGAGACTGACTTCTGGTCTACAAAAACATTATTTTTCATATTCTAATAAAGAATGAGATGTCTACAACTTCCAAATAATGAGACTTTTCAGACATCAAGATCATAAGTCACTTTTACAGCATATCTCTATAGGCAAAATATAACCTTTTATAGGAACTATTCTTGCTGATTAAGATGAAGCGCTAGATATTTTCTCAGATACTACCCTCCCATATTATTACCATGTTTAATGAATGTTGTTACCTGATGTACTATATTTTCTAATTTAACCACTTCCATACCAGGCCATTTAAGCTCCTTCCTGACGAAGCATAATTTAGTGAATCTAATGTTTGTCCTTATATGTGGTGATAACTTGGAAAAATTCACTATTTTCTAAATTTTAATCTACTTGCTTTTAAGACAGATAGTGATACCTCATAAAGTAGTTTTCAATTAACATTCCCCACATGTCTACTTTATGATGGCATCATTTTGTAAATGTCATTTAAATTTTTAGGATGTTAGACGGCTTAGAATTTAAAGCATTTTTAAAAAAATATATATTTTAAGAAAATTTCCAAAATAAACTTTTTTAAGGACCAATTCAGATTTGAAGTCACTTTGAGGAGCTTACATAATGTAAACCACCCATAAATGACCCCATTATAGAAGCTTCACCCCTAAATTTTATTCAAAACTAATTTTAGAAGTGTTGTTAACCCTTGTGTGCAATATGGAGGTGAAATTAAAAAATATAACTTTTTTGCAGATTTTCTATTTTAATCTTTTTTTTTATTGTAACACATGGAGGTTTAACAGCACCCCCCCCTTCCAATATGTATTATCCTGATTCTGCAGTTGTCGTAAACTGCTGCATGGGCACACAGCAGGGCGCAGAAGAAAAGGAGCGCCATATGGTTTTAGGAAGGCAGATTTTGCTGGAATGGTCTCTGGGTGGCATGTTGCATTTGAAGAGACCTTGAGGTACCCCTACAGTGACCACATTTTGGTAACTACTGCACCACACAAGGAATTTTTAATGGGTGTAGTAAGCTATTTGACCCCATAGAATTTAAAAACTTTTTTTTTTACAAGAATATGGTGCTTTAGTCCCAAATAGAAGAATATCAACACACAATTTCTTACCAATTTTCTTCTGAATACAGAAACACTTCATTTGTGGTCGTAAATTGCTGTTTGGGGATACGTCAGGGCTCAAAAGAGAAGTAGTTCTTATGTTTTTTGACAGGCAAGGTGGGAAAAAGCATAGTTTCCATTTTTTATGGAGTTCACCTGATGGGAAAGTTCATGTGATATTTTTATAGTGCCAGTCGTTTGTGGATGTGACAATGCCAAATATGTCTCAGTATGAGATGATACCAGTGCTCACAGTAGCTCCTTGGCCTTCTCTCAGCTTAGTCTAGGTTATGCGATGTCACATGGCCTAGGCACAGCTCAGCCACATTGAAGTGAATGGGGCTGAGCTTCGATACCAAGCACAGCCATTGGTGAGCTGTGCTTGGTAAGCAGAGAGAAGGCCGCGATGCTACTGCGAGAGCTACTGCCTTCTCAAACAGCTGATTGGCGGGTATCCTGGGTGTTGTATTTCCACTGATCAGATACTGTTGACCTTTCCAAAGAATAGGTCATCAGTAAAAAAAAAAAAAAAAAAACTCTCTGAAAACCCCTTTAACAATGGGATTCTATGGGTATGGACACCACTGTATGGCATCCAATCAAACATCAGTTTAATGTATATTTCATGTTTATATGCCCTAGTAAAACATATGCATGGGGTTTGTCTGTTTGTCTCCCCTTTTTGTGTTTTTTTTTTTTTTTTTTTACCTCAACGCACTTTGGTTTCCTTCTATATCCCAAAAACCATAGTGACAGTTAAATGACATGCTATAAAATTGAGGGAAATTACATTGTTAACCCCATTCAGCAAAAGGACTGATGAATGATGACAGTCTTATTATTGCAGAATATGTTGATTCTACAGTATATAAGGAACACAATGTAAAACTAATGATTTCTTTTTGTAATGGGGACACACAACATCTTCCCACATATCGGGCACATTATGTGTGCAATATGGAAAAGTACCTATTGTTCCTGCAGTAAATAGCAAAACCCTGTATGTTGCTGCTCACATTCATAGTTGACTTCTGTTGCAAAAAAAATTTACTAATTTATTTGTCCTTTATGGTTTCAACTTCTCCAAATTTCTAGATTTTATAAAAGTTTTACTGATGCTGGCTCGAACACTGAAATAATCCACAGGGACCGTACAAGGGTGAAATCAGGTATGCCAGCAATGTCGCTTGGATTTAATGGAGACATTGATTTATTGCTTCCACCTCGGAGATGGCCTATATTATGGATGAAAGAGAAATTCGTCATCTGTTGGACTGTCACTGTCCTGAAGATGTGATAATAAACTTCACTTGTTTCTATCCAAAGAAGTTGATTGACTGTTTTTCTGGGATCTGAATAAACAGAGTGGACAGTCAATGTAAAGAGCAAACTTGTGATTTATCAAGAGGTTTATTAGACTAGACAACACTCTGCTCAGGTCATTCTTTAGTCTTTCAGGTAGGACCCTTATTAATATTTGACCCATAGATTGCAGTAACAGAGACTGAAGCAATGTTTCTTTACACAATCTTAGCTCACAGTTTTGGTTATGTTTCATGCATTAATAAGTACATTATATGTAAAGCGACCATCATCAACAGCAACACAATCTTTTTACAGTGATCAGATTGTGTGTTTTTATTGTAAAGTATATCACCAAGACAAAAAAGGAGGCACTAGATCAAAAATTGCATATTAACAACACCATCTTTATAAGAATACCATATTTAAAAAAGTAACACCAAGAATGATACAGAGAAATCAAGAGAGGGAGCTGCCATTAAAAATATACATGTAGCATCATACTGATCAAATAATCCAGTAAACAGGCCAGATAACCACTCAGAAGTAGAGTTGAGCGAACACCTGGATGTTCGGGTTCGAGAAGTTCGGCCGAACTTCCCGGAAATGTTCGGGTTCGGGATCCGAACCCGATCCGAACTTCGTCCCGAACCCGAACCCCATTGAAGTCAATAGGGACCCGAACTTTTCGGCACTAAAAAGGCTGTAAAACAGCCCAGGAAAGGGCTAGAGGGCTGCAAAAGGCAGCAACATGTAGGTAAATCCCCTGCAAACAAATGTGGATAGGGAAAAGAATTAAAATAAAAATTAAATAAATAAAAATTAACCAAAATCAATTGGAGAGAGGTCCCATAGCAGAGAATCTGGCTTCCCGTCACCCACCACTGGAACAGTCCATTCTCAGATATTTAGGCCCCGGAACCCAGGCAGAGGAGAGAGGTCCCGTAACAGAGAATCTGGCTTCATGTCAGCAGAGAATTAGTCTGCATGTCATAGCAGAGAATGAGGCTTCACGTCAGCCACCACTGCAACAGTCCATTGGCATATATTTAGGCCCAGCACACAGGCAGAGGAGAGAGGTCCCGTAACAGAAAATCTGGCTTCATGTCAGCAGAGAATCAGTCTTCATGTCATAGCAGAGAATCAGGCTTCATGTCAGCCACCACTGCAACAGTCCATTGGCATATATTTAGGCCCAGCACACAGGCAGAGGAGAGAGGTCCCGTAACAGACAATCTGGCTTCATGTCAGCAGAGAATTAGTCTGCATGTCATAGCAGAGAATGAGGCTTCACGTCAGCCACCACTGCAACAGTCCATTGGCATATATTTAGGCCCAGCACACAGGCAGAGGAGAGAGGTCCCGTAACAGACAATCTGGCTTCATGTCAGCAGAGAATTAGTCTGCATGTCATAGCAGAGAATGAGGCTTCACGTCAGCCACCACTGCAACAGTCCATTGGCATATATTTAGGCCCAGCACACAGGCAGAGGAGAGAGGTCCCGTAACAGACAATCTGGCTTCATGTCAGCAGAGAATTAGTCTGCATGTCATAGCAGAGAATGAGGCTTCACGTCAGCCACCACTGCAACAGTCCATTGGCATATATTTAGGCCCAGCACACAGGCAGAGGAGAGAGGTCCCGTAACAGACAATCTGGCTTCATGTCAGCAGAGAATTAGTTTGCATGTCATAGCAGAGAATGAGGCTTCACGTCAGCCACCACTGCAACAGTCCATTGGCATATATTTAGGCCCAGCACACAGGCAGAGGAGAGAGGTCCCGTAACAGACAATCTGGCTTCATGTCAGCAGAGAATTAGTTTGCATGTCATAGCAGAGAATGAGGCTTCATGTCAGCCACCACTGCAACAGTCCAGTGGCATATATTTAGGCCCAGCACACAGGCAGAGGAGAGAGGTCCCGTAACAGACAATCTGGCTTCATGTCAGCAGAGAATCAGTCTGCATGTCATAGCAGAGAATCAGGCTTCACGTCACCCACCACTGCAACAGTCCATTGTCATAAATTTAGGCCCAGCACCCAGGCAGAGGAGAGAGTGTCATGGAACCATGAACCAGACGTACAACAAGAGATAAGTGGAAAATAAGAAGGTTTTATTGAAGAGCAAGCCGTAGCAAAGTCCGAACGGATGGCTAAACCGAAGCAGGGTCTTGCGGAGACAGAGGTCAGGAACCAGAAGGGTAGTCAGACGAAGCCGGAATCAGGAACCAACGGGGTAGTCAGACGAAGCCGGAATCAGGAACCAACGGGGTAGTCAGACGAAGCCGGAATCAGGAACCAACGGGGTAGTCAGACGAAGCCGGAATCAGGAACCAACGGGGTAGTCAGACGAGGCCAGGATCAGGAACCAGAAGCAGCAGCAGTCTTGGAAGCATGTGAACACAGGAGGACCAAGCAAGGAACTGAAGCCACAGACCTCCTATATATATGAGCTAGGCATCCAGCTCCTCCCAGTGGGAAGGAGGAGCCGCAGGGTGGGAGGCTACAAGAAAAACCAGAAACCAAGATGGCCGCCAGCACATGTCAAACGAAGGGAACAGCAAGGAGGTAAGACCATGACAGTACCTCCCCCTCAAGGGCCCCTCCTCCGCGGAGTAAGGAACGGTTTCTGAGGGAAGCGTGCGTGGAAGGCTCGGAGCAAGACAGGAGCATGGACATCTGCGGAGGGAACCCAGGAACGCTCCTCTGGACCATAACCACGCCAATGGACCAAAAACTGCACCCGGCCGCGGACCAGGCGTGAGTCCAGGATATTGCTCACCTCATACTCCTCACGATTGCCCACTTGGACCGGACGAGGCCGAGGAATCGAGGAAGTGAAACGATTACACACCAGTGGCTTCAACAGGGAGACATGAAACACGTTGGAGATCCGCATGCCAGGAGGAAGCGCAAGGGCATAGGCTACCGGGTTTACCCTGCGAAGCACTCGGAAGGGACCAACAAAGCGAGGCGCCAGCTTGGGAGTGGGCACTCGAAGGTTGAGGTTGCGGGTGGACAACCATACGCGGTCTCCGACCTGGTAGGAAGGAGCGGGCGCTCGTCTGCGATCAGCCTGGAGTTTCTGGCGCTGCGCAGAGACCTCAAGGGACCTCTGGATCTGTACCCAAGAAGCACATAGGACGGAAAGGTGATCCTCCACAGCCGGAATATCCTGGGGAGAGAATACCTCCGGTAACACGGCAGGTTGGAACCCATAATTGGCCATGAAGGGAGACGTCCCAGAGGAAGAGTTCACCGCCGTGTTCCTGGCAAACTCAGCCCAAGGCAGGAGGTCAACCCAATTGTCTTGGTGATCGGAGACATAGCAACGAAGGAATTGCTCCAAGGCCTGATTGGATCGTTCTGCGGCCCCATTGGACTGAGGGTGGTAGGCCGAGGAGAAAGAGAGATGAATCCCCAACTGGGAGCAAAAGGCGCGCCAGAACCTGGACACAAACTGACTCCCCCGATCCGACACAATCTCCTTGGGCAAACCGTGCAACCGGAAGACCTCCCTGGCAAAAATCGAGGCCAACTCTTGTGCAGAGGGTAACTTCTTGAGAGGAACACAGTGGCACATTTTGGAAAACCGATCCACAATCATGAGAATGACCGTATGGCCTCGGGATGCAGGGAGGTCCACAATGAAATCCATCCCCAGGTGTGACCATGGACGCTCCCCGGTGGCTATGGGTTGCAAAAGGCCCAACGGAAGGTGCCGAGGGGACTTACTCTGGGCACAAACGGAGCATGCCGCTACATATGCGGCGATGTCGGAACGTAGAGAAGGCCACCAGAACAGACGTGAAACCGCCCAGGACAGCTGATTCTTTCCAGGGTGCCCCGCGGCCTTGGAGTTATGGTAGGTTCGCAACAACCGAGTGCGCAACTCCTCAGGCACAAAACATCTGCCGTTGGGTCTCCCAGAGGGAGCACCAGATTGAGCCGCCAAAATCTGCTCACCCAGAGGAGAAGTCAGGCTGGTGCGAATAGCGGCCAGGATCTGATTCGGGGGTATGACCGTAGTCGGAATCGACTCCTCCTCGGACAGCTCGGAGTACTGCCGTGATAAGGCATCCGCTCTGATGTTCTTGGAGCCGGGTAGGTAGGAGACCACGTAATTAAAACGTGACAAGAACAGAGCCCATCTGGCCTGACGTGGTGTCAATCTCTTGGCCTCAGAAAGGTAGGTCAGATTCTTGTGGTCCGTCAGGATGAGAACCGGAACCACCGAGCCCTCGAGCAAGTGCCTCCATTCTTTAAGGGCCTGCACGATGGCCAATAACTCCCTGTCACCAATCTGATAGTTGCACTCCGCGGAAGACAGTTTCCGGGAGTAAAACCCACAAGGAAGCAGAGGACCCTCTGGTGTTCTACGCTGAGACAGGAGGGCGCCTACTCCCGTCTCAGACGCGTCCACCTCGAGGACAAAAGGCAACCCAGGGTTGGGATGCGACAGAATCGGAGCCGACACAAAGGCGGACTTTAGAGCCTCAAAAGCTCGGATGGCCTCGAGCGGCCAGACCTGCGGATTACTGCCCTTCCTGGTCAGATCCGTGAGAGGCTTGGCTAGCATGGAAAAGTCCCTGATGAACTTCCGATAATAATTGGCGAAGCCCAAAAAGCGCTGCAGGGCACGAAGCCCACTGGGCTGGGGCCACTGTAAGACAGCCGAAACCTTCTCAGGATCCATGGAGAACCCCTCAGCGGAAATGATGTAACCTAAGAAGGTTACCTGGGATCGGTGAAATTCGCATTTCTCAAGCTTACCGAACAGCTTGTTCTCTCGTAAGCGTTGCAACACTCGTCTGACATCCAGAATGTGGGCCTCCATGGATGCAGAATATACCAAGATGTCATCCAAATAGACCACCACACACTGCTGCAACAGGTCACGGAAAACATCGTTGATGAATTCCTGGAAGACTGCGGGCGCATTGCACAACCCAAAGGGCATAACCAAGGATTCATAATGACCGGTCCTGGTGTTAAACGCGGTCTTCCACTCATCGCCCGCCTTGATCCTTACCAGGTTATATGCCGCCCTCAGGTCGAGTTTGGTAAAGACCGTGGCCCCTTTGAGGCGATCGAACAGCTCGGAAATCAAGGGTATCGGGTAAGCGTTCTTGATCGTGATGCGATTGAGACCCCTGTAATCGATGCAAGGCCTCAACTCGCCGCCCTTCTTTTTCACAAAGAAAAATCCAGCCCCTGCCGGGGACGAGGATTTGCGAATGTGTCCGCGTGAAAGCGCCTCCCTCACGTACTCCTCCATGGCCTCATTCTCCGCTACCGACAGTGGATAGACTTTGCCACGAGGAGGAACGGCACCGGATTGTAACTCTATGGCACAATCGTATGGGCGGTGCGGAGGTAGGGCAACCGCGCGCACCTTATCGAATACATCCCGGTACTCTTCGTATTCAGGAGGCAACAGAGAGTCCGAGGAAGTACACAGCAACTTGACAGGCCCATGGATGCAACTAGCCCCACACTGCGGTGACCACGAGAGGATCTCGACCGATCTCCAATCGAAAGTCGGATTATGCTTCTGGAGCCAGGGGTACCCCAAGACCACCGAGTAGTGTGGAGACGAAATAACCTGGAGACAGACCGACTCTCTGTGAACGGCACCAATGGCCATCCCCACTGGAAGGGTCTCATGAGTCACGTGTGGCGGCAGAAGGGGTCTGCCGTCTATCGCCTCAAGAGCCAGTGGGGAACCTCGAGGCTGCAGAGGAATGGAATTGGCGGCAACGAACACTCTATCAATGAACAAACCACCAGCACCAGAGTCCACCAACGCCTGGGTCGTCACCGAGCCCCCGACCCAGGAGAGGACAACCGTGATCAGTGGTTTGTCAACACGGGAAACCGGGGACGAGGAGACTCCACCCAAGATCTGCCCCCGACAGGACCTCAGGTGCGAGCGTTCTCCCGGACGGTTCGGACATGCCAACCGAAAATGCCCACCGAGACCACAGTACATGCATCGGCCCTCGCGTCTCCGGAGTACCCTCTCCCCCTCAGACAGGCGAGCAAACCCCCGCTGCATGGGTTCACCCCCAGACAAGTCATCCCCAGGAGGCGTGGGAGGAGAGGGAGGCACGGGTGGGACAGCAAACGTAGGCGCCAATCTGTTAGGAGACCTCCGCAGGCTCTCCTTAAAGGAAGGTCTCTCCCTGAGTCTGGTGTCAATCAAAATCAGGAAAGAAATAAGAGACTCGAGCTCCACTGGTAGGTCCTTAGCTGCAACCTCATCCTTCACGGCATCCGAGAGACCATGAGAGAAAGCAGCGACCAGAGCCTCATTATTCCAGCCCACCTCTGCTGCCAGGGTACGAAACTCAATGGCGTATTCAGCTACGGATCGTGAACCCTGTCTGATGGACATAAGGAGCTTCGCAGAAGAGGCAGCACGAGCCGGCACATCGAATACCTTCCGAAGAGAAGCAACAAAACCGGAAAACTCGGCAACCACCGGATTGTTGTTCTCCCATAAAGGGCTGGCCCAGGCCAAGGCCTTGTCCGAGAGCAGCGAGATCAAGAAGCCCACCCTTGATCTCTCAGTAGGAAAGGCATGTGGCAGCAACTCGAAGTAAATGCCCACCTGGTTAAGGAAACCTCGGCACTGAGTTGGCTCTCCCCCAAAGCGCTGTGGAAGGGGGGCAGAACCGGTCATACCCTGAAACCCCACAGGCGCAGCAACAGGTGTCAGGGTAGACTCTGGCGCAACAACCGGAGCGGCAGTAGGAGCGGGCCCAGGAGCGACAACCGACCCATCGGCAACGGAAGCTAAATGAGCCGTGCGTTCAAGCAGGGTTTGCAACGCCACAGCGAACCGACCCAACAGGTGATCCTGCTGATCAAGTCTGGCAACCAGCGTAGGTAGCGAGGGTGGCCCTGTACCGTCAGAATTCATGGCTTGGTCCTAATGTCATGGAACCATGAACCAGACGTACAACAAGAGATAAGTGGAAAATAAGAAGGTTTTATTGAAGAGCAAGCCGTAGCAAAGTCCGAACGGATGGCTAAACCGAAGCAGGGTCTTGCGGAGACAGAGGTCAGGAACCAGAAGGGTAGTCAGACGAAGCCGGAATCAGGAACCAACGGGGTAGTCAGACGAAGCCGGAATCAGGAACCAACGGGGTAGTCAGACGAAGCCGGAATCAGGAACCAACGGGGTAGTCAGACGAAGCCGGAATCAGGAACCAACGGGGTAGTCAGACGAGGCCAGGATCAGGAACCAGAAGCAGCAGCAGTCTTGGAAGCATGTGAACACAGGAGGACCAAGCAAGGAACTGAAGCCACAGACCTCCTATATATATGAGCTAGGCATCCAGCTCCTCCCAGTGGGAAGGAGGAGCCGCAGGGTGGGAGGCTACAAGAAAAACCAGAAACCAAGATGGCCGCCAGCACATGTCAAACGAAGGGAACAGCAAGGAGGTAAGACCATGACAGAGAGGTCCCGTAACAGACAATCTGGCTTCATGTCAGCAGAGAATCAGTCTTCATGTCATAGCAGAGAATCAGGCTTCACGTCACCCAACATTGGAACAGTCCATTGGCATATATTTAGGCCCCGGCACCCAGACAGAGGAGAGGTTCATTCAACTTTGGGTAGCCTCGCAATATAATGGGAAAATGAAAATAAAAATAGGATTGAATGAGGAAGTGCCCTGGAGTCCAATAATATATGGTTAAGGGGAGGTAGTTAATGTCTAATCTGGACAAGGGACGGACAGATCCTGTGGGATCCATGCCTGGTTCATTTTTATGAACGTCAGCTTGTCCACATTGGCTGTAGACAGGCGGCTGCGTTTGTCTGTAATGACGCCCCCTGCCGTGCTGAATACACGTTCAGACAAAACGCTGGCCGCCGGGCAGGCCAGCACCTCCAAGGCATAAAAGGCTAGCTCTGGCCACGTGGACAATTTAGAGACCCAGAAGTTGAATGGGGCTGAACCATCAGTCAGTACGTGGAGGGGTGTGCACATGTACTGTTCCACCATGTTAGTGAAATGTTGCCTCCTGCTAACACGTTGCGTATCAGGTGGTGGTGCAGTTAGCTGTGGCGTGTTGACAAAAGTTTTCCACATCTCTGCCATGCTAACCCTGCCCTCAAAGGAGCTGGCATTGACACAGCTGCCTTGGCGACCTCTTGCTCCTCCTCTGCCTTGGCCTTGGGCTTCCACTTGCTCCCCTGTGACATTTGGGAATGCTCTCAGTAGCGCGTCTACCAACGTGCGCTTGTACTCACGCATCTTCCTATCACGCTCCAGTGCAGGAAGTAAGGTGGGCACATTGTCTTTGTAGCGTGGATCCAGCAGGGTGGCAACCCAGTAGTCCGCACAGGTTAAAATGTGGGCAACTCTGCTGTCGTTGCGCAGGCACTGCAGCATGTAGTCGCTCATGTGTGCCAGGCTGCCCAGGGGTAAGGACAAGCTGTCCTCTGTGGGAGGCGTATCGTCATCGTCCTGCCTTTCCCCCCAGCCACGCACCAGTGATGGACCCGAGCTGCGTTGGGTGCCACCCCGCCGTGACCATGCTTCATCCTCATCCTCCTCCACCTCCTCCTCATCCTCGTCCTCCTCGTCCTCCAGTAGTGGGCCCTGTCTGGCCACATTTGTACCTGGCCTCTGCTGTTGCCAAAAACCTCCCTCTGAGTCACTTCGAAGAGACTGGCCTGAAAGTGCTAAAAATGACCCCTCTTCCTCCTCCTCCTCCTCCTCCTCCTCCTCCTCCTGGGCCACCTCCTCTTGCATCATCGCCCTAAGTGTTTTCTCAAGGAGACATAGAAGTGGTATTGTAACGCTGATAACGGCGTCATCGCCACTGGCCATGTTGGTGGAGTACTCGAAACAGCGCAACAGGGCACACAGGTCTCGCATGGAGGCCCAGTCATTGGTGGTGAAGTGGTGCTGTTCTGTAGTGCGACTGACCCGTGCGTGCTGCAGCTGAAACTCCACTATGGCCTGCTGCTGCTCGCACAGTCTGTCCAGCATGTGCAAGGTGGAGTTCCACCTGGTGGGCACGTCGCATATGAGGCGGTGAGCGGGAAGGCCGAAGTTACGCTGTAGCGCAGACAGGCGAGCAGCAGCAGGATGTGAACGCCGGAAGCGCGAACAGACGGCCCGCACTTTATGCAGCAGCTCTGACATGTCGGGGTAGTTGTGTATGAACTTCTGCACCACCAAATTCAGCACATGCGCCAAGCAAGGGATGTGCGTCAAATTGGCTAGTCCCAGAGCTGCAACGAGATTTCGCCCATTATCACACACCACCAGGCCGGGCTTGAGGCTCACCGGCAGCAACCACTCGTCGGTCTGTTGTTCTATACCCCGCCACAACTCCTGTGCGGTGTGGGGCCTGTCCCCCAAACATATGAGTTTCAGAATGGCCTGCTGACGTTTACCCCGGGCTGTGCTGAAGTTGGTGGTGAAGGTGTGTGGCTGACTGGATGAGCAGGTGGAAGAAGAGGAGGAGGAAGCCGAGAAGGAGGAGGTGGCAACAGGAGGCAAAGAATGTTGCCCTGCGATCCTTGGCGGCGGAAGGACGTGCGCCAAACAGCTCTCCGCCTGGGGCCTAGCTGCCACTACATTTACCCAGTGTGCAGTTAGGGAGATATAGCGTCCCTGGCCGTGCTTACTGGTCCACGTATCTGTGGTTAGGTGGACCTTGCTACAGATGGCGTTGCGCAGTGCACACTTGATTTTATCGGATACTTGGTTGTGCAGGGAAGGCACGGCTCTCTTGGAGAAGTAGTGGCGGCTGGGAACAACATACTGTGGGACAGCAAGCGACATGAGCTGTTTGAAGCTGTCTGTGTCCACCAGCCTAAATGACAGCATTTCATAGGCCAGTAGTTTAGAAATGCTGGCATTCAGGGCCAGGGATCGAGGGTGGCTAGGTGGGAATTTACGCTTTCTCTCAAATGTTTGTGAGATGGAGAGCTGAACGCTGCCGTGTGACATGGTTGAGACGCTTGGTGACGGAGGTGGTGGTGGTGGTGTTGGTGGTACATCCCCTGTTTGCTGGGCGGCAGGTGCCAACGTTCCTCCAGAGGCGGAGGAAGAGGCCGAGGCGGCAGCAGCAGAAGAGGCCGAGGCGGCAGCAGCAGAAGAGGTAGCAGGGGGAGCCTGAGTGACTTCCTTGGTTTTAAGGTGTTTACTCCACTGCAGTTCATGCTTTGCATGCAGGTGCCTGGTCATGTAGGTTGTGCTCAGGTTCAGAACGTTAATGCCTCGCTTCAGGCTCTGATGGCACAGCGTGCAAACCACTCGGGTCTTGTCGTCAGCACATTGTTTGAAGAAGTGCCATGCCAGGGAACTCCTTGAAGCTGCCTTTGGGGTGCTCGGTCCCAGATGGCGGCGGTCAGTAGCAGGCGGAGTCTCTTGGCGGCGGGTGTTCTGCTTTTGCTCACTGCTCCCTCTTTTGCTACGCTGTTGGCTCGGTCTCACCACTGCCTCTTCCTCCGAACTGTGAAAGTCAGTGGCACGACCTTCATTCCATGTGGGGTCTAGGACCTCATCGTCCCCTGCATCGTCTTCCACCCAGTCTTGATCCCTGACCTCCTGTTCAGTCTGCACACTGCAGAAAGACGCAGCAGTTGGCACCTGTGTTTCGTCATCATCAGAGACATGCTGAGGTGGTATTCCCATGTCCTCATCATCAGGAAACATAAGTGGTTGTGCGTCAGTGCATTCTATGTCTTTCACCGCTGGGGAAGGGCTAGGTGGATGCCCTTGGGAAACCCTGCCAGTGGAGTCTTCAAACAGCATAAGAGACTGCTGCATAACTTGAGGCTGAGACAGTTTCCCTGGTATGCATGGGGGTGATGTGACAGACTGATGGGGTTGGTTTTCAGGCGCCATCTGTGCGCTTTCTGCAGAAGACTGGGTGGGAGATAATGTGAACGTGCTGGATCCACTGTCGGCCACCCAATTGACTAATGCCTGTACCTGCTCAGGCCTTACCATCCTTAGAACGGCATTGGGCCCCACCATATATCACTGTAAATTCTGGCGGCTACTGGGACCTGAGGTAGTTGGTACACTAGGACGTGTGGATGTGGCAGAACGGCCACGTCCTCTCCCAGCACCAGAGGGTCCACTAACACCACCACGACCATGTCCACGTCCGCGTCCCTTACTAGATGTTTTCCTCATTGTTATGGTTCACCACAACAACAAAAATATTATTTGGCCCAATGTATTGTATTCTAATTCAGCGGGATATAAATTTGAGGCCTAGTATTTAGGCGCTGGGTGACCGGTATGGATTTACTGACAGAATTAGACTTGGAAATGCACAATAGCGTGTGTGTGACGTTATTCTGAATGACCCTATGTGCACCTTGAATATTATATACCCTTTTAGGGATAGATTTCAAATAGCTCTGATATAGCAGAAACCACTAAATTATGAAATTGCTAAATTGGGAATTGTATTTCAACCCAGAACAAAAAATGTGCTTTGACGGACACTAAATAACTTTCCCAGCCACAACAGGACAGCGGTAACGAGAGATTTAGCGGGATATAAATTTGAGGCCTAGTATTTAGGCGCTGGGTGACAGGTATGGGTTTAGTGACGGAATTAGACTTGGAAATGCACAGTAGCGGGTGTGTGAAGTTATTCTGAATGACCCTATGTACACCTTCAATATGATCTACCCTTTTAGGGATAGATTTCAAATAGCTCTGATACAGCAGAAACCACTAAATTTTTAAATTGCTAAATTGGGAATTGTATTTCAACCCAGAACAAAAAATGTGCTTTGACGGACACTAAATAACTTTCCCAGCCACAACAGGACAGCGGTAACGAGAGATTTAGCGGGATATAAATTTGAGGCCTAGTTTTTAGGCGCTGGGTGACCGGTATGGATTTAGTGACAGAATTAGACTGGTATATGCACAGTAGCGTGTGTGTGTGAAGTTATTCTGAATGACCCTATGTGCACCTTGAATATTATATACCCTTTTAGGGATAGATTTCAAATATCTCTGATATAGCAGAAACCACTAAATCTTTAAAATTGCTAAATTGGGAATTGTATTTCAACCCAGAACAAAAAATGTGCTTTGACGGACACTAAATAACTTTCCCAGCCACAACAGGACAGCGGTAACGAGAGATTTAGCGGGATATAAATTTGAGGCCTAGTATTTAGGCGCTGGATGACAGGTATGGGTTTAGTGACAGAATTAGACTTGGAAATGCACAGTAGCGGGTGTGTGAAGTTATTCTGAATGACCCTATGTGCACCTTCAATATGATCTACCCTTTTAGGGATAGATTTCAAATAGCTCTGATACAGCAGAAACCACTAAATTTTTAAATTGCTAAATTGGGAATTGTATTTCAACCCAGAACAAAAAATGTGCTTTGACGGACACTAAATAACTTTCCCAGCCACAACAGGACAGCGGTAACGAGAGATTTAGCGGGATATAAATTTGAGGCCTAGTATTTAGGCGCTGGGTGACAGGTATGGGTTTAGTGACAGAATTAGACTTGGAAATGCACAGTAGCGGGTGTGTGAAGTTATTCTGAATGACCCTATGTGCACCTTCAATATGATCTACCCTTTTAGGGATAGATTTCAAATAACTCTGATACAGCAGAAACCACTAAATTTTTAAATTGCTAAATTGGGAATTGTATTTCAACCCAGAACAAAAAATGTGCTTTGACGGACACTAAATAACTTTCCCAGCCACAACAGGACAGCGGTAACGAGAGATTTAGCGGGATATAAATTTGAGGCCTAGTATTTAGGCGCTGGGTGACAGGTATGGGTTTAGTGACAGAATTAGACTTGGAAATGCACAGTAGCGGGTGTGTGAAGTTATTCTGAATGACCCTATGTGCACCTTCAATATGATCTACCCTTTTAGGGATAGATTTCAAATAGCTCTGATACAGCAGAAACCACTAAATTTTTAAATTGGGAATTGTATTTCAACCCAGAACAAAAAATGTGCTTTGACGGACACTAAATAACTTTCCCAGCCACAACAGGACAGCGGTAACGAGAGATTTAGCGGGATATAAATTTGAGGCCTAGTATTTAGGCGCTGGGTGACAGGTATGGATTTAGTGACAGAATTAGACTTGGAAATGCACAGTTGCGGGTGTGTGAAGTTATTCTGAATGACCCTATGTGCACCTTCAATATGATCTACCCTTTTAGGGATAGATTTCAAATAGCTCTGATACAGCAGATACCACTAAATTTTTAAATTGCTAAATTGGGAATTGTATTTCAACCCAGAACAAAAAATGTGCTTTGACGGACACTAAATAACTTTCCCAGCCACAACAGGACAGCGGTAACGAGAGATTTAGCGGGATATAAATTTGAGGCCTAGTATTTAGGCGCTGGGTGACCGGTATGGATTTAGTGACAGAATTAGACTGGGATATGCACAGTAGCGTGTGTGTGTGAAGTTATTCTGAATGACCCTATGTGCGCCTTGAATATTATATACCCTTTTAGGGATAGATTTCAAATAGCTCTGATATAGCAGAAACCACTAAATCTTTAAAATTGCTAAATTGGGAATTGTATTTCAACCCAGAACAAAAAATGTGCTTTGACGGACACTAAATAACTTTCCCAGCCACAACAGGACAGCGGTAACGAGAGATTTAGCGGGATATAAATTTGAGGCCTAGTATTTAGGCGCTGGGTGACCGGTATGGATTTAGTGACAGAATTAGACTGGGATATGCACAGTAGCGTGTGTGTGTGAAGTTATTCTGAATGACCCTATGTGCACCTTGAATATTATATACCCTTTTAGGGATAGATTTCAAATAGCTCTGATATAGCAGAAACCACTAAATCTTTAAAATTGCTAAATTGGGAATTGTATTTCAACCCAGAACAAAAAATGTGCTTTGACGGACACTAAATAACTTTCCCAGCCACAACAGGACAGCGGTAACGAGAGATTTAGCGGGATATAAATTTGAGGCCTAGTATTTAGGCGCTGGGTGACAGGTATGGGTTTAGTGACAGAATTAGACTTGGAAATGCACAGTAGCGGGTGTGTGAAGTTATTCTGAATGACCCTATGTGCACCTTCAATATGATCTACCCTTTTAGGGATAGATTTCAAATAGCTCTGATACAGCAGAAACCACTAAATTTTTAAATTGGGAATTGTATTTCAACCCAGAACAAAAAATGTGCTTTGACGGACACTAAATAACTTTCCCAGCCACAACAGGACAGCGGTAACGAGAGATTTAGCGGGATATAAATTTGAGGCCTAGTATTTAGGCGCTGGGTGACCGGTATGGATTTAGTGACAGAATTAGACTGGGATATGGCCAAAAAATAACCACACTATTGCTGGTTAAATGCACTTGGTGACGGGCGCAGCTTGCCCCTGATGTAGTATATGGCCAAAAAATGAACAGACTATTGCTGGTTAAATGCACTTGGTGTCACAGCTTGACCAACCACACTACTGAGGGTTAAATGCACTTGGTGACGGGCGCAGCTTGCCCCTGATGTAGTATATGGCCAAAAAATGAACAGACTATTGCTGGTTAAATGCACTTGGTGTGATAGCTTGACCAACCACACTACTGAGGGTTAAATGCACTTGGTGACGGGCGCAGCTTGCCCCTGATGTAGTATATGGCCAAAAAATGAACAGACTATTGCTGGTTAAATGCACTTGGTGTCACAGCTTGACCAACCACACTACTGAGGGTTAAATGCACTTGGTGACGGGCGCAGCTTGCCCCTGATGTAGTATATGGCCAAAAAATGAACAGACTATTGCTGGTTAAATGCACTTGGTGTCACAGCTTGACGAACCACACTGAGGGTTAAATGCACTTGGTGACGGGCGTAGCTTGCCCCTGATGTAGTATATGGCCAAAAAATGAACAGACTATTGCTGGTTAAATGCACTTGGTGACGGGCGCAGCTTGCCCCTGATTTAGTATATGGCCAAAAAATGAACAGACTATTGCTGGTTAAATGCACTTGGTGTGATAGCTTGACCAACCACACTACTGAGGGTTAAATGCACTTGGTGACGGGCGCAGCTTGCCCCTGATGTAGTATATGGCCAAAAAATAAACAGACTATTGCTGGTTAAATGCACTTGGTGTGACAGCTTCACCCTGATGTAGGCTTTAGCCAAAAAACAACCACACCATTGAGGGTTAAATGCACTTGGTGACAGGCGCAGCTTGCCCCTGATGTAGTATATGGCCAAAAAATAAACAGACTATTGCTGGTTAAATGCACTTGGTGTGACAGCTTCACCCTGATGTAGGCTTTAGCCAAAAAACAACCACACCATTGAGGGTTAAATGCACTTGGTTGCAGCTTGTGCTGGCGCACCACAAGACACAAAATGGCCGCCGATCACCCCAGAAAAATGTGACTGACAAACGGTCTGGGCAGCCTAAAAACAGTGAGCAATTGAGGATCAGCAGCTCAATGATCCACAGCTGCAGATCGATCAGTTAATCAAGTCCTTTGGAGGAGTTAATCTGCCTAATCTCGCCCTACTGTCGCAGCCGCAACCTCTCCCTACGCTAATCAGAGCAGAGTGACGGGCGGCGCTATGTGACTCCAGCTTAAATAGAGGCTGGGTCACATGGTGCTCTGGCCAATCACAGCCATGCCAATAGTAGGCATGGCTGTGATGGCCTCTTGGGGCAAGTAGTATGACGCTTGTTGATTGGCTGCTTTGCAGCCTTTCAAAAAGCGCCAAGAAAGCGTCACAAAAGCGCCAAGAAAGCGACGAACACCGAACCCGAACCCGGACTTTTACGAAAATGTAATGGTTCGGGTCCGTGTCACGGACACCCCAAAATTCGGTACGAACCCGAACTATACAGTTCGAGTTCGCTCATCCCTACTCAGAAGTCAAAACTCTGAACTTCTACATCATAAGTACAAAAGCAGACTTCACACACTCGCCAATTTTTGGCTTAACTTTACTAATATGGTATTCTAATAAAGATGGCGTTTTAAATATACAGTTTTGGTCTAGCACTTTCTGTTTTGGTGATATGGCTTGCTCTGGTACAGTGTGACTAATTACTTAAAATATGGGCTTGTGCTTTGGTTGATGTTTATTATAAAGAACTTGTAGGACTTTTTCCTAGATCTATCTGAAAACTGCATGATGATATGTCATAGACTTGATGTTCCTTAAGGGTGGGCTCACACATGGGTTTCTACTGCACTTTTGCATTTTAGTGACTTTTTTGCACCAGCCATTTTTTATTTAGATTTTTTCAATAGAAACATTAGCTCTAGATGTTAACTGAAACGCTATGAGAAATATGAAACACAGGACACAGAAGAGTATTTTTTGCTACTGGCATTTTGTTAATTAGGTGGGGTTTTTTGAGTCTCTGTTTTATGAAAAATGCTGCATGCTGAAGCATTTGGCTTCAGTCTTCTTTTCTATAGGGGGAAAAAATGTAGAAAAAAATGTGGTTCACAGTCACACATCCTTTACAAAAGTCATAAAAAACACATGTAGTATGGGAAAAGTACACAAGCAGTTTCTATGGCTTTTTTTTGAGTGAACAAAAAATGACAGTGAAAATTCCTGTTAACAGAAACCCTTATAGTTTTTCTCAACTGAAAATAAAAACCCAAAGATCAAAATACATACTACTAGTATGTGGCTGGAAATGTGTAAAAGGAATGGAGCACATCTTATAATTTCTGTAATATGGTACAAAAATATCGGACCTGACTCTTATCTGACCCATTTTAACCATAATGCCTCGTGTCACTTAATATCAATATCTTATGTGCCCTGTTTAAGGGCAGAATAATATTGGAACAGGTTTGCTTTCCTACTATACCAAATTGAACAAAAATGAATGTGCTGTTTGGCTAATAGAGATACTAAAGTATACAGCGGACTCATCGTTATGAGCGCCCTGACTACACAGCAGTCCATCAGTCACTGCTCAGAGGGGCATGAGAAGTTGGAAGAGTGTTCCTTTCATGAATACAGTGGACTTGTAACTAAGACTTCATATTCTTTTATAACTACTATTTGCAAAATTTCACAATATGTATTATTTTTACCATTTGGGCTTACATAAATCAGCATATTCAGATAACAGTTCCAATTAAAACATGGTAGGTTAGTTGCAATATATAATTGTCTTTCAAGAGGGGCATATCCAGGAGTATTAATCAGTTATATTAGAGCGCATAGTTTTAAAAATACTGTGAAATACTGTGAATCTGCATCGCTCTATCATATATGGCACGAAAGCATCCATAATAATCTTCAGAAGTAATACGAGACGTAATGTAGCTCAGGAGCTAAAGTCATGGGAACTAACTTGAAGCTCACAGGTATAAAGACAGCAATCATATACAATTTATGAATGTTACCTTCTAAAAATATCCTTCTCCTGGTATCATGACACCATCTGGTCATCAAAGCTTTCCTCCAGCCCCCAAAAGAAATGAAAGTCTCAGTAATTGCCATGCTGTTCTCCTGGCACAATTACAGCCTCAGATATATAATCTGCATACTGAACTACCGTATATTCTCTACTGTATAAACTGAACTCCAGTAAGTATACTGTATAGTAAGCATAAAAAAAAGAAGAACATTGATTGCACACATCCACATACTGTCCATAGATCTACTGCTTCTCAGCATCATTTATAAACTGTATACAGGACCTTCGTTTAGTGTTTGATCAAATTGCATTAGGCCTCTCATTATGTCGTGTACTAAAATCCCTGGAAAGGTAAATGGAGCATTTATGATACAGTTACCTAGTTAAAGGGATTGTCCAGAATCTGCTATCTCTAGTGATCAGCTGCTCTCTGTGGGTATATTGGCCAACATACTATGGTATATCACTCAAAGAGGGAGCTCCAAGCAGCTATATCATTGATTGACTGTACCATACATTGAATGTACTAAGTCCACCACACTTGCAATTGTTGCTCTGACTAATAGATTAACCCCCCCCCACACACACACACACACACACACACACAATGATGCTGAATAACTACAGTTTGGTCATCATGAAATTTTGGGTGGAAAAAAAAAAAGTTTTAATATACCTTATTCAAAGGGGCTTATTAAAGAGGTTGTCTCACTTCAGCTAATAGGATTTATCATCTAGAGAAAGTTAATACAAGGCACTTACTAATGTATTGTGATTGTCCATATTGCTTCCTTTGCTGGCTAAATTAAGTTTTTCATCACAATTTTTCCATCACTATTCATTTCCATGGTTATGACCACCCTGAAATCTAGAAGAGGTGGTTGTGCTTGTACACAATAGAAAAAGAGCTACACAATGCACACTACCCTGCTCCCAACTACCAGGGAGGCCGGTGTTTTTCCTATATTGTGCAAGCACGGCCACCAGTGCTGGATTGCAGGGTGGTCATAAACATGGAGATGAGCAGTGTATAATGTGATGGAAAAATGAATCTAGCCAATAAAGGAGGCAATATGGACAATCACAATACATTAGTAAGAGCCTTGTAATAACTTTCTCTATATAATAAATGCCATTTGCTGAGGTAGGAAAATCCCTTTAAGGAATTGTGAGTTAGTAGGGAGTTTCTTTAGGATTCTGATCAAAGACTAGCTACAAAGAGCACACCACCACTCATCTATGATCAGCATCAGACTGGCTGACCATAGGATCCTAAGGTGGGCTCAGGAGGTAACTAACATTGACCTTATGCCTCACTGGGATTTGTCTGGACCCGGGAGATGCTGGCCTTCAATAGTTGCTATTCTCAGGTCACCTCTGCTTGTTGTGGACGACACAGTCACACAGCAGCAGATGCGCTTTAAATGGACGGTCTGTTCATTTCAGTGGGAAGTGTGTAATACTTTATTTTCTCTGTGCTTGCACTGCAACGGAATTTAAACAGTTCCTGCTAGGTTCCCGCCATAGATGATTGTTGAAGGTCCAAGGATTAGGAGACCTTGAGATAAATTTATCTGAGGGGACCCTTCAAATAAAAAGGGATTGTCCAAAATATGAAAACAATTTAATAAATTCATAAAAAGGTTGATAATGATAACCAACTGGAGTGACATTACCAATGGCTGATGACATCACTGAAAACTGGGGCATTCATACAGTGTAGTTCTTAGTGACCTAATCTGTGGCAGACTGTTACAGAGAATGAGTAAAAGTGTTTGTTTTTTTATTGTTGTATTATTAGAAGCTTTTCTTACTCTGCTATTGGGTGACATCTAGGAAAAAGCAGTGATTTCTTCTCTGTGTTATCCAAAGTGCTGCTCATTGTGATCAATTTATGAAAGACAGTTTGCAGACACTGGTGACGGCTTACGTGGGATCCAAACAGACATATTCAAACCCTCATTACTATGATGAATCTTCTACTAATCACAGCTTTGTTGGAAGAGGCAAGCATTTATCTGTATATTTCAGAGTCTTGGACACTGGCTGTTTGTTATGTACTTTTTGTAGTTTTTTCTGCAGACTTCAGCTACTCTGGTTGCTGACTAAAGTGGGTTAAGAACATTTGTTATACCTGACCCAGTTAGTCTCAAAGGTAAAAGAAAGGGAATAAACATGTGCGTAGCTGCTGGCAAATTAACTTTGCTTTGACAAAACTGTAAAAAAAAAAATGCAACATGGCTAAACAATAAAAAAGTAAAAATAAATAAATTTGCGAATAATAAAGATTTTTTTTTTATCCAAGTTAAATGAGCCAAGAATAGGACTAATTAAGCAAATCTGACATCCCTTAAGACAGTCACTGTTGGCAACTAAAGAACTTCAGTCTAATGTTGATTTTTCATTCAGTATTGTAAAGTAAGCTGATGTTGTTCCCCTTAAAGGGACAATAAAAACGGTTTCCTTTTCCATCACTTCAGTAAGCAGCAATTGGCAAAAACTGTTTGCACTGCTGCGTATTCACAGAAACACCTGGCTTGCTTGGCAGCACAAATCATATTGTCAGCCATATAATGTACCAAGAAATTCCCTAAAGCCGCATTCATTACCCATTTCTATCGAGCTTCCAAAGAGAGAGATGGGAAATACAAATGCTTGGGTCTTTACACATAAACAAAAAGAGGTATATGATTATACAGAAAAAAAGATTTACCTTCATCACCTTGGTTCTCAACCTGTGCTAATTGTACACCTGAATAACACACCATGGAGCAGATTTAGTAAACCTGTGGATCGCTTAAACTTACGCTGTCTATACCTGCACCAGATTTATCATAGTGGCTCAGTCTAGAGAAAAATGTGGCGCATGGATAGACATTTTTGTCTAACTTTATGCTATTGGTTGGCTTAGTCTGAGACAGAATTTGCAAAGCTACACATCTTTTCTGAGTGAGTTGAAAAAATTGGAGAAAGCCTAGTTGAGCCAAATTGTGCCAAAATTGTGCCAATTAGCACCACTTTTTAGACAGATTCTAGACACAGACCCATTAGTAAATCTGGGCCTATATCTCTAGGAGTCCCATGTTTTGATTAGGTGCAGCGCTGTGATTAATTGTAGCTTAAAGGGTACTTTGAAATAATTTATTTGATTAGTGGGTTCTTGGCTTGAAAATGTTGAGAAATACTGCTTTGATAAATACTATTATTAATAATAATAACAATCACAAAACAATTACACTTCTTTAACCCCTTAAAACATGTACCGTACATGTATGGTGTTAGTTGTCACTTTAAAGATGGCGCCCACTCCAGAGCAGAGCAGAGACGCAGGGCTAATGTCTATGATTGGCAATAATGTTGATTGCATACTTTGAACACCTCAGATGCCATGGTCAATTGTGACCACAGCATATGAGGTGACTTGCCCCAGGAGCGCTGTGCTCCCGGGGTCTGAACAGCTTCCTCACACTGAGATCAGAGTAGTTGTTCTTTGGTTGTAATAGGCTGGAGTCCTTATAAGGCTACCAGGCCTATCATAGGTATATTTTATTGTAATTTCAAATTGTGATGGATCTTTGCACATTCTGTGTCTGAATTCTGAGAAGTTTGTAGGCCGTCTGACTTTATGTGTTGTCCTACATCTGTTTGCCACATATTGTGTGTAGTCTGAATTCTCTCCTAGTTCTTTTTACCAATGAATACCCAAGTTCTAGTTCTTATCTGATCTGCCTTGCCACGTTCCTGCTTCTGGGCCTGTTGTGTCTGAATTGTTTCCTAGAGTCATCTTGCTAAGTTTCTGCACATTTATCTGCTATGCCTATGTACCAAAATGCATGAACTATTAAAATATAAAATGTATTTATTCTGTACAGTGAATGCCATAATGTCTCTTCCCCTCCCCCCAAAAAATTGAATAAAAAGTGATCAAAGAGTCATACACACTCAAAAATTGTATTAATAAAAACTACAGATCAACACACAAAAAAATTACACATCTCCATAGATAATACATATAAAAAGGTTTTGGGGGTCAGAATATTTTTTTTCTAAAGTTTTATTTCTTCAGTACTAAAACACAAGAAAAGCTAAATAAATGTAGTATCACTGACCTGGAGAAGGATGGTAATAGGTCAGTTGTACCACATAGGGAACTCTGTAAATACTAAACCAATAAAACTATGGTTCAATAGCATTTCTTTTTCATATTCCACCCCATTCAGAATTTTTCCCCAGCTTCCCACTACATTGTATGCAATAATAAATAAATGACATTAGAAAGTACAGCTTGTCCTGTAAAAAATAAGCCCTCATAAGGCTATGTGAATGGAAAAATAAAAAAGGTATGGCTCCAGGGAAGGCAGGGAGTAAAAAAAATGAAAATGAAAATATGGGAAATTTACATGTCTTAAAAGGGTTAAATGTGAATAGTGCTAAGGATATAACTATAAGATGTAAAAGTTGAGAGGTTCATCAGTAATTACGTCACTGCACCCGGCCAGTTTGATATCATTAGGGATGTGCGAATTTCTCCAAATTTTCCGAAAAAATTCAGTTCGATACAAATTTATTTGTGGTGAACCACATTAAAAAAATTCTATTTTCTGGCTGCTGAGAGCCTTTATAGTGGTGTAGAACACTGTGCCTTACAGTAACACGCATAGGGAGTCTGCTGTGGTAGTGAAACTATACTGTGAGTCAGTATGACATGTAGATGACAGGGGTCGCTCTTAGAATCACTGCACACATCACTTACTTGGGCAGTTATGGGGCCAAAACTGAACTCAGCCTTACAGATTCATCAAGGGCCCAAGGTCCTACTATAGCGTGAAAGAACGCACTCCTTTTACACCAATTCCACATAGATTTCTGCAGAACCTGTTCTATTAAATGCTTATACAAGTAGAGTTCCCCTGACAGAGTGCAGTGGGTGTCAGCAGTAAGTTTGTGTTGATGTCACTGATTATTTTGCCCTTCCTATGATCCGTCAGAACAATAACCCCCAAAAAATTGATCCTGTCTGTTGAGCATCTGCCTTCACTTGGTCAGAATTTGGTCAGTAATCCATCAGTATTGCTAATGCAAAAAAAACAGGAGTGGCTCCAAAACAGAGATGACACGTAAATGGTATATTTGCATGTCTTCTGTGTTTTGTACCCACTCCTGATTTTGGGACTTATACATGCCAAAAAGGGCTTTAATGTTCTCACTTCACCACACAATGGCTAATAAGCCCTTTTTCTTTTTCCCCACTAGTACACGCCCAAAAAACATTTTAAAACATATAACTGCGGCCGTGAACTGCAAATTTTTTTTTTGCCCCTAATACATTCCAAAAAGGGCTTTAATTTTCTTACTTCAACACACAACAGCTAATAAGCCCATCCCCCCACTAATATACGACAAAAAAAAGGCTTTAGAACAAATATATAACTGCCCAGCACAAGAGCTAATAAGACCCCAATAACAAGAACGGTTTGCTGGAATTAAAGAGGTATTGCAAACCTGAAATGAGCAGCAGTATAATGGCAATTTGGATCCGCTGTCAGTGCAGCAAGGTGTAATAGGATTGTTCCTATTACCCAGGCTGTAACCTCCCCTACTGAACCCTTTTCTGCTTCAATACTGTGGAATAATTCCTCCCTATCCTTTCCCTACACTTCTAATGCTCTTTCCCTGAACTTCTATTGAGCAAAATATAAGTTTTCAAGTCTTTCCTAACACTGTCCCTAGCGCCTGCTAACTTCTCTCCCTGCACTAAGTACACTGAAAAATTGCTGAATCCAAGATGGCTGAGGCTATTTATAGGGCTGTGACATCACAGGGCTGGCTGACTGATGATTGGCTGCATGCATGGCATTGTGGGAGATCCCTCGTTCCCAGAGTTCCTTGCTCCATGTCCTAACATGTGCAGCGGCCATTTTAGGAAAAAAGTGTGATTCGTTACCAAGAAGCATGACGAGGTTTGAATTTGGTGCGAATTGAAAAAATCCTGAAATTCGGTTCGAATTCCACTTCGTCAGCTTCGATTCGCTCATCTCTAGTCATCATGTCGTGAGATTTTTTTTTCAATTAATATGACTGCCACGGCCTCTCTGCGAGTAAATGGATAAGGTGAGTATGTATTTTTTTTAACCCTGAATAACACTTGATAGGCCTCCATTTTAACATCAGGTGCCGAGATCAGTGATGAATGGGGCATCTGAGGGGTTTAATGACAAGGTGCAGCACGATCGCCATCCCCGTCATTGTGCCCACTACTTACAAAGGAGTGCGATTTGTGATAAAGTAATTAGCAACCAATCGAATTTCTTTGTGGAATTTGGTGAAGCAGCCAAATCATAAGTTTCATAACTTCGCTCATCACTACTTGTGTGTCCTGTCCTGGCTGTGAAATTTTAGATTCTGTCTCTGTCTAGATTCTGTGAAGTTTGTCGGCTGTCTGACTTTATCTGTTGTCCACATTCTTGAGTCTGTTCCTTGTGTGGTATGAATTCTGCCCTAGTTCTGTTTGCCAATGAATTCCCAAGTTCTAGTTCTTGTCTGATCAGCCTTGTCATGTTCCTGCTTCTGGACCTGTAATGTCTGAATTGTTTCCTAGAGTTCAGTGCCTGTTCCTTCTTGCTAAATTTCACATGTATCTGCTATGCCTGAACTGTGTCCTTAAGTCTGTTCCATTGATTTTGCATGTTTTCTGCCTGTTTGTCTGCAGCCTGTTGTCTGTGTGTCTGCTTGTGTTTTGCCTTGGATTCGCTTGTGTTCTGCCTGTCCATGCCTAGTTCTATGATCTTGCCTGTGTTTCTGATGTCTTGTGCTGGTGGTTCTCACTTAGTGTGTCAGCTGCCAAATATACAAGGACTATTCCAAGAGGTAGTGGCCTGGTTTCTCCCCTGCATTGAAGACCAGATCCCTGTATAGGGGTTAAAGGGGGGACTGCCATGATAACATCCTCAAGTCTAGCCCAGCGTCAAACTGGTTAGTAGGCACAGGGGTTCCACAACCATTGTCTGTAACACACAGCATTAGTTTCGGAGGGATCATATATTATATCCCCACTTCTAACATTTACTGAATGGAAATAGGCTCAAATAATGCTGTGTGAAGCAAAATATGCCCATTTACTGTTTTATCATATAGAGGAATATTGCAACATACAACTTGGAAGCGCTGTCTTGTGTGTACCTTGCATTATGGCAAAAGTGTGTGCATCAATAATTCTCCTTCAAAATGCTTCTGGGGGTTTCTACGCAGTTATACGGTTTTGCCTACCGCTTATCAAACCAGTAAATATGTCGCCCTAGTGGATAAGACAGACATGTTTATTTGCTGAGAACGCAAGGCTCTGAAGCTACAATTTAGAAAGTGGAGCAAGTATTGTTTGGTTATGTTTATGACAATTTTGTGATGTCTCATTTAGTATGTTCTGACTGCGCTGCACAGCATATTTCATTTCAAAGTCCCATTAGAGATAGGATGTTTGGATTTTACTGGGAGTTATTAAAAGCAATGATTTCTGAAAGTCAGAGAAAGTCACTGACTTTCATGGATGTCACTGCTACCATAACCACAAATCTGGATCCTTAATGAAGACATCTGCATTATTTACTGGTTAGTACCCTGCAAGGATTAGCACTCATTTACAGAAGTAGTTCATCTCCCTATACAAGTCAATGCTATTAATCCATACTAAGTCACTTATTTCCTCACAAACAATGATCCCTTTGGATTATATTCAGATAGACTTTGAAATGCATGATTCATAGTCATCCAACTGGAAAAAGTAATAGGCAGCTTGGGAGCTATCAGTAAGAGAAGAACATTTTGTTTTATGCTATAGTTGACTGTAGCGGCACTGAGTGAGCAAATGTATGGGCGGGATGTGTGTGCACGGCACAGTTTTAAAGGAAAAGAGGTCAATAAGTGGATAAGCTGTGTACAAAGATGGTTGATTAGATGTTTGCTAGAAAAGACAACATATCTAGAAGACTTAAATGTGGAATGGTTGATTGCAGGATTTTTTTAAAACTGGCTTCAATATGCAATCATGTAAAACCTTGAGTCCACGGTGTCCACCTCACCATCCTGGATGTTCTCGCCCCTATAGTATTGATAGCAGTAGGTTTTTGTGTAGGACCAAAGACAGAAGATAACTGGCTAGGGAAAATGA
This sequence comes from Bufo gargarizans, assembly GCF_014858855.1. Lineage (NCBI taxonomy): Eukaryota > Metazoa > Chordata > Amphibia > Anura > Bufonidae > Bufo > Bufo gargarizans. The sequence goes on from NC_058082.1 coordinate 238,535,299, forward strand.
ACACGTAGGACTTGAGACCTGTGCTAACTTATATAAGTCATTTAAATAATATAACATGGCTTAAAGATATAAGTGAACACAATCTACAATAAGTCTGCTTGCACTGAATGGAGTTCACACTGGCATCATGGCTTCTAATTTTAAAGGATCCATGAAGCATATGACATACTAAGATGTAATTAGTTTATAATGGCTACAGCACCGCAGCACTCCTCCAGTTCAAATAATGAGGTGGTGTATTTAGTAACCAGCACCGAACATAGTAATATTTTGACTTCAAGTAAGTCTTTATCAAGGCTTTATCAAGTCGAAACGTCGCTATGTTTGGTGCTGGTTACTAAATAAACCACCTCATTATTTGAATTGGAGGAGAGCTGCAGTTTTCTTCATAGAATACTTAGGGATTCTAAACTAGGAACGGACTTGTGGGCTCATTATGCTGCTTATTTGTGACTTTTCTAGTTTATAATGACTATAATATACTCATTTTATTATTAGTATTGCTGCTTCAACACCCAATGTGGTAGTACTTAAAGAGTTTATTGTCACGAGGGTGTCAAGAGCCACGCCTGACTCCGTTGTACCCGGGGTCAGGAGGTCGCAGCGGTTGGCTGCACGCTCTATGTAAGATAGGGATGTTTCCTTATTGTAGCTTTCTGGGTTTGCTTTGCAAACCGTTTTGGCTCACTCAGGGATCCGTAGCTCCTTCTCTCAGCTGTTCCTTGTCCAGCACTCCCAATCCTCCTTATATTCCCCTCTCACACTTCTCTGGTTGCCAGATATAGAGCTTCCTGCCTGGACATCTATATCTGGCCCTTATTTTTGTGTAGGTAAAAAAAAAAAAAAAAAAAAATCACTTTTTTTTTTACCTACCTAGAATCCAGTATGGATCAAATTGCTGCTCTGACCGAACAATCTCATGGCCTGTCTTTGGAGGTGGCAGGATTGAAGGCATCGGTCCTCCAGCAACAGCAGCAATTACAACAGACCGCAAGCCCAGCGGTTGCTACTGGTAACCAGGTTGTTGCGGAACCCAAGGTCCCTCTCCCTGACAGATTTTCTGGGGGAAGGGACAAGTTTTTGATTTTCCGTGAGGCCTGTAAATTATACTTTAAACTGCGCCCTTACTCCTCTGGTAATGAAGAACAGCGGGTGGGTGTGGTTATTTCCCTGCTGCAGGGGGACCCGCAGTCCTGGGCGTTCTCTTTACCTACTGATTCTCAGGCGCTTCGGTCAGTGGATGAGTTTTTTGGGGCCTTGGGTCTCATATATGACGACCCTGACCGAGTCGCACTGGCTGAATCAAAACTACGGAGACTCCTACAAGGAGAGCGGCCGGTAGAGGAGTATTGCTCTGACTTCCGTAGATGGGCTAAGGATACCCAATGGAACGACCCGGCTCTCAGGAGTCAGTTCTGCTCTGGGTTATCCGAAAGGGTTAAGGATGCGCTTGCATTGTATGAGACCCCCTTTTCCCTTGATGCAGTTATGTCCCTTTCTATCCGTATAGATAGACGCCTTAGGGACAGGTTGAAAAAACCGGAGCCATTGGTAACCCCTCCCAAGCAGCAGTTAGTCTGTACGGACTTAGATGAGCCTATGCAGCTAGGAGGAACCACTCGTCAGGTCCGTCCTCCTGAGGTTCGCCGTAGGCGTGGGGTTTGTTTTTTTTGTGGGGAGAGGGGTCATTTCATTAATGTCTGCCCCTTCTTCCTCAGAAACAAAAAAACCGTCGGAAAACTACTAACCCCAGGCTGTGTGGAGGATGTCAGCCAGGGGGTATACGTTTCCTCCATACGTACATCACAATTTGTGTTGCCAGCGGTTATTGTTTTTGGTGATAAGACAGAGACTATTTCTTTCTTTCTAGACAGTGGAGCAGGGGTAAATTTGATAGATGCCCATTTTGCCCGCACTATGGGTTTGTCTCTCTGCACACTACAGAGACCTATTCCCATATTTGCTATCGATTCTGCTCCTCTGTCTCAGAGAAATCTCACCCACATTGTTCATAACTTACACCTTCGGGTAGGGGACCACCATAACGAGATGCTCTCATGTTATGTTCTAGAGGGGCTTCCCGCTCCGGTAGTGCTGGGTCTTCCCTGGTTGGTAGCGCACAATCCAGTGGTGGATTGGCAGGCCAGGGAGATATTGGAGTGGAGTGAGCCGTGCAGAGAAAATTGCTTAAATAGCAATTGCTTAGTCGCCTCCATAGCTACCCTACCTACTTTTGTTACGGACTTTGAGGACGTTTTTTCTGAAAAGGGTTGTCAGAAGTTACCACCTCATCGTCCTTATGATTGCCCGGTTAACCTTATTCCCGGCGCAAAATTACCCAAGACCAGGTTATATAATCTTTCAGGTCCAGAGAGACAAGCCATGAAGGATTATATCTCCGAGAGTTTGGCTAAGGGACACATCAGACCCTCTTCTTCACCCGTGGCTGCAGGGTTTTTCTTTGTTAAAAAGAAAGATGGGGGCCTGCGTCCTTGCCTAGATTTTCGTGAATTAAATCGGATAACCATCCGAGACCCATACCCTCTTCCTCTCATTCCTGACCTGTTTAACCAGATTGCGGGTGCTAGGTGGTTCTCCAAACTCGATTTTAGGGGGGCCTACAATCTGATTCGTATTAAAGAGGGGGATGAGTGGAAAACAGCTTTTAACACCCCTGAGGGGCATTATGAAAATCTAGTTATGCCTTTCGGCCTGACCAATGCTCCTGCCGTCTTTCAACATTTTGTTAATGACATTTTTAGTCATCTAATAGGCAGGTTTGTGGTAATATACCTAGATGATATCTTAATTTATTCGTCTGATCTGAGAACACATGAGGAGCATGTCAGACAAGTACTACAGGTCCTACGGACGAATGAATTATATGCTAAAATTGAAAAATGTGTTTTTGCCATTCAGGAGATACAATTCCTAGGTTATTATTTATCTGCGTCAGGTTTCCGTATGGATCCTAGGAAGGTCCAGGCAATTTTGGATTGGGATCTTCCTGAGAACCTCAAAGCACTACAACGGTTCTTGGGCTTCGCGAATTTCTATAGGAAATTCATTAAAAATTATTCGGTGATCGTAAAACCCCTTACTGACATGACTAGGAAGGGGACTGATTTTTCTAAATGGTCTGACGCCGCTAAAGTTGCTTTTTCCTCTCTAAAAGAGAGGTTTACCTCAGCACCTGTACTAGTCCAACCTGATGTCTCTCAGCCTTTTATTGTTGAAGTCGATGCATCAGAGGTGGGAGTGGGGGCTGTACTGTCTCAGGGTCCGTCTCCTGGCAAATGGCGTCCTTGTGCTTTCTTTTCTAAAAAACTATCTGCAGCAGAACAGAACTACGATATTGGCAATAGGGAACTGTTAGCTATTAAACTTGCGTTTGAGGAGTGGCGTCACTTCTTAGAGGGGGCAGTCCACCCCGTCACTGTGTTTACGGACCACAAAAATCTGCTGTACCTCGAATCAGCTAAGCGTCTCACCCCTAGACAGGCTAGGTGGTCGCTTTTTTTTTCCAGGTTTAACTTTGTGATTACCTATCGTCCTGGAGCAAAAAATACCAAGGCTGATGCACTATCTCGTTGTTTCCCTGGAGGGGGTAATGTGAGTGATCCGGTGCCCATTCTTCAAAGAGGAGTGGTTGTCTCTGCGGTACACTCTGCTTTGGAGGGGAAGGTGTTAGAGGCCCAGGGGGACGCCCCGGTCTCTTGCCCCTCAGAGAAATTGTTTGTACCGTTGAACCTACGTCTCGAATTATTAAAGGAACATCATAATTCGGCACTTGCTGGGCACCCGGGTGGTAAAGCAACCTTGGAGCTATTGTCTCGTCGTTTCTGGTGGCCAAGGTTGCGTCAGGATGTATTGGATTTTGTGTCTTCTTGTTCTACCTGTGCGCGCGCAAAAGTTTCACATACACGTCCTGCGGGGTCTCTATTACCACTCGTCATTCCCAATAGACCATGGACACATCTGTCTATGGATTTTATCACTGACTTACCTTTGTCTGCGGGTAAAACAGTTATTTTGGTAGTAGTGGACAGGTTTAGCAAAATGGCACACTTCATTGCGTTACCCGCACTACCTAATGCTAAAACTCTTGCTCAGGTATTCGTCAGTGAGATCGTGAAGCTTCACGGGGTCCCCTCCGATGTTGTTTCGGATCGGGGAACCCAGTTTATTTCTAAATTTTGGAAAGCTTTTTGTTCCCGTTTGGGGGTTCACTTGTCCTTTTCCTCAGCTTTCCATCCTCAGTCGAATGGACAGACTGAGCGTACCAACCAAAACCTGGAGACATATCTAAGATGTTTTGTGTCTGAAAACCAAGAGTTGTGGTCGTCATATTTACCGTTAGCTGAGTTTGCCATAAATAATCGCCGTCAGGAATCCACTGGCAAGTCACCATTTCTTGGTGCATATGGTTTTCACCCCCAATTTTGTACTTTCAAAGAGGGGGGGTCTTCTGGGGTTCCCGAAGGGGAACGGTTTTCGTCATCTCTTTCATCGGTATGGCAGAAGGTGCAAGCTAACTTGAAAAATATGGGAGGTAAATACAAATGCATGGCTGATAAGAGACGGTCGCCAGGTCCGGACCTAGGAGTGAATGACTATGTGTGGTTATCTACTAGGAATATCAAATTGAAGGTTCCCTCTTGGAAACTGGGTCCTAGGTTTATTGGTCCGTACAAGATTGTAGCCATCATCAACCCCGTGGCTTTTCGCCTGGAGTTGCCTCAGACTTTTAAAATCCATAATGTCTTTCATAAGTCGTTACTCAAAAAATATGTTCCACCTCTAGAACCGTCACCGCTGCCACCCCCTCCTGTTGTCGTGGATGGTAATTTAGAATTTCAGATATCCAAAATTATTAATTCTCGTCGGGTCCGCCGCTCTCTCCAATATCTGGTGCACTGGAGAGGTTACGGTCCCGAGGAAAGAATGTGGGTTCCTGCATCTGAGGTAAACGCCGACAGGCTAGTTCGGATTTTTCATGCCTCTCATCCTGAGAGACCTGGTCCTGAGTGTCCAGAGGCCCCTCGTAGAGAGGGGGGTACTGTCACGAGGGTGTCAAGAGCCACGCCTGACTCCGTTGTACCCGGGGTCAGGAGGTCGCAGCGGTTGGCTGCACGCTCTATGTAAGATAGGGATGTTTCCTTATTGTAGCTTTCTGGGTTTGCTTTGCAAACCGTTTTGGCTCACTCAGGGATCCGTAGCTCCTTCTCTCAGCTGTTCCTTGTCCAGCACTCCCAATCCTCCTTATATTCCCCTCTCACACTTCTCTGGTTGCCAGATATAGAGCTTCCTGCCTGGACATCTATTCTGACCCACTGGAGCTGTGTTGCTGCGTTCTCTGATTGTTGCATCAGAACGCTACCCTCCGGATCCCTGTTGGACCTTTGTGGACTGCTGTGGTCGTCCACCTGGGTGTTTGTGTTTGTCTGTGTTTGTCTGTCCCCTCCCTGGTGTTTCCCTCTTAGTGCAGTGGTGAGGACTAGCGATCCCACCGGCCCGTTCACTATCCAGGGCTCATTTCAGGGAAAGCCAGGGTTTAGGCACGTGATCGCCGCACGGGTGAGGAACCTGTCTAGGGACGTCAGGGCAGTCAGGTACCAGCCGCAAGGTGAGTTAGGGGTCACCACCTTTCCCTCTCCCTTGGGCAGGGCTTTCCCTGTTTTCCTCCCTGTGCATGTTGCCGGTCATTACATTTATACCACATCAAAGATTGTTTATAGGTAAGCTCCAGCTCATAACTACAAACATACTTGTATTTACATTAATTGAAAAATTCTTATATCCCCAGGTATACCAGGAATAATATTAGAATAGTGCCACCTTCCTGTGTTTACTTCAGTAAATGGGCAGAAGTGGATGCAGATGCTCAGTCTTTCTCTTTCAGTGGTGGTAGGCTAGCTGCTTCTAAAGAAGGAGTGACTTCTCTGTGTCAGAGAATGCAATGCTAAGCAATGTGATAAGTCAGCATTACAGTAATTGGTGAGGTGGACACAGAAAGGCTGTTCAATAGAAACAGCAGGTGGCGCTATACTTACATTATTTCTGGAATATCTGGAGATGAAAGTATGCTCTTCAATAGTGAAAATTCAAAAATGTTTATAATCATGGTTTGGGTTTCATGGGACAAACCCTTTAACCAAATGTAAATTACTACAAAACCCTATACTGACATACAGGTGAAACTCGAAAAATTAGAATATCGTGCAAAGTTTATTTATTTCAGTAATGCAACTTAAAAGGTGAAACTAACATATGAGATAGACTCATTACATGCAAAGCGAGATATTTCAAGCCTTTATTTGTTATAATTTGGATGATTATGGCTTACAGTTTATGAAACCCCAAAGTCACAATTTTAGAGTATCCATTGCTCAGGGAGTATGGATTAATTAGCTGACTAGAGTGTGACACTTTGAGCCTAGAATATTGAACCTTTTCACAAAATTTTAAGCTGCATTAATGCAATTCCATTTAATTTGCATTACTGAAATAAATGGACTTTTGCACGATATATAAATTTTTCGAGTTTCACCTGTTTATAGTTCAGTTGAACTAGGAACATCCATATTATTTCATAAAAAACCTATCCAATGCCCCCTTTCCATCATATTTAGGGAATCTGGCAATAGAGGGACATAGTATCTCAGCAATTAGAGGAGGAAATTTTTGTAAAGAAAGGGCACATTACTAAAATGGGAAAATCTGACATTTACTTATTTGGTACCAGCTGAAAAATATATAAATTTATATGCACATTGCAAGTCAAAGTGTGCAACATATAATTTAGAAACTTTATTGGTTTGCTATAATCTATAATTGTGTGTAGTATTGAGTATTCTATTAGATAGATACTGTATGTTAGTTTTAAGATGTCAATTTATACCATCTACTATTTACTGGCTCCTATTCCATATAGTTAGTAAATGGTCTATGATAACATAGGTTCTTCTATTTAACAAAAATGGTTACTTTCCGAGTAAGGATCGTGTATTTTCAATATGATGCTGATTGATGTGAGCATAACCATTTGCATTCATTGTGTATTTGTATACAAATATACAAATACCAACTGAAGAAAAAACAGCATAGAAACCATTTCAAAGAATATAATATGACTACAGCTGGAGGAGAAGCAGGCTAACTGCCTGGATAATCTTAGCCTCTTTTTATATCAATGTGTATGAAGCAAAATAGTTATCTTCAGATATTTAGATTTCAGCTTTTACATTTTGCAAACCAAATAATTGGGTTCCTTGTGCTAAAAAAAAATCCATTTGCAGGAACAATATGCCTGCAATATGCCCACATCTTGGCCTACGATAAGTGCAGGCTATTATTCAATTATGACATAGCCATGTTGACTTTGATTCCACATTATTATTTCTTTAATATTGATGCTATTACATTTTCCATGTATAATTCCTACAGGTTTATTAATTTAAGACTTGATAAGAGCTGACACTTTCTTTCATGCAATACCAGGTGTGAGGCTTTGGATATTTTGGCAGCCAGATAAGCTTCACATGAATTTCATTAAACTGGATATTTAGTCTGCTAATAAGTAACCCTTTAAACTTTGATGGAGTAGTCACGGAGAATTCCTTCTGTCCTGTTATCTTATGAGTGCAGATGGACACTCCAAAATTTACTTAGCCGTTGAGTCTTCTGAAGAGAAATCTAAGAAGGTGTGTAATAAATACACCACCATATTTTATCGCAAAGAATGGATTAAGGTTTTTTTAAAGTTCAAACTGTAATTTTACATCTCAACTATTGATGATTAAGCGATTGCAAGGAGTTAATACAGTACAGTATCTATAATGCCAGTGTTACAGGCAGTGGGTGTGGACCCACTGTAACAACCAACTGGTTTGGCTTTGTGCTAACTATAAGGACAATATCCTGGCAGTCCCCTGGAATTTATTGTTTAACCCCTACAAGGGAACTGGACTTCACAGTGAGGAAGCTATCAGGCCGCTATTTTTTTTATAAGGATATTTTTATTATATTTTTAAATAAATAAAAAATAAAGATTGACATACATCATTTAAAAGAAGTAGATATAAAATGAACAGGCCGCTATTGTTTGAGTCCGGGGGGGGGGGGGGGGGTCAGAGACACCAGTGTGTGAAGCACTGAGGGGGTCAGGCAGTATTCATAGTTTGGAGACAGGTTAAAGTCAGGGCCGGCAGCATACAGGCATATCCATGAGACAAGTCCAAGGTCTGGGCAGGCAGGCTGCTAGAAGTCAGTTGTCAGGCAGGAGTTCGGTACATGAATAGTCAGGCAGGATATAACAATTTTGTTGTAATACTAGACCCTAGAAACCTAAAGTTCCCCACTGGGGAGAGTGCTTTAAGTACACAGAAATGACCAGAAGTTGGCTGGATAAGAAGTTTGGTGCACGCACACTGAGCCTTCAAGAGTTCAAGAGGGAGAGCACTCGCTCCCTATAGCACAGGACAAAGGCATTACTGACAGGGTGGAGATCTGCAGCGAGCACAAGCATGCCAGGAGGAGAGTGGGACAGAGCAGGAGCGTGGCCAGGCTTAGCAGCATGGCCTCTGTGCTTGCAAGAAGAAATAGGGCAACAGTAGGCACAGAGCGCCAGCACTTTATGTAAACTATATCTATCAGTCATAGCCAAACATAGCAAGGACTATACAATCAGGTCCATAAATATTGGGGCATCGACACAATTGTAACATTTTTGGCTCTATACACCACCACAATGGATTTGAAATGAAACGAACACGATGTGCTTTAACTGCGACTGTCAGCTTTAATGTGAAGGTATTTACATCCAAATCAGGTGAACGGTGTAGGAATTACAACAGTTTGCATATGTGCCTCCCACTTGTTAAGGAATCAAAAGTAATGGGACAGAATAATAATCATAAATCAAACTTTCACTTTTTAATACCTGGTTGCAAATCCTTTGCAGTTAATTACAGCCTGAAGTCTGGAACGCATAGACATCACCAGACGCTGGGTTTCATCCCTGGTGATGCTCTGCCAGGCCTCTACTGCAACTGTCTTGAGTTCCTGCTTGTTCTTGTGGCATTTTCCCTTCAGTTTTGTCTTCATCAAGTGAAATGCATGCTCAATCGGATTCAGGTCATGTGATTGACTTGGCCATTGCATAAAATTCCACTTCTTTCTCTTAAAAAACCTCTTTGGTTGCTTTTGCAGTATGCTTTGGGTCATTGTCCATCTGCACTGTGAAGCGCCGTCCAATGAGTTCTGAAGCATTTGGCTGAATATGAGCAGATAATATTGCCTGAAACACTTCAGAATTCATCAATAAATACAAGAGAATCAGTTCAATTTGCAGCCATACATGCAGGGCCGGCTCCAGGTTCATGTGGGCCCTTGGGCGATAAATCCCAGTGGGCCCCCGTGAGGCATTTTTTTACATTGACATGTCCCCCTGTGGCTCCCACACGGTATAATGACCCCCAGTGAGCCCTATACAGTATAATGACTACTAGTGGCCCTTCACACAGTATAATGACTACTAGTGGCCCTTCACACAGTATAATGACTACTAGTGGCCCTTCACACAGTATAATGAACCCCCAATTCCCCCCCCCCCGTATTATGACCACCTGTGGCCCTGCATTCAGAATAATAACCCCCAGTCGCCCCCATTCAGAATAATGACCCCCAGTAGCCCCCACACTGGGGGAATACTGTATGGAGGGGGCTCTGGGGGTCATTATACTAAATGGGGGACACTGAGGGTCATTATACTATGTAAAGGGCCCTCACAGTATAATGACCCCACAGCGACACTCCATGCAGAATAATGACCCCTAGTCGCCACCACACTGGGGGTTATACTGTATGGAGGGGGCACGAGGGGTTATTATATTTAATGGGGGCTCTGGTGGTCATTATGCTAAATGGAGGGTCAATGGGGATCGTTATACTAAATGGGGGGCACTGGGAGTCATTATCCTGTGTAAGGGGCCCTCACAGTATGATGAATGACCCCCCAGTGGCCCCCTCACATACCTATCATTGCAGGGGAGCTGGTCGTCCTGTCCATCACTAACCGCAGCTCCCTGCGCTCTTTCTCTCCTCCGGCCCACTGCAGCAGTGAGCCAGGCCTGGAGTAGAGAAGGAGATGTGCAGTGATGTAGCTGGAACTGACTGGGCCCCACAGCAAATTTTAGTACGCCCCCCTCCTCCCCAATGTGTGTTCACATCACGTTTTCCTATCGGTTTGATGTATACAAATGTGCAGCGCTCCACGTTTTTGTATCCTGCAGAGTCAAGTAAAAAATGCATACGTTAACGTATATGGTTTTTTACAATGGAACTGTATGGTGACCGGACGCCACTGTACGGCATCAGTCTGAGGATTGTATGGTGACCGGACGCCACTGTACGGCATCAGTCTGAGGATTGTATGGTGAACGGACGCCACTGTGCGGCATCAGTCTGAGGATTGTATGGTGAGCGGACGCCACTGTGCGGCATCAGTCTGAGGCATCTGGTAACGCATACATTTTTGGTATACATTAAATGGATGGCACAAATGGGATGTGAACCCAGCCCTAGTGTCAGAATAAGCCCCAGTACACAGCGGAGCAGCGTGGCGGAGAGGGGAGGCCGCCATGTACTGACAGAGCGCTACCTGGTCCTGCTGGTCAGGGATGAGGACTGTGCTTCCCAAGGATCATTTTCTACTGGGAAATACAGGGCCCAGTATAATACACTAGAATCTATATACTATAAAGATATTAGCCCTACCCCCAAATAATAATACAATTAGGGGGTCATTTATTACATAGAAATACGTCTGTTAGGCTACTTTCACACTTGCGTTCGGGGCTCCGCTTGTGAGTTCTGTTTGAAGGCTCTCACAAGCGGCCCCGAACGGATTCGTCCAGCCCTAATGCATTCTGAGTGGACGCGGATCCGCTCAGAATGCATCAGTCTGGCACAGTCTGTCCTCCGCTCCGCTCAGCAGGCGGACACCTGAACGCTGCTTGCAGCGTTCGGGTGTCCGCCTGGCCGTGCGGAGGCGCGCGGATCCATCCAGACTTACAATGTAAGTCAATGGGGACGGATCCGTTTGAAGTTGACACAATATGGCTCAATTTTCAAACGGATCCGTCCCCCATTGACTTTCAATGTAAAGTCTAAACGGATCCGTTTGCATTATCATGCAAACGTATACGTTCTGAACGGATGTAAGCGTTTGCATTATAGGTGCGGATCCGTCTGTGCAGATACCAGACGAATCCGCACCTAAACGCAGGTGTGAAAGTAGCCTTAGGCTACTTTCACACTAGCGTTCGATCGGATCCGTTCTGAACGGATCCGATCATATTAATGCAGACGGAGGCTCCGTTCAGAACGGATCCGTCTGCATTAAATTGGCAAAAAAAAAGCTAAGTGTGAAATTAGCCTGAGCAGATCCGTCCAGACTTTTACATTGAAAGTCAATGGGGGACGGATCCGCTTGAAGATTGAGCCATATTGTGGCATCTTCAAACGGATCCGTCCCTATTGACTTACATTGTAAGTCTGGACGGATCCGCATGCCTCCGCACGGCCAGGCGGACACCCGAACGCTGCAAGCAGCGTTCAGGTGTCCGCCTGCTGAGCGGAGCGGAGGCTGAACGCCGCCAGACTGATGCAGTCTGAGCGGATCCGCATCCATTCAGACTGCATCAGGGCTGGACGGATCCGTTCGGGTCCGCTCGTGAGCCCCTTCAAACGGAGCTCACGAGCGGACAGCCGAACGCTAGTGTGAAACTAGACTTAGGCGTATTTCTGACACAGATTGTGGCACAAAGGTCCTTAGCACCGCAATCTGTATCTTTTCCCGCTCATGCCAGGTCTAAAAAAGGATGGCGTGGGCAGGGAAAGGGATACAGTTATGGCCATGCAGTTATTGGATACCACCGCCATATAGTGATAACACCGCCATACAATGATAAAACCACCATACAGTGACCGGATAAAAGGGTATAAGAGGGCACAGTACAGGGAATGACTATGGGCACTGCACAGGGTGTGGTAAGAGGGCACAATGCAGGGTATAAGTGGGCACAGTACGCGGTGGGGGGGCACAGTCACATGACCCTGTGACGTTAGAAGGTCCTTATGGTGAATGCTGTTCAGATGCCACCATAATGAGAGGCAGAGGAGTGAGACAGGGGCCCTGGGTGGACAGGAGGGGTGGACACAGCAAGTAGGTGGAAGGGGCTCTGAGGGGGATTCATACAAGTAGTGGCAGGAGGTCTGTGCAGGGCAGCAACAGGAGATAGGAGGGTGAAACAGGAGCTCTGGATACATGAGGGAGGAAAGGAGACAGCAGGGGCCCTATGAGGATGAGATAGGACAGGATCTGGGGGGGGGGCAGGTGTCATGGGGGCAAACTGCTTAATGAAACAGTAACACAACTAAATAGAATGAAGCAGCAGCCGATCGAAGAGACCCCCCCTTCTGTCCCAAGAGACATTCACAGTGCAGACTGCAGACTCACTCACAGACTGTCTTCAGCTCCAGCTCCAGCCCTCGGTCTCTCTCCTCAGGCAGCGTGTGTCCTGTGTAGAGGGGGTGTGGTCTGAGTCTCTGCAGCTCAGAGGGCCCCACCAAAGGGGTACTGCGTAAGTGAAGTGACAGCAGTGAGAGCTCCCATCTGTATTGATGGAAGTGCTCATAGCAGCTCAGTGGGCCCCCCCAGGAGCATTGGGCCCCGGCACTTGCCCGGGGATGCCGGGTTATGACGCCGGCCCTGCATACATGCCCACGCCATGACACTACCACCACCATGCTTCACTGATGAGGTGGTATGCTTAGGATCATGAGCAGTTCCTTTCCTTCTCCATACTCTTCTGTTCCCATCACTCTGGTACAAGTTGATATTGGTCTCATCTGTCCATAGGATGTTGTTCCAGAACGGTGAGGGCTTTTTTAGATGTCGTTTTGCAAACTCTAATCTGGCCTTCCTGTTTTTGAGGCTCACCAATGGTTTATATCTTGTGGTGAACCCTCTGTATTCACTCTGGTCAAGTATTCTCTTGATTGTTCACTTTGACACACATACACCTACCTCCTGGAGAGTGTTCTTGATCTGGCCAACTGTTGTGAAGGGTGTTTTCTTCACCAGGGAAAGAATTCTTCGGTCCTCCACCACAGTTGTTTTCCGTGGTCTTCCGGGTCTTTTGGTGTTGCTGAGCTCACCGGTGTGTTCCTTCTTTTTAAGATTGTTCCAAACAGTTGTTTTGGCCACACCTAATGTTTTTGCTATCTCTCTTATGGGTTTGTTTTGTTTTTTCAGCCTAATGGTGGCTTGCTTCACTGATAGGGACAGCTCTTGAGAGTTGACAGCAACAGATTGCAAATGCAAATAGCACACTTGAAATGAACTCTGGACCTTTTATCTGCTCATTGTAATTGGGATAATGAGGGAATAACACACAACTGGCCATGGAACTGCTGAGAAGCCAATTGTCCCATTACTTTTGGTTCCTTAACAAGTGGTAGGCACATATGCAAAATGTTGTAATTCCTACACCGTTCACCTGATTTGGATGTAAATACCCTCAAATTAAAGCTGACAGTTAAAGCACATCTTGTTTGTTTCATTTCAAATCCATTGTGGTGGTGTATAGAGCCAAAAATGTTCGAATTGTGTCGATGTCCCAATATTTATGTACCCGACTGTAAATGAAACAGTTTTCAAAACTACCTATAGTCGAAAAAATTTAGGCCCATATTGTACGCCCACATTTCTCCCACATTGATTTTAAATAGAGCCACACACAAATAGTCACATGTTCCAACACTCTATATTAGAGAGGCATTTTTATCTAAAAGCATTGCTTCTAGGGACCACCAGTGCTTTATACAGACATTATACAAAGTGCCTATGGGTCCATAATGCAAACCTGTAGGAACTCCATGTGATTAGATCCTACAGGTCCCCATGCTGTTATACTTTTGTCTGCCAAACCTGTTATTTTTGGGGGGACCAGCCATCCATATATAGGGAGCGCTTGACTCTCCACTGACAGATGATGCCAGGGGAAGAAGGATCAATTTCATTACATTTTATGAATTCACTGATCCTTTTGTTCACCTATGAGATAAGTTTTGTCCTGGATGTCTAAGCTTGATTGACTGGCAGTAGGTACACACTAGGGGAGCAAAAGAAACAGAAACTTATAAGGATATGTACTTGGCATTGCAACTCAGCCCTTCTGATTTGAATAGGGATGAGCTGCAACTAGGCCTCTTCTAACAGTTGATTGGCAGTTTTCCCTGGTGTCTGACCCCCACTGGTCTTATATTTATGGCATATCCTGAGGATAGGGGTTCAATATCTTTTCCCGGATAAAACTTTTAAGCAGCAGTCAAGGAGTTTCCTTTGTAGGTACTCACTGGTTCTACTAGTTGAGATACCCCAGTCAGATACCCAAGTTTAGAAAGGCATATCTTCATAGTCTTTTGCAGTGTTTTTTCCTTTTTACATATATGAGGCTATAAACCAAGTAATCATTTTGAAACGGCAAAGGTATTAAGTGAGCAAAAGCAAAGCATTTGCAAGGCTGAACAACATTTACAAGGCTGAACAACTCTTACACATCCTACATAATGTACTGCACATCACAGGTTTAACAAACAAGGCTTTAAAAGACATTTGCCAATGTAAATTTTTACCTTAGCAGAGTTCTAGCCCTTTATGTACTGACATGAATTTATGGATTTCTTGAGTATTGCCTAAATGAGTTCCTGAAATGGTTTGTTAGAGTGGAAAGATATTGAGAACAGTTGTATTGCTGGTAGGGATGAGCGAACTCGAACTGTATAGTTCGGGTTCGTACCGAATTTTGGGGTGTCCGTGACACGGACCCGAACCCGGACATTTTCGTAAAAGTCCGGGTTCGGGTTCGGTGTTCGTCGCTTTCTTGGCGCTTTTGTGACGCTTTCTTGGCGCTTTTTGAAAGGCTGCAAAGCAGCCAATCAACAAGCGTCATACTACTTGCCCCAAGAGGCCATCACAGCCATGCCTACTATTGGCATGGCTGTGATTGGCCAGAGCACCATGTGACCCAGCCTCTATTTAAGCTGGAGTCACATAGCGCCGCCCGTCACTCTGCTCTGATTAGCGTAGGGAGAGGTTGCGGCTGCGACAGTAGGGCGAGATTAGGCAGATTAACTCCTCCAAAGGACTTGATTAACTGATCGATCTGCAGCTGTGGATCATTGAGCTGCTGATCCTCAATTGCTCACTGTTTTTAGGCTGCCCAGACCGTTTGTCAGTCACATTTTTCTGGGGTGATCGGCGGCCATTTTGTGTCTTGTGGTGCGCCAGCACAAGCTGCGACCAAGTGCATTTAACCCTCAATGGTGTGGTTGTTTTTTGGCTAAAGCCTACATCAGGGTGAAGCTGTCACACCAAGTGCATTTAACCAGCAATAGTCTGTTCATTTTTTGGCCATATACAAAATCAGGGGCAAGCTGCGCCTGTCACCAAGTGCATTTAACCCTCAATGGTGTGGTTGTTTTTTGGCTAAAGCCTACATCAGGGTGAAGCTGTCACACCAAGTGCATTTAACCAGCAATAGTCTGTTCATTTTTTGGCCATATACAAAATCAGGGGCAAGCTGCGCCTGTCACCAAGTGCATTTAACCCTCAATGGTGTGGTTGTTTTTTGGCTAAAGCCTACATCAGGGTGAAGCTGTCACACCAAGTGCATTTAACCAGCAATAGTCTGTTCATTTTTTGGCCATATACAAAATCAGGGGCAAGCTGCGCCTGTCACCAAGTGCATTTAACCCTCAATGGTGTGGTTGTTTTTTGGCTAAAGCCTACATCAGGGTGAAGCTGTCACACCAAGTGCATTTAACCAGCAATAGTCTGTTCATTTTTTGGCCATATACAAAATCAGGGGCAAGCTGCGCCTGTCACCAAGTGCATTTAACCCTCAATGGTGTGGTTGTTTTCTGGCTAAAGCCTACATCAGGGTGAAGCTGTCACACCAAGTGCATTTAACCAGCAATAGTCTGTTTATTTTTTGGCCATATACTACATCAGGGGCAAGCTGCGCCCGTCACCAAGTGCATTTAACCCTCAGTAGTGTGGTTGGTCAAGCTGTGACACCAAGTGCATTTAACCAGCAATAGTCTGTTCATTTTTTGGCCATATACTACATCAGGGGCAAGCTGCGCCCGTCACCAAGTGCATTTAACCAGCAATAGTGTGGTTATTTTTTGGCCATATCCCAGTCTAATTCTGTCACTAAATCCATACCGGTCACCCAGCGCCTAAATACTAGGCCTCAAATTTATATCCCGCTAAATCTCTCGTTACCGCTGTCCTGTTGTAGCTGGGAAAGTTATTTAGTGTCCGTCAAAGCACATTTTTTGTTCTGGGTTGAAGTACAATTCCCAATTTAGCAATTTCATAATTTAGTGGTTTCTGCTATATCAGAGCTATTTGAAATCTATCCCTAAAAGGGTATATAATATTCAAGGTGCACATTGGGTCATTCAGAATAACTTCACACACACCCGCTACTGTGTATTTTCAAGTCTAATTCTGTCACTAAACCCATACCTGTCACCCAGCGCCTAAATACTAGGCCTCAAATTTATATCCTGCTAAATCTCTCGTTACCGCTGTCCTGTTGTAGCTGGGAAAGTTATTTAGTGTCCGTCAAAGCACATTTTTTGTTCTGGGTTGAAGTACAATTCCCAATTTAGCAATTTCATAATTTAGTGGTTTCTGCTATATCAGAGCTATTTGAAATCTATCCCTAAAAGGGTATATAATATTCAAGGTGCACATTGGGTCATTCAGAATAACTTCACACACACCCGCTACTGTGTATTTTCAAGTCTAATTCTGTCACTAAACCCATACCTGTCACCCAGCGCCTAAATACTAGGCCTCAAATTTATATCCTGCTAAATCTCTCGTTACCGCTGTCCTGTTGTAGCTGGGAAAGTTATTTAGTGTCCGTCAAAGCACATTTTTTGTTCTGGGTTGAAATACAATTCCCAATTTAGCAATTTCATAATTTAGTGGTTTCTGCTATATCAGAGCTATTTGAAATCTATCCCTAAAAGGGTAGATCATATTGAAGGTGCACATAGGGTCATTCAGAATAACTTCACACACACCCGCTACTGTGTATTTCCAAGTCTAATTCTGTCACTAAACCCATACCTGTCACCCAGCGCCTAAATACTAGGCCTCAAATTTATATCCCGCTAAATCTCTCGTTACCGCTGTCCTGTTGTAGCTGGGAAAGTTATTTAGTGTCCGTCAAAGCACATTTTTTGTTCTGGGTTGAAGTACAATTCCCAATTTAGCAATTTCATAATTTAGTGGTTTCTGCTATATCAGAGCTATTTGAAATCTATCCCTAAAAGGGTATATAATATTCAAGGTGCACATTGGGTCATTCAGAATAACTTCACACACACCCGCTACTGTGTATTTCCAAGTCTAATTCTGTCACTAAACCCATACCTGTCACCCAGCGCCTAAATACTAGGCCTCAAATTTATATCCTGCTAAATCTCTCGTTACCGCTGTACTGTTGTTGCTTGGAAAGATATTTAGTGTCCGTCAAAGCACATTTTTTGTTCTGGGTTGAAGTACAATTCCCAATTTAGCAATTTCATAATTTAGTGGTTTCTGCTATATCAGAGCTATTTGAAATCTATCCCTAAAAGGGTATATAATATTCAAGGTGCACATTGGGTCATTCAGAATAACTTCACACACACCCGCTACTGTGTATTTTCAAGTCTAATTCTGTCACTAAACCCATACCTGTCACCCAGCGCCTAAATACTAGGCCTCAAATTTATATCCTGCTAAATCTCTCGTTACCGCTGTCCTGTTGTAGCTGGGAAAGTTATTTAGTGTCCGTCAAAGCACATTTTTTCTTCTGGGTTGAAATACAATTCCCAATTTAGCAATTTCATAATTTAGTGGTTTCTGCTATATCAGAGCTATTTGAAATCTATCCCTAAAAGGGTAGATCATATTGAAGGTGCACATAGGGTCATTCAGAATAACTTCACACACACCCGCTACTGTGTATTTCCAAGTCTAATTCTGTCACTAAACCCATACCTGTCACCCAGCGCCTAAATACTAGGCCTCAAATTTATATCCCGCTAAATCTCTCGTTACCGCTGTCCTGTTGTAGCTGGGAAAGTTATTTAGTGTCCGTCAAAGCACATTTTTTGTTCTGGGTTGAAGTACAATTCCCAATTTAGCAATTTCATAATTTAGTGGTTTCTGCTATATCAGAGCTATTTGAAATCTATCCCTAAAAGGGTATATAATATTCAAGGTGCACATTGGGTCATTCAGAATAACTTCACACACACCCGCTACTGTGTATTTCCAAGTCTAATTCTGTCACTAAACCCATACCTGTCACCCAGCGCCTAAATACTAGGCCTCAAATTTATATCCTGCTAAATCTCTCGTTACCGCTGTACTGTTGTTGCTTGGAAAGATATTTAGTGTCCGTCAAAGCACATTTTTTGTTCTGGGTTGAAGTACAATTCCCAATTTAGCAATTTCATAATTTAGTGGTTTCTGCTATATCAGAGCTATTTGAAATCTATCCCTAAAAGGGTATATAATATTCAAGGTGCACATTGGGTCATTCAGAATAACTTCACACACACCCGCTACTGTGTATTTTCAAGTCTAATTCTGTCACTAAACCCATACCTGTCACCCAGCGCCTAAATACTAGGCCTCAAATTTATATCCTGCTAAATCTCTCGTTACCGCTGTACTGTTGTTGCTGGGCAAGATATTTAGTGTCCGTCAAAGCACATTTTTTGTTCTGGGTTGAAATACAATTCCCAATTTAGCAATTTCATAATTTAGTGGTTTCTGCTATATCAGAGCTATTTGAAATCTATCCCTAAAAGGGTATATAATATTCAAGGTGCACATTGGGTCATTCAGAATAACTTCACACACACCCGCTACTGTGTATTTTCAAGTCTAATTCTGTCACTAAACCCATACCTGTCACCCAGCGCCTAAATACTAGGCCTCAAATTTATATCCTGCTAAATCTCTCGTTACCGCTGTACTGTTGTTGCTGGGCAAGATATTTAGTGTCCGTCAAAGCACATTTTTTGTTCTGGGTTGAAATACAATTCCCAATTTAGCAATTTCATAATTTAGTGGTTTCTGCTATATCAGAGCTATTTGAAATCTATCCCTAAAAGGGTATATAATATTCAAGGTGCACATTGGGTCATTCAGAATAACTTCACACACCCGCTACTGTGCATTTCCAAATCTAATTCTGTCACTAAACCCATACCTGTCACCCAGCGCCTAAATACTAGGCCTCAAATTTATATCCCGCTAAATCTCTCGTTACCGCTGTCCTGTTGTGGCTGGGAAAGTTATTTAGTGTCCGTCAAAGCACATTTTTTGTTCTGGGTTGAAATACAATTCCCAATTTAGCAATTTCATAATTTAGTGGTTTCTGCTATATCAGAGCTATTTGAAATCTATCCCTAAAAGGGTATATAATATTCAAGGTGCACATAGGGTCATTCAGAATAACTTCACACACCCGCTACTGTGCATTTCCAAATCTAATTCTGTCACTAAACCCATACCTGTCACCCAGCGCCTAAATACTAGGCCTCAAATTTATATCCCGCTAAATCTCTCGTTACCGCTGTCCTGTTGTGGCTGGGAAAGTTATTTAGTGTCCGTCAAAGCACATTTTTTGTTCTGGGTTGAAATACAATTCCCAATTTAGCAATTTCATAATTTAGTCGTTTCTGCTATATCAGAGCTATTTGAAATCTATCCCTAAAAGGGTAGATCATATTGAAGGTGCACATAGGGTCATTCAGAATAACTTCACACACACGCTTCTGTGCATTTCCAAGTCTAATTCTGTCACTAAATCCATACCGGTCACCCAGCGCCTAAATACTAGGCCTCAAATTTATATCCCGCTGAATTTGAATACAATACATTGGGCCAAATAATATATTTGTTGTTGTGGTGAACCATAACAATGAGAAAAACATCTAGTAAGGGACGCGGACGTGGACATGGTCGTGGTGGTGTTAGTGGACCCTCTGGTGCTGGGAGAGGACGTGGCCGTTCTGCCACATCCACACGTCCTAGTGTACCAACTACCTCAGGTCCCAGTAGCCGCCAGAATTTACAGCGATATATGGTGGGGCCCAATGCCGTTCTAAGGATGGTAAGGCCTGAGCAGGTACAGGCATTAGTCAATTGGGTGGCCGACAGTGGATCCAGCACGTTCACATTATCTCCCACCCAGTCTTCTGCAGAAAGCGCACAGATGGCGCCTGAAAACCAACCCCATCAGTCTGTCACATCACCCCCATGCATACCAGGGAAACTGTCTCAGCCTCAAGTTATGCAGCAGTCTCTTATGCTGTTTGAAGACTCCGCTGGCAGGGTTTCCCAAGGGCATCCACCTAGCCCTTCCCCAGCGGTGAAAGACATAGAATGCACTGACGCACAACCACTTATGTTTCCTGATGATGAGGACATGGGAATACCACCTCAGCATGTCTCTGATGATGACGAAACACAGGTGCCAACTGCTGCGTCTTTCTGCAGTGTGCAGACTGAACAGGAGGTCAGGGATCAAGACTGGGTGGAAGACGATGCAGGGGACGATGAGGTCCTAGACCCCACATGGAATGAAGGTCGTGCCACTGACTTTCACAGTTCGGAGGAAGAGGCAGTGGTGAGACCGAGCCAACAGCGTAGCAAAAGAGGGAGCAGTGGGCAAAAGCAGAACACCCGCCGCCAAGAGACTCCGCCTGCTACTGACCGCCGCCATCTGGGACCGAGCACCCCAAAGGCAGCTTCAAGGAGTTCCCTGGCATGGCACTTCTTCAAACAATGTGCTGACGACAAGACCCGAGTGGTTTGCACGCTGTGCCATCAGAGCCTGAAGCGAGGCATTAACGTTCTGAACCTGAGCACAACCTGCATGACCAGGCACCTGCATGCAAAGCATGAACTGCAGTGGAGTAAACACCTTAAAACCAAGGAAGTCACTCAGGCTCCCCCTGCTACCTCTTCTGCTGCTGCCGCCTCGGCCTATTCTGCTGCTGCCGCCTCGGCCTCTTCCTCCGCCTCTGGAGGAACGTTGGCACCTGCCTGCCCAGCAAACAGGGGATGTACCACCAACACCACCACCACCACCTCCGTCACCAAGCGTCTCAACCATGTCACACGCCAGCGTTCAGCTCTCCATCTCACAAACATTTGATAGAAAGCGTAAATTCCCACCTAGCCACCCTCGATCCCTGGCCCTGAATGCCAGCATTTCTAAACTACTGGCCTATGAAATGCTGTCATTTAGGCTGGTGGACACAGACAGCTTCAAACAGCTCATGTCGCTTGCTGTCCCACAGTATGTTGTTCCCAGCCGGCACTACTTCTCCAAGAGAGCCGTGCCTTCCCTGCACAACCAAGTATCCGATAAAATCAAGTGTGCACTGCGCAACGCCATCTGTGGCAAGGTCCACCTAACCACAGATACGTGGACCAGTAAGCACGGCCAGGGACGCTATATCTCCCTAACTGCACACTGGGTAAATGTAGTGGCAGCTGGGCCCCAGGCGGAGAGCTGTTTGGCGCACGTCCTTCCGCCGCCAAGGATCGCAGGGCAACATTCTTTGCCTCCTGTTGCCACCTCCTCCTTCTCGGCTTCCTCCTCCTCTTCTTCCACCTGCTCATCCAGTCAGCCACACACCTTCACCACCAACTTCAGCACAGCCCGGGGTAAACGTCAGCAGGCCATTCTGAAACTCATATGT
This sequence comes from Bufo gargarizans, assembly GCF_014858855.1. Lineage (NCBI taxonomy): Eukaryota > Metazoa > Chordata > Amphibia > Anura > Bufonidae > Bufo > Bufo gargarizans. The sequence goes on from NC_058082.1 coordinate 238,557,154, forward strand.
TTGGGGGACAGGCCCCACACCGCACAGGAGTTGTGGCGGGGTATAGAACAACAGACCGACGAGTGGTTGCTGCCGGTGAGCCTCAAGCCCGGCCTGGTGGTGTGTGATAATGGGCGAAATCTCGTTGCAGCTCTGGGACTAGCCAATTTGACGCACATCCCTTGCTTGGCGCATGTGCTGAATTTGGTGGTGCAGAAGTTCATTCACAACTACCCCGACATGTCAGAGCTGCTGCATAAAGTGCGGGCCGTCTGTTCGCGCTTCCGGCGTTCACATCCTGCTGCTGCTCGCCTGTCTGCGCTACAGCGTAACTTCGGCCTTCCCGCTCACCGCCTCATATGCGACGTGCCCACCAGGTGGAACTCCACCTTGCACATGCTGGACAGACTGTGCGAGCAGCAGCAGGCCATAGTGGAGTTTCAGCTGCAGCACGCACGGGTCAGTCGCACTACAGAACAGCACCACTTCACCACCAATGACTGGGCCTCCATGCGAGACCTGTGTGCCCTGTTGCGCTGTTTCGAGTACTCCACCAACATGGCCAGTGGCGATGACACCGTTATCAGCGTTACAATACCACTTCTATGTCTCCTTGAGAAAACACTTAGGGCGATGATGGAAGAGGAGGTGGCCCAGGAGGAGGAGGAGGAGGAGGAAGAGGGGTCATTTTTAGCACTTTCAGGCCAGTCTCTTCGAAGTGACTCAGAGGGAGGTTTTTGGCAACAGCAGAGGCCAGGTACAAATGTGGCCAGCCAGGGCCCACTACTGGAGGACGAGGAGGACGAGGATGAGGAGGAGGTGGAGGAGGATGAGGATGAAGCATGGTCACAGCGGGGTGGCACCCAACGCAGCTCGGGTCCATCACTGGTGCGTGGCTGGGGGGAAAGGCAGGACGATGACGATACGCCTCCCACAGAGGACAGCTTGTCCTTACCCCTGGGCAGCCTGGCACACATGAGCGACTACATGCTGCAGTGCCTGCGCAACGACAGCAGAGTTGCCCACATTTTAACCTGTGCGGACTACTGGGTTGCCACCCTGCTGGATCCACGCTACAAAGACAATGTGCCCACCTTACTTCCTGCACTGGAGCGTGATAGGAAGATGCGCGAGTACAAGCGCACGTTGGTAGACGCGCTACTGAGAGCATTCCCAAATGTCACAGGGGAACAAGTGGAAGCCCAAGGCCAAGGCAGAGGAGGAGCAAGAGGTCGCCAAGGCAGCTGTGTCACGGCCAGCTCCTCTGAGGGCAGGGTTAGCATGGCAGAGATGTGGAAAACTTTTGTCAACACGCCACAGCTAACTGCACCACCACCTGATACGCAACGTGTTAGCAGGAGGCAACATTTCACTAACATGGTGGAACAGTACGTGTGCACACCCCTCCACGTACTGACTGATGGTTCGGCCCCATTCAACTTCTGGGTCTCTAAATTGTCCACGTGGCCAGAGCTAGCCTTTTATGCCTTGGAGGTGCTGGCCTGCCCGGCAGCCAGCGTTTTGTCTGAACGTGTATTCAGCACGGCAGGGGGCGTCATTACAGACAAACGCAGCCGCCTGTCTACAGCCAATGTGGACAAGCTGACGTTCATAAAAATGAACCAGGCATGGATCCCACAGGACCTGTCCGTCCCTTGTCCAGATTAGACATTAACTACCTCCCCATAACCATATATTATTGGACTCCAGGGCACTTCCTCATTCAATCCTATTTTTATTTTCATTTTACCATTATATTGCAAGGCTACCCAAAGTTGAATGAACCTCTCCTCTGCCTGTGTGCTAGGCCTAAATATATGCCAATGGATTGTTGCAGTGGTGGCTGACGTGAAGCCTCATTCTCTGCTATGACATGCAGACTGATTCTCTGGTGACATGAAGCCAGATTGTCTGTTACGGGACCTCTCTCCTCTGCCTGGGTGCTGGGCCTGAATTTATGAAAATGGACTGTTGCAGTGGTGGGTGACGTGAAGCCTGATTCTCTGCTATGACATGCAGACTGATTCTCTGGTGACATGAAGCCAGATCCTCTGTTACGGGACCTCTCTCCTCTGCCTGGGTGCTGGGCCTAAATATCTGACAATGGACTGTTGCATTGGTGGCTGACGTGAAGCCTGATTCTCTGCTATGACATGCAGACTAATTCTCTGCTGACATGAAGCCAGATTGTCTGTTACGGGACCTCTCTCCTCTGCCTGGGTGCTGGGCCTAAATTTATGAAAATGGACTGTTGCAGTGGTGGGTGACGTGAAGCCTGATTCTCTGCTATGACATGAAGACTGATTCTCTCCTGACATGAAGCCAGATTGTCTGTTACGGGACCTCTCTCCTCCGCCTGGGTGCTGGGCCTAAATTTATGAAAATGGACTGTTACAGTGGTAGGGTGACGTGAAGCCTGATTCTCTGCTATGATATGAAGACTGATTCTCTGCTGACATGAAGCCAGATTGTCTGTTACGGGACCTCTCTCCTCTGCCTGGGTGCTGGGCCTAAATTTATGAAAATGGACTCTTACAGTGGTGGGTGACGTGAAGCCTGATTCTCTGCTATGACATGAAGACTGATTCTCTGCTGACATGAAGCCAGATCCTCTGTTACGGGACCTCTCTCCTCTGCCTGGGTGCTGGGCCTAAATTTATGAAAATGGACTGTTGCATTGGTGGCTGACGTGAAGCCTGATTCTCTGCTATGATATGAAGACTGATTCTCTGCTGACATGAAGCCAGATTGTCTGTTACGGGACCTCTCTCCTCTGCCTGTGTGCTAGGCCTAAATATATGCCAATGGATTGTTGCAGTGGTGGCTGACGTGAAGCCTGATTCTCTGCTATGACATGCAGACTGATTCTCTGGTGACATGAAGCCAGATCCTCTGTTACGGGACCTCTCTCCTCTGCCTGGGTGCTGGGCCTAAATATATGAAAATGGACTGTTGCAGTGGTGGGTGACGTGAAGCCTGATTCTCTGCTATGACATGCAGACTGATTCTCTGGTGACATGAAGCCAGATCCTCTGTTACGGGACCTCTCTCCTCTGCCTGGGTGCTGGGCCTAAATTTATGAAAATGGACTGTTGCAGTGGTGGGTGACGTGAAGCCTCATTCTCTGCTATGACATGCAGACTGATTCTCTGCTGACATGAAGCCAGATTGTCTGTTACGGGACCTCTCTCCTCTGCCTGTGTGCTAGGCCTAAATATATGCCAATGGATTGTTGCAGTGGTGGCTGACGTGAAGCCTGATTCTCTGCTATGACATGCAGACTGATTCTCTGGTGACATGAAGCCAGATCCTCTGTTACGGGACCTCTCTCCTCTGCCTGGGTGCTGGGCCTAAATATCTGACAATGGACTGTTGCATTGGTGGCTGACGTGAAGCCTGATTCTCTGCTATGATATGAAGACTGATTCTCTGCTGACATGAAGCCAGATTGTCTGTTACGGGACCTCTCTCCTCTGCCTGTGTGCTAGGCCTAAATATATGCCAATGGATTGTTGCAGTGGTGGCTGACGTGAAGCCTGATTCTCTGCTATGACATGCAGACTGATTCTCTGGTGACATGAAGCCAGATCCTCTGTTACGGGACCTCTCTCCTCTGCCTGGGTGCTGGGCCTAAATTTATGAAAATGGACTGTTGCAGTGGTGGGTGACGTGAAGCCTGATTCTCTGCTATGACATGCAGACTGATTCTCTGGTGACATGAAGCCAGATCCTCTGTTACGGGACCTCTCTCCTCTGCCTGGGTGCTGGGCCTAAATTTATGAAAATGGACTGTTGCAGTGGTGGGTGACGTGAAGCCTCATTCTCTGCTATGACATGCAGACTGATTCTCTGCTGACATGAAGCCAGATTGTCTGTTACGGGACCTCTCTCCTCTGCCTGGGTGCTGGGCCTGAATTTATGACAATGGACTGTTGCAGTGGTGGCTGACGTGAAGCCTGATTCTCTGCTATGATATGAAGACTGATTCTCTGCTGACATGAAGCCAGATTGTCTGTTACGGGACCTCTCTCCTCTGCCTGGGTGCCGGGGCCTAAATATCTGAGAATGGACTGTTCCAGTGGTGGGTAACGGGAAGCCAGATTCTCTGCTATGATATGAAGACTGATTCTCTGCTGACATGAAGCCAGATTGTCTGTTACGGGACCTCTCTCCTCTGCCTGGGTGCTGGGCCTAAATTTATGAAAATGGACTATTACAGTGGTGGGTGACGTGAAGCCTGATTCTCTGCTATGACATGAAGACTGATTCTCTGCTGACATGAAGCCAGATTGTCTGTTACGGGACCTCTCTCCTCTGCCTGGGTGCCGGGGCCTAAATATCTGAGAATGGACTGTTCCAGTGGTGGGTGACGGGAAGCCAGATTCTCTGCTATGGAACCTCTCTCCAATTGATTTTGGTTAATTTTTATTTATTTAATTTTTATTTTAATTAATTTCCCTATCCACATTTGTTTGCAGGGGATTTACCTACATGTTGCTGCCTTTTGCAGCCCTCTAGCCCTTTCCTGGGCTGTTTTACAGCCGTTTTAGTGCCGAAAAGTTCGGGTCCCCATTGACTTCAATGGGGTTCGGGTTCGGGACGAAGTTCGGATCGGGTTCGGATCCCGAACCCGAACATTTCCGGGATGTTCGGCCGAACTTCTCGAACCCGAACATCCAGGTGTTCGCTCAACTCTAATTGCTGGTATTGACAGACTATGGATTCATTAGTATAAGCAATCAATATCCATGAATGGGCCCTTTATCTCAGTGCTGCAGTTGAAGTGCATATATGTCCCTTTATCTAATATGTTCCTTTATGAAATAAGCCCTTTTTTCAGTGCTGCAGTTGAAGCTGGATATATTCAAGTGCTAAAGAGAAAGCATGCTTTGAGTAGTGATACGTTTTAGGCCTCTTGCACAGAACCTTATGGCTTTTTCTGTATTTTGTGGTCCGTTTTAAACAGATCTGTTTTTCCGTTTTTTGTTTCAGTAGTGTTTCCGCTTCCGTTCTGTTCTGTTTTGCCGTTCCGTTTGTGATCCATTTTTTGCGGATCACAAACGGAAACAGAAGCATACAATAATGTTTAAACAGTAAGTACATAAAAAAATTGGACTGGGCATAAAATTTTCAATAGATGGTTCCGCAAAAACGGAACGGATATGGAAGACATACGGTTGGAAAAATCCATGTGTTTGCCTCCAACACAACCCCATGAATTTGACTTTTATTTTCAAAAAATTCTGCAATATATCTGTCATGAATTTGAGATTTACCAAACATACATAGAGAAACTTTTTTACATACATTTTTGAACATTCAAAAATGGAATGTGGGGAATCACATAAAAAATTGACAAGTTCTGTTATAGAGGTACAGCCTAAGTTTAACATAAGGCTTACTCTTTTAGTTTTGTACTTCCACTTGGGAACTGAGCAAAAAAAAATAATTGGGGTGACAAATCTGTGGCAAAATCCACATGACTGACATGCATTGCAAAGGCTGAAATTCTCAGTCAAATATGCTACATAAATGACACTCTGTGGATTAAAACATTTTCTGCAACATGTGGATGAGAGTTAGTAAATTTGGTAATATTGTGCAGATTTTTTGGTTCGCAAAATCCATACCCTATAGGGGTTTAAAAAGTTTCTGTTTTTATATACTTTTTATTGAAAACTAAAATGTCTCTTTAATTACTTTTTAAAAATCCTGTTCTGTAAGCCGTGCCAAAACTAGAAAAAGTCTAAACACATAATTCATTTGGTGCAAGGCATTACTCCAGCTTTCAATGCAAATTGAGCTAGAATTCTGGATACAATAGGCTTAGTAAATTTTCCAGTCTAGAAGGTTCTTAACATGGTCCTATTGGCACTTTGGACACTACTCTGCAGGGTCCTTACTTATCTTAATGCCATGTGTATGGAGAGGACCATAGGCATGTTTTTGGCATATGGTAGGAAGTAAAGGCATTTTGACAAAATGCCTATAAGCAACTTACACCTTTTATGCAGATGGGGCTGGCACTACTCTGCAGATGTGCAGATGTTGGTGCAGTAGTGCCCACCAGGCTTTTTAAAGTTTCACTAAAGAATAAGAATTGTTGAAGCCAGCTAAAACAAAAAAGTGCAGATCTTAGTCATCAAAATGCTTAGAGAAGTTATTATCATTGCAAGGAGTAACAAAGTTCTTCAATATAGAATACAGAACCCCACCTCACTGCATCGAGGATATCTCTTTTCCCTTCATTGACATTGTACATAATTTGGCATTTATACTAGGTTGTTGAGTGGATTTCTGCATAAACGTGTTATACAGGGAAATGCATTTAATTCTATTTGCCAAATAAAATGACAACAAAATTATTCCAACTGATGTAAACGCAGTTACTTTCGGAAACAAGCTTTTAAAAGTTTGAGAACATTCCTCCTAAATACTGCTGGCACTCCGGTATATAAGAGCCAAGATTAATGGCAGACTGAGAAGAAAGCATTAAATGGGACTGCCATGACTTTGCGCTCTCTCTCCTCGTATCTCAAAGAGATGCACTTGCTGTTCTTACAAGTACAGATGGACCCGTCAAGAAGAGAAGATGGATTTCAACCTACTTCTGATAAGCCATACATGAGTATTCAGAAAAGATTCTTAATAACATAATTTTTATATTTATACATTTAGAAGTCATTTAAGAGTAGAGTATTAAAGCAGATCTGCAAAAATAAAAATGGATCATGGACGTCTAATTCGGATTAGCAGGCAGGAATCCTTATCTGCCGTGGATGTCCTGTCACAGAACAGTCAAGTCATTGCGTTGTACCAGTTCTATTGCTCAACAGAAATGCTGAGTGAATAAAAAAAAAAAATAGATATGTAAACTGTATCCAGCCAGATCTCTCATAATGGATAGGTATAGATGACTCTGTCTCAGCTTGTGCATAACGATAGGCTGAAGGAAAGCTAAAAGGAATTTGATCTGATTTTATAACACTGCCCTGTGATATCATCACACCAATTCATAAAGGAAGCAATTCTCATAATATAAATATATTAGAGAACTGCTGTGTATGCAATATCAAGGGCGTTCATGTCATTGAGGCAGCACATACAGCTGATATAAGACCCTAGATAAAAGGGGTGATGTGAACCCATGAGGCATCCTCTCTATAGGGCAGGGTTGGCCAACCTGCGGCTCTCCAGCTGTTACAATACTACAACTCCCAGGATCACTGCTATAGGGTGTGCGGCAGGGATGCCAGCTAGAATTTTTTATATTTTTTCTGGACAACCTATCCCAAAATTGTGGACAGCCAATACTTTTACAGACATATTGGAAATACATAATGGATGATAAAGTTTAGCAGTAATACATGTCTAAAGCTCAATATACTGATAAAAACTCATTACAAGCATTTACAGTGAGAAGTAAAATTATGACAATTACCACCAAAATAATCTAGCCAAGAACCACCAGCAGCCTAAAAAATAAAAAATAAATCACGGACACAATTTTTTTGTCACAGGAAAAAAAAGTCAACTATTTTTACGGACAGTCCAGAAATGTCTGGATGGTTGGCAACCCTAGTGTGCAGAATCAACTCAGATCATGGAAAAAGGAGAGGGTTCAAACAAGACATGAACTGTTTTAAGTGGTTAGGGGTGTTTTGATGTCAAACAGCCACCCCGCATTGATCTTTACATGGTGGTTCTGTGTACACCCTTAACTAATATGTATATACGTGTCTACCCCTGGCTTATGTGACTGCCCTATAATAGGAATTTTCCATATGTATACATGTTTAATTTCAATTCAACTACAAGATGTAGCAATGAATCTAGGTTGTGTTGGTTCTCTGTCAGTGGGGGAAAGTTACTAATTTCAGTGATTAGATCAATATGTATAGATTTGTGCTTGAAAAAAGTCTTCATTTGAGAGTTGAATATATTTGCCCTGATCGTAATGTAATGTTGCATTTCGCAGATTATGGTTTATATGTCAACTGCTATGTAGAAAGAGAGTAAATAATTGTCACTGACGTTGTGCTTCTGTCAGCATAAAACTGGTTTGGTTCAAATATTTAGCTATACTTGATTAGGTCAGGTCTTGGTATTTAGTAGTTTTACTGTGCACCTACATTTCTGTATATAATATATACATAAAACTATATGTATATAATATATACATAGAACTATATATATATATTTAGGGGACTAGGGTGATAATCTCCTGTAGCAGGTACATCAATTTATTTTACACATATATGAAATGTAAGTTTTATTCTAACAAATTACAGTTTTTTTTAATTAAAGCGGTTGGCCACTTTTTGGTTCCTGTTGACCATTGTGTTTGTGAGATGGTTATATGGCACTTATTAATATAGTCTTTGTTTTAATTCCACACCATTTTCTATATTTCAGAAGGTATGCCTCCTTGTCTTTTGTGTAGCCGACACAGAGGTCTTGTCCATAAAATGGCTGCTGATAGAGGATCATGTGACCAGGCAAATCACATCCATGTCATGTCTCCTTTATTCATATACACTGAACTTGCACTAAACTCCCAGCAGAACTAATGTAGATGGCAGGTACGCAGCATCTAAATGGAGAAGACATCACATGGAGGTGATTTGCCTGGTCACATGACCTTCCATCAGCAGCCATTTTATGGACAGGACCTCTGTGTGGACAGCACAAAAGACTTTGCAAACAAGGGAGCATACCTTCTAAAATATAGAAAATGGTGCAGAATTTCAGCAAAGGCTATATTAGTACGTGCCATATAACCATCTCACAAACACATTGGTCAACAATAACTTGAAAGTGTACAACCCCTTTAAGCCTATGATGGGTTCCATTACTGTTCAAAATGGACAAGAGACTGGGAGAATGATGGCAGCATAGAAAACATTGTAGGTAATAACTGCATAAATAAGAAGCTGAGCATGTGTATGTATTTCATGGAGAAGTCATACTGCAATTTGTACTTGTTTTCCCAAGGCAGTTTTTGTCAACAGAATACAGGATGCTTTATATACCATAGAAATGAAACTGCTTCCATAGCTAGGTTATCCTATCAAAATGAGAAATTTGTGACAGGATCTAAAACCCTGAAGAACTCTGGAATGATACTTTACCCATGCCTTTTTAAATTATCAGCTGCTCTTTGCCATCATGTCTGTGTGCAAGACTGCTTCAGTATTCACTTAGTTGGTAAAATTATTAGCAAAAACACTTGCACTCACTGGGGGACATTTACTAAGCATGTTGTGCCAGAATTATGATGTGAAATGTGCTAAAACGAATGGCGTTTTTATTTGCACCAAATATATCAACTGTTTTCTCCAGAATTTTCACCATAAAGAATGCATCACGCCAGAAATGAGTTATAAATGTCAAAATGGACGGGGCAATCAAATTGGTGCATATTACACCTCATTTATCATGCTCTTATGGGCAGAAATGGCTCCAATTGTTGCGGACAATTAAGCCACCTTATGTGGTGGTGTTTTGTGTAAAAAGTCGCATTTATGGCAGAAAGATGCAAGTTTTTTGTCAAAAAGTCGGATTTATAAAAAGAAAAACCAAATCATTGTGGGAACAAGTGAAAAGTAAAAATGCATTTATTTTTATCTAATATAAATGATCTAAGCAACAGGGTTTTGTCTGTAAATTGCCATCAACAAAACAATAACTTCCCGAGACCAAAGTTGCAATTTACAACTGGAAAGGTTGCAAAATATGTTTCAAGAGTCGCAAGTGTGGTCTGGCAGGGTTGGCTGATATCGCTCATTTCAGTGTAAAAAAGTCGCATTTTAGTGCTATTGACGTTACAATGTCACAAATCAAGAGAAATAGACGGATAATCAAATTTATAAAAAGTCACATTTCAAAAGTGGCGTACGCATTTTGATATATCATAGGGTGAAATAAATCACCACTTCTGATTTGTAATGTTAGTATTTTTTAGCGCAAATAACGCCATTATTGCTAAATGTCGCCCACTGTCTTTTTTATACAGTAGGTATTTCACCTGTAAAAACTGTGTGACCAACAAGCACACACATAGCAAACCCATGTGAATTTGTGGTAAAACGCGTCTGCCTTTGCTACGTGGTGCGTGACAATGTGGGACACTACCTGTGAGTACCCCCTTAAGACATGTTGTTTAACTATTATGTGAAACTTTGGAACTAACTACTCTACTAAGTCTGACCATGCCATCATCTTGACTGAATCTTTGTATTGCTGAACTCAAGTATGTTACAAAACCTGGGGCACTTTCGAATTTTTTCAGATCCCACCAAATTGGACCCGAATCAAATTTTAAGAAATTCATTAAAGGGGTTTTCCCATCTCAGACAATGGGGGCATATCGCTGGGACCCACACCTATATCGAGAACGGAGCCCTGAAAGTGAACGAGGGTGCACTGCGTATGCGCAGCCTCCCTCCATTTGTTTCTATCGGGCCACCAAAAATAGCCGAGTCCTTGCTTGGCTATTTCTGTTGGCCTCATAGAAATGAATGGGAACTTGGACCACGCATGCGCAGTATGCTCCCATTCACTTCTATTGGAGAGGCGGGGATTAGCGCTTGGTGGTGGACGGACCCCGGGAAATCTGGGGTCCTCCAGCCACAGCGCTCCTCGCTCCGTTCTTGATATAGGTGCGGGTCCCGGCAGTGGGACTCGCACCTATCAGGCAATGGGGGCATATCCTAGCGATATGCCCCCATTGTCTATGATGGGAATACCCCTTGAATTCATCCCTACCTTTTATCCCTAAAGGGATTTCACACCTAAGCATAGTTTTGTGATGTCTCCTCACCTGATTTCTAGAATTGAATGCTTTTGTGATTATACAGCTCCATCCCTGACCAGACAATGATGGGAATGTATTATTCCTCCCATGTCAGATTTCTGGAGTAGAAAAAGGTCACACCATTATGTCAAAATGTAGGTGCATTTCTATTCCACACTCTCCACTTTCCAGAATTCTCCCTGGAAGAGAGAAATCTACAGCAGCTTAGAGCTGCCTTAGATTTCTGTTTAGGTAAACAGCCTGCCAGAGGATTAAAATAAGTAAATTAGGGGCATCTTCCAGCAGTGCAGGAGATGTCATACACTGGTATAAAATACTGATCTGTGATAAATTCCCCCTATTTCCACGCTGCACCTAAAATCATCATTTATGGGCACCATTTTGCCCTGTCTAAAAATGTGAATTTGCATGTGGATGAAGGATCACAGTGGCGATTGTTCATCCCCATTCAGAGAGGATGATTGTTGCTTGTAAATATAGCTGAAATAAAGCTGTGCATCAGCTCATGCAATTGGGTCCCCATGATTGGTTGAGATTCATGCAGCAGGCTACTTACCGATCAGCAAGCAAACATATAACCTAGCAACATGCCATCACTTGTTAGGATGACAAAACCTCTTTAAATCTCAAGTCACAGTCCCATTCCAGTAAAAAGCTGGGGTGATATTGGTTATTATAACATCAGCTTTTAATTATTTGAAATGTTTTAATAGCAGGTTCTCCATTGATCTCTCCTATGATCACCTAACAAGACCCCATCTGCATGACTATAGAGCAGTAGGGCAAGCAGTTTTCAGTTTGTATGGAAATGGAGCTAAACTTTAATTTTCCTTGCAAGTCCTGTCAGTTGTAACATGTAATAATAATATTAAAATGTATAATTAAGGCTACTCCTAGGTGTGTGCAATAGCATAGTTCTTTTATACAGTCCTCGAAATAATGAACATAATATTGTTCACATGCAAAGAGCATTGTACCAATATTTCCACCCCGGCAGAAAGCCAATAATAATTAATTGCTGTAGCCCCACTATCATTAAATATGACAAAGATAAGTTAACAGAATTAAATAGTGCTCACGCTGCATTATTATATAACATACGATGATCTGCAATTGTAGACTCCATCTGGCCAAGCTTAAAAAGCATTCCAATGATTTTAGACAGAGTCCTTTTAATTACAAAATTATAAAGTAACCTATAGTCACTAATACTTAATTAACAAGAAACCAAAGTAAATAACTGTAATTAGAATCACCAGCGAGGAGCTGTCAGTGGATAACAAACATTATACATATACAATTTTATATATATATTTCAGGATATAGACTTGTATAATTAAAATGAGCATACATTGTACCTGTCCTTTTTGTTACTAAAAATGAAATTCCAACGAAAGCTGACATACTGATTGCAGGGATATAAGAGATGATTCCAGGGCTAAGTCTACAATGTTGGTCTAATGTTTGGCTGACTCTTGCTAAATGCTTGTCAGCAGTCTGAAGTTAGCTATATATACCAGGTGCTGTCTACAAATTACCTGGCGAGTATGAAAAGGGCAAACCTAAATAGTTCATCTTGCTGAAATGTAAAATAAAATGCCAACAGAGAAAGACAAACTACTGAAGAATAAAGAAAATAATTCCAAACCATTCACCATGCCGTCTACTAGATGGAGCAGAACAAGCTCTTAAAATGAATGGCAGAAATGTCATGGCATCTGAACTTTGTATCTACAAGCCCAGACTGGGGGTTGGTGTGGAATGGACGTTGAACATAGTTCAGTATGCTTGATTGATTATTGATGATTTCTGGAGAAACCTCATGATATAAGTTATCAGAAATCCATACATTAGACTATGAATGAATGAATATTTTGGCAAGAGGATTACCCACGGTCCATGTGCACCCCCACTGAAACTGTATACAAATTGTTTAAACTTTAAACTATATTTAGCTTTATAATAAAAGTTGACTCATAAATGTACATCCAGAGTGGCAAAGAATGGTCAAAGAGAAAAGAGCAGCCTCGAAATAGCCCCTTCTTTAAAGGGGTGTTCTGAGTTATGAAAAAAATAACATAAAGCACAATAACTCTGATTGTCAACAATATGTAATAAGCAATACAAAAGCTAAGCAAGTTTTAGGGAAAAAAAAAATATATAAAATTATTAATTTACCTAGTTCTGTTCTAGCCCTTTGTTAACATTGCAGAGCTGTGGGGGAGTGTAACAACAATCTCTGAGGTTTTCCTCATGAATATTTGTGGGTGTCAAAGACTGCCCTTCCCTCTGCTCTGCAAAGGGATTGAATACAATTGCGGTCCTGTCTGCAATCTGACTGCTGGGATACGCAATACGCATGTATGTGTGGGACCACAAGTCCCAACTATGCAATACCATGACACTGCAGATACACACAGGATCTTTCCTCTACCTGTTCTTATGAAATGCTCTGCCGACACTTATTCACAGCCAGCAGAAGAGTACAGAGGAGAGAACTCCTTCGGTCTATGTCAGCTCTGTGTTTGCTGGGTGAGTAGGGAGGAGCCCTGATTCTGTGCTGTTTATGGTAGAAGGGGTTAAACGTTGGTGAAAAATACAGTGTGAGAGATGACACAGCTCAGACAGCATATCGGGCAGGGCAGAGGGCATGGCTTGTCGCTCCAACCAGCACAGCCATCACAGTGACTTCCATGCACAGGAACAGACCTACTCCTTACTGCTCCCTTAGGTTTGTGCATGGAACATCATTAGAGCAGGGAAAGAAGCTGACATCACAGGTCATGTGATGTTCAGCTACGGGAACTAGAAGAACTGGGCCAGATAAAGTAACTGTATTGAAAACCACTTACATTTGCTTAGAAACATACAAAGAACAAATAAAATAATTACTTGGACAACCCCATTAAAGCCACTAAACATTTTAGATTTGGTCAACAGCTATTTCTCCCAATAACCTGCAAACACTTCTTTCCTTCTGGTGACTTTGCTTAAAGGGGTTTTCCAGTTTGCATCAACATCTTTTAAAATATCATTTAGGAAGGTAGCTGTAATTTTGTAATATATAGTTTTTTGTTTTTTCACTCCTAGCTTTCATTTTGAGCCATCAAAGCAACAACATGGGCAGTGATAAAGAAGTGTCTATGTCAGTGTTTCCCAACTCTATGTAACTAGCTTGGTGGGAGGATCTGTAAACTAATTGGTCTTGTTAAGGGTCGTGTTGGAGCTGTGGCAGAGAAAGGAGAAGCGCATCATGGGTTTCGTTGCATACAGCAACAGAAGGTTCTACATACAGGATGTAAACGAACTAGAGTGAGCGGTTTACATTGTGAAAACGCATCAGGAGAGTCCAAATTGAAAGAAAGCACGGGTAAGATGTACATGAGGTAAGCAAGCAGATGACCATATCTGTTAGAAACCAGACCAATCCCAGAAAACTCTTTTCAGGTAGCCATTAACCTTAGCTGTCAGTTGAGAACTCATTTGACTGACAACTATTACCCCAATCCCTCCACACACATGCTGCCCTGAGCATGTGTAGCTATGTTTAGTGTAGCTATGTGTGAAGGGGCAGCACAGAAAACCTCTAGGGAATAGATCCCCAAGGATTGAAAAAGCACCAAAGTGACAGCATATGTGTCAGCCCTTGAGAAAAGAGTCACTGGATGTAAAGAAGGTTGAGCAGCCATAGAGGAGAACATACATAACATGTGTCAAACAGTGAAGGTAACACATACCTCCCTGTTTTGGACTTCACTGCATGTTGATGGGTATAATCAGCTTCAAGTCCTGCATTATCTTAAAAGAACGGTAATAGTAAAAAACTGTATTCCTCTAAAACTACAGCGAAGATACCAATCTAGTTAGAGTGAGAGAGACAAGTGCACCCCTTGATCGATTTAGGAAGATTGCGCAGACTATGTAGAAATAAACTTAAGGGGAACTTCTGTTGAGCCCACTGCCCACCATACACAGCATGTGACAAAAGATTGTGAACCGACTACTGAACCGCTGCCATAAAGTACAGTCCACTTGTTGCTCTACAATCTATCTGACTGCTGCTTATATTGTACAACAGGGATGCTCATCCTGCGGCCCTCCAGCTGTTGTAAAACTACAACTCCCACCATGCCCTGCTGTAGGCTGATAGCTGTAGGCTGTTCAGGCATGCTGGGAGTTGTAGTTTTGCAACAGCTGGAGGGCCGGAGGTTGAGCATCCCTGCTGTACAACATCTTTTTAGCTTGTACGTTTCATCCTTAACTAAGAACTTTTAACATATGGAGATCTTACAGAAGTCTAATATATTTCCACAGAAGTGCAGAGAACACGTCTTACCACATCCCAATGCAAAACAGTAAGGATTACTTGTACTCGTAGAAACACTGACTTCCAGGTTTTAATGAAAACAGTTCATCTTCACTAGATGAAAGTACGTTTTGTTATATTAAAAAGAACAATGCAGATTGTAGGTTTGACATTTTGTACACTAATCAGTATTACAGCTCAAAGATAGCATGCCAAGGAAATAACATTGGCTATGATAAACAGGTGGTTGTTAGGTGATAAACAGCCACAAACACAATGACTATTTCTTTTCAATTTGCTGCTTTACACTTTATACCATTGTTATTTTCAGTTCTTTCAAAGAGCAAGTGTGTGAATGGCCTTATCAGCCTAGAAAAAACTTCTCAAAAGCCAAGAAATTGCAGATTTTTTGCTTCCACTTAGAGGAAAAATGTATAGCTTTGTTAGGTAAAGTACAGTAAATTACTCAAGGACAATCTTACTTAAATAAAAATTACTGCATGTCTATATAATTATTACTGATTAAATCTACCACAAAAATGTTTGCACTAAAATATATCATTAAAGTGAAGTATGTTTGGGTAAGAAGAGGAGGTTCCTATTGATCTTCTGAATTATTGAGTGCCAATCCTGATTGAGGGCTTATTCCTTATTCAGTACAGCCACCACAGCATTAAACTGGTGCCAAGTTTGAGACTGGGACCCACATATTCTTAAAGGGACTGTCCCAATACAAAGATGAATAGGGGACACGTGTCTGTCTGTGGGGGTTCGATTACTGGGTCTTTCACCGATCATAAGAGCAGGGGCCCTATTAAAATGGAATGAAGGTCATCTATGCATGCTGCTAATCCATTTAACTCTGTGGGATTGCTGGAGATGTGCTCAAGTGCTCAGCTATCTTAAGTCTTAAAGGGGTTTTCTGGGATTTCCCGGAACATCCGGGACAGCCACTACAGCATTAAACATATGACCAGCCCACATATTGTTAAAGGATTTGTCCCATTACAAAGATGTATTCCCTATTCATAGGATAGAAGATAAGTGTCTTTTCTGTGGAAGTCTGATTACTGGGTCCTCCACCGATCATGAGAGCAGGGGCCCTATTAAAATGGAATGACGGTCATGTATGTGTGCTGCTGCTCCATTCAACTCTGGGATTGATGGAGATGGCTGAGTACAAGTCCTAATCTATCTTTAGTTTAAAAGGGTTTTCTAGGATTGTGAAACTAATGACCTATTCTCTGAATTGGTCATCAGTATCTGATCAGTGGGAGTCTGACACCCAGGACCCCCGACGATCAGCGGTTTGAGAAGGCACTGGTGCTCCTGTGAGCGCTGCGGTCTTCTCGCAGCTTACCAAGCACAGCAAAGTATATTGTATAACGGCTGTGCTTGGCATCACTCTCAGCCCCATTCACTTCATCAGTATCAAAATCCCAGAAAACCCCTTTAAAAAGGGAGCAACATTTATAGATATAGGAATCTGTCACTTGGAAATGTACTTTTAAAGAATATGTCTTGTAGTGCTAGCTTTGCTGAATGTAACAATATATTTCACTTAGCAATTTGTTGCTTCATTCTGGGGATAAAGTACTTTTAATCCACATGCAAATGAACAGCAAAGTGCACTGAGGGCAGGCCCAAGCCACTCTGTGCACCCTGGTTAATCTTACTTCCTCTGACAGCCCCTCCTTCTCCTTCTTGATTGACAGGACCAGGCGAGATGACTATGCAGGAACCTAGCACTTTTAATCAAGAAGGAAAGTCTGGCAGAGATAGCAGAAGGTGCAAGGATGCACAGAGTATCCTGGACTTGCTCTCGATGCATTTAACTACTTATCTGCATATAGATTAAAAGTATTTTTTCTCCAGAATGAAGCAGCAGATCGCTAAGTTAAAGGTACCATTACATTCAACTGAGCTAGCCTTACAAGGCACTGTGACTGGTTTAACAGCAAATTTTCAGGTGACAGATTCCCTTTGACAGTTTTATAGCCTTCCCCCGATGACTAGAGTAAAAGCCATAACATAAAAAAATACTTTCAGTGGGTGTAAATGTTTTTCAAGGTATTGAACATTATTTTTTATTTCTCTGTGTATTGTGGCAATGTGAATAGTGAAGGGTGACAGTAAAGTCCCGGGAAAGCATGAAAAAGGGGTCTTGTTTGCACCAGGAGCGTGCCACCAAGGGGCCCGGCCTTGGTGGAGTAAAGGCCCTACATATAGGTGGCCACTAAGCTAGTTGGCGGACACCAAGCTACTAAGCTTAGCTGGCTCCAGCTAGTCCAGGGTGGGCTTTTACTGGGAACAGGCAATGTGTTGGGTGGGTGCCTGTTCCCCATGCTCCAGTCCGGGATTTTGGAATATGCCTATGTCCAGGGATGGTATTTAATCCTGTTGCTGGACTTGGGTGTAGCTCCCAGTCTGGGGAAGGAGACAGAGTTTTTGTGAAACACAGTCCTGCTGGAGGCTCTGGAAGAGTGGTCTTAGCAGGGCTGGCTGAGGGGCCACGGGGTTAGGTGCTAGCAGGATTGTTGGGGGACGCCGTGACGCTTTGGCACAAGTGGTCACAAGGCCGGAGTGGGGAGGACTACTGGGTCACACTCCCTCATAAAGGCACTGTACTTTAGACCGTGTGTGAACGGTGTTCTGTACAGCCAGGAGGCTGATGGACATTGGGCTGGGAAAGCTGCATGTTACGACCGTGTGTGAACGGTGCTTTAGGTGGGTCAGGTTATGTTATGTTTAGTTAGAGACCAGCCGGGCAGGTGTTTATTTTGTACCATTTATGTTTGTTTTGCTGAGGTGCCAAATAAAGCGATGTTTGGATATATAGTATAAAATATATATATAATGGTGGACAGACCTACAAATACTGATCGGAGCATTATTTCCAGAAAAGTTTTCACTTATCAAACATAATAAGTCATTTAAAAGAATATATTTAGTAGTTCCAACAGTAAAAATAAAAAAGTGGGAACCTGATCAATTAGAATCTTATTCAAATTCCACTGGAGTTGATCATTTTATTAATATACACAATATATGAATTATATATAAGTATGTAAAACTGTCTGGGACTGAGTATAAGTGTAAGGCCTCTTTCACACGGGTGTCATGTTTTTGGCCCGGATAAGATGCGGGTGCGTCGCGGGAAAATGTGCGATTTTCCACGCAAGTGCAAAACATTTTAATGCGCTTTGCACGTGCGTGAGAAAAATCGGCATGTTTGGCACCCAAACAGTATTCGGTTTTGGTTTAGGTGTTGTGTAGATTGTATTATTTTCCCTTATAACATGGTTATAAGGGAAAATAATAGCATTCTTAAAACAAAATGCAAAGTACAATAGGGCTGGAGGGGTTAAAAAAAAAAATATATAATTTAACGCACCTTAATCCACTTGTTCTCACAGCCCGGCTTCTCTTCTGCCTTCATCTGTGAGGAAAAGGACCTGTGGTGATGTCACTGCGCTCATCACATGGTCCATCACATGATCCAGCGCCATGGTGATTGATCACTTGATGGACCATGTGATGAGCGTAGTGACGTCACCACAGGTCCTTTTCCTCACAGATGAACGCAGAAGAGAAGCCGGGCTGCGCGAACAAGTGGATTAAGATAAGTTTAATTTATTTTTTAACCCCTCCAGCCCAGTGGTGGGCAAACTTATTAGTAAAATGAGCCAAATATCTACAAAACAGCGATTTTATTTTTTGTGAGAGCCAAATTTTTTAAAACTTCTAATCTATACGAAGGTACATTGTTATTTACTTCATAAGGGTATTCCTAACCATCTGAACATACCTTTCTTAATCCTCGACACTACATCTTCTTTCACTCCACAACGTTTCACCCTATAAGACGCACGTAGGTTTTAGAGAAGGACAATATCGAAAAATATATTTTTCATTACACCTCAGGTCAGACCACTAATCAGAACCCCAATGTTAATAAGACCTCCCTGAGATCAGACGTCAGCTCAGACCCCAAAGTAAATAACCCCCTCAATCAGACCTCAGATAAGAGCCCCATGCCTCTCATCATCCCCATTATCATCCATGATGCCTCATCATCCCCATTATCATCCATGATGCCTCTCATATCCCCCATTATGATTCTCAACACCCCATTGCCTCAGATCAGCCCAAGTTTCATAAAATAAAAAAGCACTTACCTCTCTGGCTCCTGGATGCCGCTGCTCCTCACCACCCGCGCTCTGTGTTCCTCCTGCTGTCGGCTGTGCTGTGAACTGGTGTGCACAGCGTGACATCACAGAGCGCCTCACACTGTGCGCAGCCCTGCACAGCCTACAACCTAGGACCAGGAAGCGGTGAGTACAGAGCCTTCACCGCTTCCTGGTCTTCACCCTCCTGCCTATTTTTGCTACGGGCAACAAAAATGCTATCACACTGTACATGTGAGCCCACACATGGAAGAGCCAATATCAGGGGGCTAAAGAGCCGCATGTGGCTGCTCCAGCCCTATTGAAATATGCATTCTGTATTAAGAAAGCCATTATTTAAAAATTATCGGGTCCCCATCCCGATCGTCTCCTATCAACCGTGCGTGAAAATCGCACCGCATCCGCACTTGCTTGCGGATGCTTGTGATTTTCACGCAGCCCCATTCACTTCTTTGGGGCCTGCGTTGTGTGAAAAATGCACAAAGTAGAGCTTGCTGCGATATTCACGCAACGCACAAGTGATGCGTGAAAGTCACTGCTCGTGTGCAGAGCCCTATAGAAATGATTGGGTCTGGATTCAGTGCGGGTGCAATGCGTTCACCTTACGCATTGCACCCACGCAGAAAACTCGCCCGTGTGAAAGGGGCCTA
This sequence comes from Bufo gargarizans, assembly GCF_014858855.1. Lineage (NCBI taxonomy): Eukaryota > Metazoa > Chordata > Amphibia > Anura > Bufonidae > Bufo > Bufo gargarizans. The sequence continues at coordinate 238,577,092 of NC_058082.1, forward strand.
AGGAGATACTATTGGGATCATTTACAGTACAGACCAAAAGTTTGGACACACCTTCTCATTCAAAGAGTTTTCTTTATTTTCATGACTATGAAAATTGTAGATTCACACTGAAGGCATCAAAACTGTGAACACATGTGGAATTATATACATAACAAAAAAGTGTGAAACAACTGAAAATATGTCATATTCTAGGTTCTTCAAAGTAGTCACCTTTTGCTTTGATTACTGCTTTGCACACTCTTGACATTTTCTTGATGAGCTTCAAGAGGTAGTCACCTGAAATGGTCTTTTAACAGTCTTGAAGGAGTTCCCAGAGCTGCTTAGCACTTGTTGGCCCTTTTGCCTTCACTCTGCGGTCCAGCTCACCCCAAACCATCTTGATTGGGTTCAGGTCCGGTGACTGTGAAGGCCAAGTCATCTGGCTCAGCACCCCATCACTCTCCTTCATGGTTAAATAGCCCTTACACAGCCTGGAGGTGTGTTTGGGGTCATTGTCCTGTTGAAAAATGAATGCCGGTCCAACTAAACGCAAACTGGATGGAATAGCATGCTGCTGCAAGATGCTGTGGTAGCCATGCTGGTTCAGTATGCCTTCAATTTTGAATAAATCCCCAACAGTGTCACCAGCAAAGCACCCCCACACCATCACATCTCCTCCTCCATGCTTCACGGTGGGAACCAGGCATGTAGAGTCCATCCGTTCACCTTTTCTGCGTCGCACAAAGACACGGTGGTTGGAACCAAAGATCTCAAATTTGGACTCATCAGACCAAAGCACAGATTTCCACTGGTCTAATGTCAATTCCTTGTGTTCTTTAGCCCAAACAAGTCTCTTCTGCTTGTTGCTTGTCCTTAGCAGTGGTTTCCTAGCAGATATTCTACCATGAAGGCCTGATTCACACAGTCTCCTCTTAACAGTTTTTCTAGAGATGTGTCTGCTGCTAGAACTCTGTGTGGCATTGACCTGGTCTCTAATCTGAGCTGCTGTTAACCTGCGATTTCTGAGGCTGGTGACTCAGGTGAACTTATCCTCCCCAGCAGAGGTGACTCTTGGTCTTCCTTTCCTGGGGCGGTCCGCATGTGAGCCAGTTTCTTTGTAGCGCTTGATGGTTTTTGTGACTGCACTTGGGGACACTTTCAAAGTTTTCCCAATTTTTCGGACTGACTGACCTTAATTTCTTAAAGTTACTGATGGCCACTCGTTTTTCTTTACTTAGCTGCTTTTTTCTTGCCATAATACAAATTCTAACAGTCTATTCAGTAGGACTATCAGCTATGTATCCACCTGACTTCTCCACAACGCAACTGATGGTCCCAACCCCATTTATAAGGCAAGAAATCCCACTTATTAAACCTGACAGGGCACACCTGTGAAGTGAAACCATTTCAGGTGACTACCTCTTGAAGCTCATCAAGAGAATGTCAAGAGTGTGCAAAGCAGTAATCAAAGCAAAAGGTGGCTACTTTGAAGAACCTAGAATATGACATATTTTCAGTTGTTTCACACTTTTTTGTTATGTATATAATTCCACATGTGTTAATTCATAGTTTTGATGCCTTCAGTGTGAATCTACAATTTTCATAGTCATGAAAATAAAGAAAACTCTTTGAATGAGAAGGTGTGTCCAAACTTTTGGTCTGTACTGTATATCCATTGCACTGGCGCATGATGCACTGCTGGCCTAAATCTACACCAGCTCCATTCCTGATGTAGATTTAGATAATTTTCTATGCCTGACACAGGCGTAGAAAATGATAAATGAGACAGGTTGGCTGGAGTGCCCCCTTCCCAGCCCACACCACGCCACCTTTTTCAGAACTGACGTGAGGGGGAAAAGTCGCAGATTCGGCCACATATCCTCTTTGTGACCGAATTTGCAACAGATGTTTACCAAAAATTGGCATACATCTAATAATAAATTACCCCATATGTATCCAGAACTACAGCCAGCAAACCAGACTTCTACCAGTCTTCCTTAACTACTCCAGTTGGTAGGAAGCTAAGACCATCGATAGGGTCTTCACCAGAGCCTGCCACAAGGCTGGATGGACTTGGCTACTATGGATTCAGGTTATGTTTTCAGTGTAAGGTAGCAGAAAACTTGTGCAAGCTCACTAGAAGCAGAGCTACTAGAATGACTGGGGTGCAAAAAGTAGTACTCAAGCAGGGTCCAAATCAGGGGCTTGAAAAAGACCAATTAAAGTCAAAATGTCACACTATTTGGTGAATAAATCAGAATTGCTTGAAGACCTGGGAGTGCTGCAGTCTTTTCTACTTTTGCAAATTTTCCTAGCACTCATTAACACAATTTTGTCTGGTTTAACTACTCATCGTTAGGGCTCATTCAGACAACCATATCCTTTTTGCTGTCCGCAAGTTGCAGATCCACAAAACGTGTGCGTTCTGTCATTTTGCAGAATGGCCAGCCCTATGATAGAAAAGCCTCTTCTTGTCCACACAAACGGACAAGAATAGGATATGCTCTATCTTTTTTGTGGGGCCGCGTAAAGGAAGTATGGAAGCTGTCCGCATCTTTTACAGCCCCATTGAAATGAATGGATCCGGATCTGTTAAGCAAAATTGCATAACGGATGAGGACACAAATATATGGTCATCGGAATGAGGCTTTGGGCACTGTTCACATTTGCATTGTTGTTGGAAGTTTCGGATCTGTTGCACAATGGACACTAATAGCGTCCAAAGGACTCCACTGACTTGTTAATGAATCAATTTGTTTCTATTGTGGTGTCTGTTGTTTTTATGGGAACAATAGCTCTACATGCTGCTTTATTCTTCTATAATATTACTTCTGAGGGAGTATCCGAAGTAATAAAACACAAAACACAAGCAGACAAAACACAAAGTATAGCTGTAGCCCAACAGTCATCCCACATACATACTTGGATGAGCTGCTGCAGAGATGTTTCTGTGACAGAATTTTATGGAGGTCAATCCTGGCAGAACAAAGTAACTCAAATGGTGAAATCCAATTTGCTTAATAGTTCTTTTCCCTGACTTTTAGAGGACTGCTTAGGACAGCTTAGAAATGCCTATGGTTGAGAGCCCTGGCCTACAAAATTCCAACCACTGCTTTGTACGTTTATGTTAGGGTAGGACCACATGTTTAGGTTTGCTGATGCAGTTTTGGAAGCCAAAACCAGGGGTGAATTCAGAGAAGAGGAGAAGTCGTACCTATCCTTTATACTTTCCCTCCATTTATGATCCACTCCTGGTTTTGGCTTCCAAAACTTCATCAACTTCATGTTTGGCATGTACATTTATTTCATAAAGGCTCATGCATATCGCAATTTGTGGTCCCCAATGCACAGGCACTGTCCGTGTGGCCTGCACTGACGGATGCAAATCTATTCAACTTGAATTGGCCTGCGATCTGTCCGCACTGCAAAAAAAATAGAGCATGTTTTATTTTTTCTGGTGCTGAGGGACTGACCAGAATGGCACGGAAGTGCTCCATAGTGCTTCCATGGCCTTATGCTCTGTGCCTCCTCTTTATATCTTCCCGATTGTGGACCCATTAAAGTGAAGGGGTCCGCATCCGTGATACGGCGTGCACACGGCCAGTGCCTTATATTGAGGACCTGCTGCTTGCGGGCCGCAATACGGACACGGCCGGCATGCGTTCGTGTGCATGAGCCCTAAATCAGCTCTTCAGTGGATTAAAAAAATGTTGTAATTTTATGAATTAGCAGTACCAAACAAAAGTGTAGCCTGGTTCTCCTGTAGAAAACCCATGTAAACTATTGACAGCTTTAGAAGAGAAGGTTCATCAGAAATTTAATGAGGTGAACTAAGGGCATAAAAACTGAAGGTTAAAACAATTAGCATGACTGGTCACCTAAATGAATAGCAGAACTGGTAAGAGTGCCAGCATTTAATTGACACTCCTGGATCCTGGTCTTAACATGAACGAGGCACATTTAAATGTGTGAGAGAGTGCAATCAATCACAATGGTAATAGAGACAAAACTGGACTGAATTACTGCTAATGTGAACAATGCGTTCTATTAGGAACATTTAAAAATGAAATAACAGTCTACAAATTATTATTATTAATTTTAATGAGCGTGCATTCACAATTAAAAGGACCAAATATTATAATATTCTCTTGAAAGCAATCAAGAAAGGTCATTCATGAGAACACCAACGTACTTTACTGCATTGTAAATATTCTGATACACTGAAAGTATGAAAGGTTATTGGCAAGGTACATGCATGACAAAATTTATAGGTCGGGTGAAGTACTTAGGATGTAGTGTGACTACATTCCTTTTAGAGACCCATTTGTAAATGTAATATTCTACAGGGAAATGAGAAATTCTATATTACAGAGGATTATAACATTGATGGCATTTCCTTAGGAAGGACAATCAATGTATAATCTCTGGGTGGTCCAAACCCCAAGACCAATGTTGATTAGGAGGATGAGGGCCATTTGCTTTAATATTGTAGCCCTTTTACTACAGCACTAGCTGAACCGTACTGCGACATCGCTGAAGCGAATGTAGCTGAGCTGCAGTACCAGACAGCTGTGTGAACACGAGAAGAGAGAGGTCCATAGCTGCTTTCCTCTGAAAATCAATGAAGGTCTGACATTAGTAATACTAAAGGGCACCATTTTACTTCAGTATCCCATGGTGACTCCCCAACAAATCAAGAATCTGTAGGACCTTTTCATATTCTCACGGCTCATCGTTTTGGACCACCACAATGAAGGCCTTCAACAAGTGAGTGTTAATCATTTTACAATTAAAAGTAAAGGCAATATGTGATATACGTTATATGTCAGTTCCTCACAGTTTTCAGTTGTCTGCTTATATATAAAATGGGAAACTTTTTTGCTTACTTCTAGGGAATCTGTCATGGTCATGAGGTGGACATATAGTACCAGAGCGCAGCTCATTGAAAGACACAGCACTAATAACTGCAGTAATCTAGACACATTTTCAGCCTCTGGTACTAATCAGTGAAACTTCCTATTCACTGACCTGTGTGAAAAAAGATCATTCAGTTGGTCTGGCTCCTGTGACCAGCTGTCCTTGGAACTCAAAGCATCACTCCAAGCAGTTGTGAACCTTTTCAGATATGCACCACTAATGCAAAACCTGTCAATTACATCTAAATTACATGAAACTTGGATGGCATTAGTCAGTAGATAGATATATGGTTACAATGCTGTGGCCTGGTTGTGCAGTGCTAATATAGTACAAATAAGAATAAAACAAGATGATTAAAGGAGGCCATAAATCTTCATCAGCTGTAGGCTGAGACATTCTTCCTATCTTCATGTATGCATGTTCCACAAGCCCCGGAGTAGTGGAGCAGAGGATGGGAGTGTAAGTGGCTATGGCTGCAATACACATTAACAGTGGCAATTCTCCCTGTCCTAGGACCAGTAATATGCTAAATAATTGTGGAGCCCCAGTTATGGGTCTTCAACATAGTGAAAGCCAGATATCCCTCAAAGGAAGGAAAACCGAGCAAAGGGGTGTCCCCATTACAGAGATTACCAAATCCACCATATTAAGTGGCCCCTATGTCAAGATCCCGCTCTTTTACAAGCTTTAAGGATGTGACGGGGAAGACACCCCGAAACAGCTGTCTGTGGATGGATAACTGACTTAGGTCTTCCCCGTCAAATCCTTAAAGCTTGTAAAAGAGCGGGATCTTGACATAGGGGCCACTTAATATGGTGGATTTGGTGATCTCTGTAATGGGGACACCCCTTTGCTCGGTTTTACTTCCTTTGAGGGATATCTGGCTTTCACTGTGTTGAAGACCCATAACTGGGGCTCCACAATTATTTTGCATATTACTGTTTCCCAGGGAGCTTTGCACTTTGGATTGCTGTGTCGAGACTCTTAAATGAGGCTCCACAGTGTTTTCTGTAGCTGGTCTCCCTAAGATCAGCAATTGTTTTGTTTGAGTAGCCTTCAAGGCATTTCTCCCGGTTAGCCAGAATCCTACTCCACACTGATGAGGGGCAACACCCTGAAACAGCTGTCTGTGGATGGATAACTAACTTAGGTCTTCCCCGGTACATCCTTAAAGCTTGTAAAAGAGCGGGATCTTGACATAGGGGCCACTTAATATGGTGTATTTGGTGATCTCTGTAATGGGGACACCCCTTTGCTCGGTTTTCCTTCCTTTGAGGAATATTGCTGTGTTGAGACTCTTAAATGAGGCTCCACAGTGTTTTCTGTAGCTGGTCTCCCTAATATCAGAAATTGTTTTGTTTGAGTAGGACCAGGGCAGTGATAGGAGAGTGCACCATTTCATTCCTCAATGCACACTGATGTTGAGGCTCCTGCCTTATGGTAGTTGGGGTGCCCTTGGTGATACCATTTTGTATTGGTGCAAGGCAGGGTGCAGGTGCGGTTGGCCAGAGTATGAAGCTGGAGTCAGTAACCAAGCCAGTTGTAAAGAGCATGGCAAAGTTGCGATGCTAGGAGAAGACAAAACCAGGTGTGATGATGCCTGGCCCTGTCAATTAAATTCAATACGTCTGATCCTTCCTTCTCTGACATCATCTGCCGGGGAACAATCAGCACACCCTCACAGATGTCAGACAGTCGGCAAAATCAGCAGGTATGGATGACTTTGCTTTTATAAGTATAGGTACCTTAATGATCTCTAATAATTAGACTATAGTCCTATGATATCATTCTTTTTGGTGTATTATTTTACGGTTTTGGAGTACTTCAATGAAACATGGCAAGGTTGCTTCAGTGATTCTTATTTTAAATGAAAAAGGAATGTAGAAATGCTTCTGTTTTTAGATCAGTAATTGTGAAGGACCGCCTCAAGGAACACTGAATTTCCACCTCTCAACTGTGTTGAACCAGGCAATGATATCTAAAAGTTAGCATACTGTTATTTCAAAGACGTTCATTTAGGAGCTCTACTCAACCTTCACCACTCAGCATTTTTTATATGAAAGGTGCAGACTTAATAATATTGGTGACAGGCTACTGTATATAATGTAATGCCTGAGATATCTCACCATGTAAACTGGGATAGGTGAATCGACCACAAAGCATGGAGGTTAATTAACAGAAATTAAAATGCTTACTGGAAAGGAAATGCTGAGACGTGGGGCCAAAATCCCTGTGGGCTTCATGCAATTGTCTGATGCGTTCAACAATGGACACCTAGGAGGGAAACAATAAGAAGAGATTATTTCAACATGTAATGATGAGTGGCAATTAGGGAAGCAAGATATTATTGCTGCGTGAGCCTTAGGGTCTCAGACAACGAAATGCTGTGTCAGGAGTCTTAAACTCTAAAGAAAATGCCTTTTTCTTTTATTATTGTTTGCAATCCGCTGCCTCGTTTAAACTCTGGGACAATTGAAAACACTAGAAAACAAATTGCTATTTTTCTACAAGCCATTAAACCAAAAACCATATGTCAGCCCTTTATGACCTAAGGCTACCACCTTAAGTGCTAACGTAAAATCTTGCTTACTCAGCTTCAGTTCCTAAGTGTGTGGTCCTATTGCATAAGCCTATATTCTTATAATTTGTTTTTATCCTTAAATCACCAGGGTATGAAATAAGAGGTGTGAAAGGCAAAAAAGCATGGAATTCATGCTGTATGGGAATAATTCTAGTGATAGGACTAACATCTATAGTGTTATTTATTAGAACATCAGACAAGGGTGGCCATTTTTAGGGCAGCCATGCATAAATAAAAGCTACGGCTGCAGTTACTATAAAGTAGCAACTATCTTAAAAAGATAATGCATAAGTCATTTTAAGGATATGTACAATCTTACATATTTTACTGTAAAACCAGTAGTTTATTAGCATTTTTAGCAGTAATAATATCCTTCATGTAATTTACAGCATAGACGGCTAATGTTCTTCTTCAGGCTAAAAGTGACTACATAACATCTATTTAACCTATAAGAGGTCACAACCCCCATAAACTGCAGCATCTACTGTACTGCACTACCAGCTAGTGATGGCCTAACCTGTAGTTAAAGGGGTTGTCCCCTGGATTGGCCATCACTAGCTGGTAGACGGAGGCCCAACACCCCACACATGTGCCAATCGGGTGTAGCTCCAGCATTTTTTTAATTATCCTGGTGAAAGTGTGCATTGTGTGACTTTATATTTGGCATTACCCTAAAAAAAAAAAAAAGGAGCGCATAAATATTCCCAAGAGTGGGTACAGATGAGCACTATGGGATAACACACACGGATGAGAAATCATGACAAAACATGAGACACCTGTTCCCGGGAATTAATTATTAAGCCAGAAATTCCATGTTGTAAATGTCTCCCTGATATATCCTGTAGAAATAGAGAGGTCTGCTTATTGCTAAGTGAACCATATTTATGGTATTTCTCCAGTGCAAAATATTAAATCCGCTATTTGTATGCTTGGCACAAGGAGAAGCAGGTTTAAGAATCAATAAATCTACTATGATTAAATAAAATAAAATAAGATCTTGGCCCAGTTTTTCAATATGTCATGTAAACATATTTGCTCTGTAAATACCTCACAGCTCCAATGAGAAATCCATCAAATAGCAAATGAAATTATCTGAATTATGGAACATGAGTAAAGGATAACTTTCATAACACCAGCGCTGAATTTATGTAACTTAAAAGTGGAAATGATTGCATATGGTGGTGCGTTTTTTATACGGAGTGGAAGATCAGGAAAGCTAATAGCTAATTTCCCCTTAGTGCTATAAAAATCATCTATCTATCTGTTTGTCTATCTCATATCTATCTTTCTGTCTATTTACTATCTACCTACTATCTATAATCTGCAGTGATCAGGTTTAAGGTGGCCTCAAATGCTACACTCCTTCCCCTAGGCACCATCAAGGTGTTACCATGCTTTGCTCCCCTAGGGGAGGGTAATGTGTGGTGCACCCCAGTGGGAAATAAGTCCTGAGAGTCAGAGTTTGCAGTAAACCAAAGTGCTTCTTTACTGGAGGACCTGAAGTGCAAAACAATACAGAGAATGCACTGAGCTGGTTTCTCCAGTCTTCCCTTTGTTACCAGAAGGTTCCGTGCTAAGGAAAGGCCTGAGCTAGCTGTCCTCTCTTTCTTATAAGGCTGGTACCCTGGCAAAACAGCTGGTGGCCCTGGGTCTGTGACAGTGTATTTACACAGCATCTTCTTCTGGTCACTTGGGCAGTGTAGCAGAATCTCTGCTACTAAACAATGGTCCCTATCTGCAGACAACTCGAGGCTCTGACTGTTTTACTTTGATACAGTTTCTAACTGATCTAGAACGTAGTTGGAGGAGTGAAGTTGCAGAAGTACAGCCTAACAGGAACAATGTTGCAGTCCAGGACTGCCGTAGACTTGTATTAGGCCTCAATACAAGTCAGTGGGAATGACCAAGCAGTATTCAATAGCAACAGTATAACAGAGCTAGACCAGATGGTCAAAAGTGGAGAATTACTAGGTTATCATTGCAAATGCTGGAAATTCCCAAAATCTCTTAGTGTGAACTAGTTGTGGATTATCCCTATCCACAATGCAGTGCAAATACAGTACAATAACAGTGCAAATTAACAGGATATAGCATATAAAATGCAATTTAACAGTATAAAACATTATAAGTTCAAACAACCATATTAGAGATGAGCAAAGTTTTGAAAAATTTGATTTGGAAACTTTGCCAAAGTTAGCCAAGAAATAATCTTCGTTGCGAATTAATTTGTCATGAATCGCTATAAAACAGGTATACCCAGGCCACTCTGCCTTATGGTATGGCCACATAGAGTGGCCGTGCTGCGGGTGGGTTGCGGCTATGCTGCAGTGAAGAACTGCATGGCCAATTAACCTGCAGCTGCCTTTCATTTAATAATGAAGACTGCACTGTATAGCCTGCCTTCATTGTTAATGGCCTCACTGCACCTTTAGACAGGGGCTGTTGCTGGTATGGGGTTTGGCTGATTAGGTGGGGGGGGGGGGGGGGACAATATGCATATTATTTCTGTTCTGGCCTGAAATCTCCTGTAGGTTATTTGACAGTAAACACAGAATATTAATCAGCTCTGGCATACCCACTTCTCCAACCCCACTCTCCCTGCACTCTCCCTGCACTCTCCCTGCACTCTCACTGCACTCCCCCTGCACTCCCCCTCTCCAATATCCTTCTATTAATTGTTTTAACAAACACTGTCCCTAGTCCATGAGCGCTTGCCACGTCTCTCCCTATGCTGAGCTCACGGGACAACGGCTGAGACTGTGTGGGATGAGGGTTTTATAGGGCTGTCACAGGGGATGACTATCTGCGGATTGACTGGCTTCACAGCATTATGGGTAATTCTGCTTTCCCGGGCTTCTTACTTTCACTTTGTAACATGTGCAGCCACCATTTTAGGAAAAACTGATTTTTTACCATGAAGCAAAAGGAAATTCGGATTCATTGAGTTTTCCTAAACTTCGGACTGAATTCTGCTTTGAATGCTTCGCTTCCCTCAACACTAAACAGTATAAATTACAGTACAAGTTAACTCTTCAGAAAACACAAAAGTAGTGAGTTAATGGCTTTGCATGGCAGCAATCAGGGCAAATGTCCACAAACGTCCAGACTCCAAAGTATCCTTGCTCCAGGGCACTATGTATCTATCTATCTCTCTCTCTCATATCTATCTAGTATCTATCTCATGTCTGCCTGTCCATCTGTCTATTTAATATCTATCTAATTATCTATCTATTTCATATCTATCTAGTTCCAAGTAATGTGAGCGGCACAGCGGTTAAATAGATGTGGGTTGTGGAGACGATCCAGCATCTAAATAAATAATGTTGAAACATTTCTTTGCACTCCCAAAAAGTACCGTAAATAATTTACTTTTTGGGAGTGCCATGGAATTTTTCAAGGTTATCTATGTATCTTTCTATCTATCTATCTATCTATCTATCTATCTATCTATCTATCTATCTATCTATCAAGTATGCAATGCTTGTCTTTGTTATGGATGTGGCCACCAATTGACACCCTCTAATCAATTGGTGGCCACACTCACCCTGGAACATTCCTGCTATGCCCACTGCTGTAAGCTGCCAATGTGAGAGTCAGAGAGGCCGATAGGGAGACTGGGTGGCATGTATGCAGAATGAATAGCAACTAAGCCAATCACAGAGTTTTCCCTCTTGGGTTAACTCCTTCTGTACTGCCTATTCTCTGCTATTTGACTATGCTCCTTCCCGACCTCGGGACATTATGCCTGGCACCTGCAGTGCCTCTTTCAGTTCCAACTCCAGGCTTGTATCTGACTACATTCCTCTGACTACAATGCCCTCCATTCTTCTTCGTGACTTTGCTCCTGCCTCATCAACTACCAGTCGGTGGCTTCTCTGGTGTTTAAACCTGAGGAAACTCCTGCAGCCTTGACGGGGCAAAGGTGATCAAGTTTCACTTAAACCCTGCACTTCAGTTAAGCTGTCTGTGGTTCCAAGTCTACCATACAAGTGAGCAAACATTACAATAACCAAAAAAACTATAGAAAATATAGAATACTTTTTATTCTCCACTTTCCACAATGGATTAAAAGAAGCCATTGTATCTACTTTGATTATCACCATGGTTTGTATAATATTGCTGAATTATAATGTACAGTAAGTGGTCATATTCAGACCTGTTTGATTACAGCATGTATACTGTATATAGTCTATATGCTTCAGGGGAGATGGCCAATGAGGCACAAGTTATTTTCTAATAATAATACATTCTGATAATGTACGCTTCTGCAGTGACATAACAGGCATTCCTGATTGTAATCTGTTCTGCCAGTTAAAAAATTGATTGAATATGCTTAAAATAAACTTGGCAAATAACTTCTATTGTTAAATTCATAGAATATAATGGTAATCGGATGAAAACTTCCCAGTAGTACTGTCTTTTGGGAAAATCGCTTGTATGGCAAATCGTATGTGTATATCGATCAAAACAGAACATTTCCGGAATCAATACACATTGGGATGCTTGTTCTATACTAAATCTTTGTCTCTGAGGCTAGCTTTAGAAATATAATTTTTATAGCAGCATTTGCATTTATGAGCGATTAATGTGCATTTTTTTAACTAAGCTATAGTCCTTGTGCTATGAGACTTCAAACACATTAATGATAGGTACACCTAACTTAAAGGATATAATTGCTTATCAAGGACTGCCATAGGTACAACCATTCAGGAAAGCAGCGGCTCTCGCTGTGGCTGACTCAAGTTTTGCATGTGTTAGGAGATTCGCTGCTCATCTGAATGGAAACCATATTATACTTTTCCCTGTACAGAAATACATAGTTGACTGAACCTCCCCCTTAGGAGATTGGAGGCTGTCACATTAAAGAGGTTGTCAGTGATGAGAAAGCCTCATCATGACAGTTAGGATATGGACAGTTGTTAGGGACTTGAAAATGGACCAATTGGAAAGTTTAACACGAAAGTACATACAGAGAAGCCACTTTGAAGGGTTTTTTCCAAAATTGCCCATATAACATTTTAAGGTAATCTGCCCCGATGTCCAGTTATGGAGAGTCCTGCCCCCTGTTTCATCACTGGCTGCACTCCTCTCCCATCTGGAGCATGGCCACCGATAGACAGCCACATGACCATACCACTGCACCTTTGGCCTCCACTGAATAATACTGTGTACTGCACTGTTCATACACTAGTTTATAATGTGCTGCACAATGTTATTCAGTGTAGGATTCTGAGGAACATGTCTAGTCATGCGCCCTCCATAGGTAGCTATTCTCCCGATGGGAGTGATGTACAGTCACTGAAGAGACTGCACTTGAAACAAGGGGTTGGAACTTCACATTTCCTGAGATCAGGGCAGATTCCCTTTTACGCGGGTAGGTTATTTATAGTGCTGTCTATAGTACTTTGGATTTTTTTTTCTATACGGTACATATGTGCTTGCATTCTGGTATTCTGTCCTGGCAAAGGAGCAGTATACCGGAATTGCTATATCCAACATATGCCGGGCACTGCTGGCAAACGATGGATCCCATTCACTGTAATAGGACCCGCTGGGTGTTGTGCATGAATACTGGCATTTTGCTGGACAATATACCCAATGCAGTGGTATTGAATGGGCTCCATTGGCCAGATATGGTATTTCCTGTATTCTTTTTCTTTCCAAAAAATATCTTTCAGCTAAATTGGATTTTTACCCTTGGCATCATCCTTACCTACCAGCATCATCATTGCTTGTATAAGGACAGTAGAGGATCAGCAAGACCTTGGTTTTGCTGCATCATATCTCACTAGGCAGGCAGCTTGACGTTTTTAGTATGTTTTGCCAACACGGCTCGTCCCCAGTTTTTGATACTTATGAAAGCTGACTTAATTCATATCCCCATTGTGCAATATCAATACCAATATGCAGCCTTATTAAAATGACTTCATGAAGATACTACACTTGAATACTCGCCAATGGGTTAGTAACTGCAATGTGGATTCATCACAGTCGTAGCAATGTGATTATCTCTGACTGATATAGGCAGCAAAACTATCATCATGTCCTCTCTACGGGTTTTATTCTGTGATATTAGGAAGATGCTCTACACCCATCACTCACTCATCCCTCCTATATGTTCTAAAAGACTAGAACATGTCTATTTATAAGTTTATCACTGCTTCAAAAGAACAGTCACGGTAAGTACAGAAATGTCTGAAAAACAGCTCCTGTACTTCTCATCTTAATATAATGATGTTGTCAAGATGCTGCCTGGTATCTAAATGTAGTCATTTTATTGCTTCTTTACCTATCATTTGTGCTTTATCTTAAGTATTGTAACATTAACCCCTATCTGCACTATGCTAGAATCGTACGGCATGACAGTTAATACAGACGCACACCATACGGCATAGTAATGGTGCTGGTTAAAGAGCTTGAAAAGAATTTACATTTTAATGCAAACTGATGCCAAAAGGACATATATCAAGCTAATTACAACCTGTGGAGGTGACCATATCTGCCTACTGTATGCATGGTAATTATGAGATATTATAGACTTAGGCTACAATCACATTTGCACTTGTTATTTCCATTGTTCTGCTCCATAAGAGGAGCAGAACAATGGAAATAACAGAAGTCCCAGATTCAGCACATAACTGAAACCAGTGGTGCCGAACAACCGAACAGACCCCAATTGCAGTCATTTTGAATTTCCTACTTATTGACTAAATAGGAGTGTCCAGCTTTTTAGTGGAAATAAAAATCCACGATGCACAACTTTTCGTTCTGTCTTTTTGGCAGAATCTGCAACGCAGGCCCCAAACAGAGCCTCCAATGCAGATGGGAATATGTCCACAGTCTGTCATATAATGCAGGCTTAATTGAGCATTGATGCATACCAAAATCATACCTCGACTACATTATCTCAAAAATCAAAGGAACAGCGACACTCATGCATTTGATCATGAATACTGGTTTATTGTATAAAGGATAATCACCATTTTGTAGTGGAGTTATTATTATCCTCTGAAAATGGACAAACAAATTTGTGAGCGCCTCTCATCCTTTGATTATTGCCGTATTGCATGCAACCTCTGGACATGAGCACCATAGGCCCACCTGAGTGTCAGCTGGACTTACCCGAAGCAGTCTTAAAACATACCCCAAGAAACATTTACATCATGAATAATTCTAACATTTTGTGACCTATTTTTTGTAGTGCAATTGCTCCTTTTACATGCATTGTTATTCTGATGTTTATGGCATACTGGATTATGGCACAGCAGAAGCAGACTGGCCTATGGCACAGCAGAAACAGACTGGATTATGGCACAGCATAAACAGACTGGCCTATGGCACAGCATAAACAGACTGGATTATGGCACAGCATAAACAGACTGGCCTATGGCACAGCAGAAACAGACTGGATTATGGCACAGCATAAACAGACTGGATTATGGCACAGCAGAAACAGACTGGATTATGGCACAACAGAAACAGACTGGATTATGGCACAGCATAAACAGACTGGATTATGGCACAGCAGAAACAGACTGGATTATGGCACAGCATAAACAGACTGGATTATGGCACAGCAGAAACAGACTGACCTATGGCACAGCAGAAACAGACTGGCCTATGGCACAGCATAAACAGACTGGCCTATGGCACAGCAGAAACAGACTGACCTATGGCACAGCAGAAACAGACTGGGCTATGGCACAGAAGAAACAGACTGCTGAAAAGCAGTAAGTTCCAGTTGAAAGACTTACAGTATAGGAAAGCTTTGGGGAACAGTATACTATATATGCTTTATTACTTCAATATAACTTCCACTAGTAAAAGGCAATGATGCTTTTAGCCTCCTTGCTACCAAAAAGGGATGTGCCACCTTTTGCTGTCAGGGAAGAGGATCCTCTGTTGTTACAAGTTGGGATTCATATAATTTGAATACATCTTGAAATACTATGAAAATATCTGATATTTTAGTAAAGGCTTATTAAACGTGATGTTAAACATTAATGTACCATTGCCACGTTCTGAGTAGTAGGCAACACTCACTTTTTGTGTCCAGACTCCAGACATCTAAGAACAAAAAGTTCTCAGGAATCTCCTTTAAAACAAGTGGAACATTTCTCAGGCTGGTAACTACGGTATCTACTTCTGAGACCTGTTCTTATATCCTTCGTGATTTTATAACTCTGCAAAAAAGCCTCAGTGTAGATTCTGTTTGATATTCCATTTATTTTCCTGCTGAAGAAAATGCTGATGACAAGCTCAGATCTTGTCGGGATTAGCAAACTGCAGATGATATGCGGGGCAGATGGCAAACTTCATCATGAGTTTTTATTACTTTTTATTGACTTAGACATGTAAGAAATGTTTGCCTTGTCTTAGAATGGTAAAGTTGAAAGCTCTGTCAGTCTATGAACAGTTATATACCAAGTTCACTACATTTCCCCAGCCAGATATCAAAATGACAGTCACATAATCCTACACAGTATGCATACGATACAACCATGGCCAAAACAAAGAGCATATTGGAACTGAATGTGTCTCTGTAAGAAATAATCAAAAGTAATCAGAACTCTGCTAAATAGTAACACAGACATCAATATTAAAATACTTGAAAAGTATGCGCCCCTCTCTATGCTGTTACTACCATGGTATGAGAGCAGTAGCTACCACATATTGCAAAATATGTTCCAGAAAAACCCCAGATGCAAATACCTTTGAGAATGGGTGGTGACAATCATTTTTACCACAAAACTAGGGTTAACACTAGTCATTGCCGTGGCTTGCAATTACTAATGGATATAATTGACCAAATAAAATGGTATATTTGAAGGGGCATACACAGATCTCATAGGACCCCATAGCCAAACCTAGTATGGCCACCCGCTCTACTCAGTTTCCCAATATGCATGTGTCAAGCACTCACAGGCAACATGAAACATGAAGCACAACTCCCAGGATTTCTGATGATTTTGTTTTTTACTAAGATCAAGAGATTTTAATTAATGAAAAATGTAATAAAAGTCATGCTCTGTCTCATCCACTTTATGAAACTCCTATGTCGGAAAAAAGTAGAACAGGTGCTCATTCTGAACACCACATTTTTAAATGAATTTAAAGCAGACAACTGGCATATATACAGTGTGTAATGGGGAGCCGGCGACGCGCTCGCTCCCTGCAGCGTCGCCGGCATTCTATCCCTGAGGAGGAGCGAGGACGCGGCCGACATCCTCGTCTCCACAGTAACAAGAGGGCAGGGAGGACCCGGCCTTGCATGCCTCCTAAGCATGGCTGGCGTCCTTCAACCCCTAGACCAGGGTTCCCCAACTCTAGGCCTCAGGGCCCACTTGCCGTCAGGATTTAGGAGTATCCCAGAGAATGAATACCTGTGGTGAATGCTGATGGATGGACACTAATTATATCAGCTTCCCAATACTAAGGAAACCCTGAAAACATGACCGGCAGGTGGGCCCTGAGGACTGGAGTTGAGGACCACTGCCCTAGACAACTAGCAAGGGGGAACTGGAAGCCGATGGTAATGAGTCGGCGCTAAGGTGTTTAGATCTGATGGACATAGATCACGTGATGCTGGCCACATCATGTGACCCATCAATTAGACCTATTTAAACATGTAACCTGCTGGCCACAGGTTGCCTGGGATCGTCTTATTACCTCACTAGCGTTCTCTGCATGTGTGACTTCGTTTGTTTGACTTCGGCTTGTATTTGACCTTGACCTGGTGTTATCCCTTGTACTGATGCGATCTCTTGGCTCCTGACCTCGGCTTGTATTGACTTTGATTTTGTATTAATCCTTTATGCCTGTGTTACCTCCTGGATTTTGACCTCGGCTATCAGTTGTTCCTGTTGTGGTACTTTCCCAATCTGGGAAACTTTGAGCTTCTGTTTGTTCTGTCTTTGTCTTTTGTTTTCTTCCCTCGTTATTTCTTTCCTTTAGGCCCCTGCACGTACGTAAGCTAGGGACTGCCGTCCAGTTGTACCCTGTCAGTTAGGACTGAGCGTGCAAGTAGGTAGAGATAGAGGAGTGGGTGGAGTTTAGGGCTGCACTTATCCCTACCTTTTCGTGACAAAGTGATAAATCTCCAGCTTTCCTTCACTCAGTATATTAAAGTGGCTTCCTGCTGCCACTACTAGGGGGAGCTCATTACATAGGAATATATACAGTAACCATTGACTTTAATGAAAGCTGTACATAATCTCTTTGCCCTGAGCTCCACCTAGTAGTGGCTGCAGCAAAATATATCGCCAGGAGGTACTAGAGCCTTTACTGTAGTACATGACCCATATCCATGCATTCTAAGACTGAACTGCAGTACTAGGCAGCTACACAAGTATTTACAGTACAGTATTTTCTTTATGCTGATTGTAGGGGTAAAGTGAGTCGGAACCACATCGATCAAACATTGATGGCACATTGTTAGGTCACTTGGTCAAAATTTGAAAAAGGCCTTTAGCCTCTTAGAATGGAGGGGAGGGATGTACTTTGTGCATGAGTCTTATGTAGCCATTACTATATTCGTGTACATACTGTAGGATGCATTAATCTAGAATTTGGGATAGGAACTAGCAAGAAAAATGATATATCTACAGGTAAAACAAGTTAAACCCATTTAATACAGATGTTATACATGGAAAGAAAAACATGACTACAGGATTATGATGCAAATGAAAAATTCAGTGATGCAAAAAGCTACTTTCATGTAAAAGCCCAAAGCAACGGCTAAGAAAAAAAAATATGACTGAATTTATTCTATACACAGGAGATCAATGCCCACTGCACTGCAAGACCACATTTCTCTATACACTCCAGGAACGAAAAAGCAAACATCAATACATCAGGACAATATTATGAGAAAATTCAATTTGCTGGATGTCACGCCATTAAAGTAAAATAAAACATTTTAAACAATATTTTTTTGGCAGCAACTACAGCCTACAAATGACAAAGCCAGTGTCACAGATTGGAGACTGGAGGGGCCAGGGTTCTGGTCTTTCTTATCATTGAATACTGGAGAGATATCTGGCAGCCATGGAGAGAAAAAGAAATTCATTCAGCTGTGATAAGTTGGAGGACTCGGCTGTCAACAGGACAGAATCACACGGCAATTAAGTAGAGCAGTGACAAAGCCAACACAAGAAAGGCATTGTTGATTAAAAAATAAGGAAAGTAACAGTAACCCCATATTCTCTTCAACCAGTGCAAAAAAAGCAAGCTAGTCATGCAGAAGAAGATTGCTCATAAATATGGATGGGGAAGAAGGAAAATTGAGGACTATCAAGCAGTTAGAACAATTTCAGCCCTGATATAGCCCAAGTCTCATGAAGGTAGTTTTATAGTGGTTTGGAAAACCCAACTATGTATGGTCAGTTTTAGGCTGTATAATGGATCTGCAGGCACAACGTGTGGAGCCATATGACCTCAGGAATGGCACAGGAATGGTGAGGACAGTGGTTGACTGATGTTCTCTGAAGTCATATGCCAATCATGTCATTGCTCCAGGAAAATAAGCAAAAATAGTCAGGGAGCGCTGAAGAATTGGCGCTGAAGCAGCGGGGGTTTAACAGGTGAGTAATGTTTGTTCTTTTTATGTTATAACTTTTCTTGCAGCCACTGTATCTTCTTCTTCAATGCTTGGAAAACACCATTCCTACCACACTGAATTAAAACACAGTGTCACAGTTCAATTAAAGTTGTATTTTCGAAGGAAAACATTAAAAAGGATACCAACTGGACTTTAAGGTGTTCTGTACAGGGAGTTTGATACCTTTCACTTGGCGACTTGTTATTTCATTCTGGAGAAAAGGTACTTTTAATCATTATTCGAAAGAGCAGTCAAGTGCACAGATGGCGGACCAGAGGCCATTCTGTGAACTCCTGCCCCATTCTGTGATTTCTTGCTCCTCTTGCTTTCTCTGCCAGTCACTCCCTCTCTTTGATTAACAGGGACAGGTTCCTACATAGTCATATTGTCTGGCCCTGTCAATCAAAAAGAGGGAGGGGCTAGTGCAGGAAGCAGGAGGAGTGGCTTGGGCCTGCTCTTGGTGCACTTAAAGGGGTTTTACCACTTCAGCAAATAGTATTTATTATGCAGAGAAAGTTTCCATGGTTATGACCAGCAGCAGTGGCTTGTGCACTATAGAAAAAAAGCACCTAGCTTACGTTAGCTCCCATGGTCCTGGCCACCAGAGAGGCTGGCATTTTTTCTTATAGTGTGCAAGTACGACCACCACTGCTGGATTACAGGGTGGTTGTACCTATGGAAACAAGCAGTGTATAATGTGATGGAAAAAATAAACCAAGCCAGCAAAGCTAATCACAGTACATTAGTAAGTGGTTTGTATTAACTTCTTCTACATGATAAATGGATGGACATTTGTGTGCTACCCACATATTTTTGAGGCCCCATAGAAATGAATGGGCCTGCATTTGATCCGTAAAAAATGCAAACCAAAAATAAGTTTCTGTGCATGAGGTCTAACTGTGTATACATATGTACATTGCTCTCAGTCACTGATAGCTGACCAAGGGCGGTTTCAAAGGACTGTCTTCCTTCAGCAATTGTCATTTATCATGAAGATAAAGTTAATGCAAGGCACTAACTAATGTATTGTGATTGTCCATATTGCTTCCTTTGCTACATTAAACACTACTCATTTCCTTGGTTACGGCCACCCTGTAATCCATCAGTGGTGGTTGTGCTTGCACTCAAATGCTCACGTAAGCTGATACTTTTTTCTATCGTGTACAAGCACAGCCACCACTGCTGGACTGCATGGTGGTCGTAACCATGGAAACTTTCTCTGCATAATAAATGCTATTTGCTGAAGTGGCAAAACCCCTTTAACTGCTCATTTACATATGGATAACAAGTACATTTTTCCAGAACAAAGCAACAGATCATTACATGAAAGGTATCATTACATTCAACTGAGCTAGACCCAGAAGGCATTGTGCCTATTTCAGCTGTGAATTTCCTGGTGACAGATTCCCTTTAAATGAGACCTAGCAGAAGAGATTTATAAGGCTAGGTTCAGACCCGAGCGTTTTACAGCGCGTTCCTATGCGCTGTAAAACGCTCAACAGGCAAGAACCAATGATTCCCTATGGGAATGGTTCTCACCTGAGCGTTTTACAGCGAGTACGATCACGCTGTAAAACGCCCGACGCCCCAAGAAGTACAGGAGCTTCTTTGGGGCGTCTTGTCGCGCGCGCCCGTACATAGACTTCAGCGGGAATGGTCTGAACCCAGCGTAAAAGGTCTCAACAAGTACCAGTGTTTGTTGACATCACTGTGTTTATTATTCCTGCCCTGTGACATCACTGTCTTTATTATACCTGTATTGTTACATAGCTGTCTGTTTTTATACCTATGATTTGATGTCACTGTGTTTATTCTATGTGCCCTATCACATCACTGTGTTTATTATTGTGCTGTGACATCACTGTGTTTATTATTCCTGCCCTGTGACATCACTGTGTTTATTATTCCTGTATTGTTACATAGTTGTCTGTTTTTATACCTATGATTTGATGTCACTGTGTTTATTCTATGTGCCCTATCACATCACTGTGTTTATTATTCCTGCCCCGGACTTCACAGTATTTGTCACACCTGTATTGTCACATTACTGTGTTTATGATCCCTGTACTGTGACATTACTATGTTTATATTACACCTGTATTAAGATGTCACTCCGTTTATTATACCTGCATTGTCATGTCACTGTGTTTAGTATCCCGGAGCCCAGCCCCCGCTTCTGATTGGGTGCAGTCCACTTTACTTTCACAAGGGGAAGCAGCCTATTCCTCTGCTATGAACAGAGGCCCTGTCTACGTCCCGAGTCTTCTGTAGAGAAGTATGGAACAGCTGCTTCTGTTTGCTTGTGCTCTGCCCTTGAATGGACTACCTCCTCATTCTCCATATATTCCATGTACTCTATGATTATCACCCCTATACCAGAAGTTGTTAGTCTCTTATACCTTCCCTAGTGCTCCCCCACCTTTGCTGCAATTGCTATGTCTATTGCTTTTGTAAAATGCTGCATGTTTATTTTTTATACTATCTATACTATGATGTCCCTTGTTGAAACATGTGACTATGGATTAAATATGTGAACTGGTATTCTCATGACTACCTGGCCACTTTGTCTTTGGCATATACGGTATATACAGTATTTGTGGTTGTGGCTTGACTGATCATTGGGATTTTAGTTGGCTGAATAATTTTACTGTGGATTAAATAAAAGCAGTGTTTTATATGTTGTTTTTCGCTGGTCAGTGATAGGTGCTCATTAAATAATTAGAAAATTTTTAGTGGGACATGTATAAAATCTATGGGCCCACACAACCAACCCCCTAATGGGCATATTGTACAGGGAGGAAGCACGTGGCATTTCTCCATTGCATTTCCAGAGAGTAATTTTGTGAATGAATGCCATAGTGGTGTGAGGATTATGTGATGCTGGAAGTGTCCACAGAAAATGAGGTCTCTGTTGTGCTGAAGGGTGGTGCCTGTATGAGTTTAGGGGTACATAGAGGTAATCTTTTGGGTCGGGGGACATACCCCTTGAGACTTGTGCTCCTGAACTTTTTAGATCCTAGCAACACCTCTGATTTAATTTGAAGATGGTAGAAGCTTGTATTGCAATAAATAAGAATATAGCTGATAGAAAGCCTTTCTGAAGGGCAAATACATTTCTCTTGAAGGAAATTCATGTATCTGTAACCTTATTTATTCTCACTACACGTTCGCTTACAGTGACTGTGACCAAAATCAGTTTGCCCTTTCTTCAATCCTTTAGCTGCAGTGTATCAAATAGCAATGGTTTGGACAAGACCTTCTTTATTGTCCAAGCTAATGTGCTTACTTCTCCACCCGGTAAGTGCTGAAAGCCTCTTTCTTGCTCCTTTCAGTCAGACTAGTAAGTGACTGTCCTTTTCAAATCAGTAAAAGAGAAGATCACATCAATTCAAATTCTTCCTGAATTCAGTAACTCTTTTTTCCTTGCATATCAAAAGATAAAGGCTGGATTAAAATAAAGTCCTGTGTGTGCGCTAATGAAAGACACAGGGAAGCTGATAGTTGTTACGGCTAGTGATGAGCAGAGCTCCACTTCTGACAGCCCCTCTGTTCTCTTCATTACCTAAGGAAATATGCCAGTCGAGAAGCTGTTTACAAGTGGACTCTACTTATTCTGGTCTCTTTCATATCAAATGTACAGCATTATTAGAGAGACTATCATCTGCCAGTGTATCAGCAAGTACAAATGAGACATAATAAAACTTATCTTTGGGAATTGTTGGGAATTATGCCAACACCTTTCAATAGAGAACGTTAAACTTCTGTTCAAGAGAAACATTGTTGGCATATGGCTAAAAATTGTGAGCTCAGATTGGCAAAGCTCTGACCATAAGTGATCCCTGAGAGCTCTACGATGAAGTGGCAGTGGTGCAAGGAAAACACAATACCATTTCATCTCCTGTTAGCTCTGCTCAGCTTTCTCTAGAAGCCACTTTGGATAAATTGTATTGGGCTACACATCTCAAAGTGGAAGCCCATCCTTGAACAATATTTTAAAAAATCAGATTAAAGGGGTTCTGTAGCTTTCTCTTACTGATGACCTATCCTCTGTATAGATAATCGGCATCTGATGGGCAGGGGTCCGACACCCTGCCCATCAATCAGCTGTTTGAGAAGGCATTGGCATTGGAAGTAGCGCCGCAGCCTTCTCGCTGTTTCCCGTAGGCCCAGTGACGTCTCTTGTATCTCTAGCCTGGGTGTAGCTAAGCCCAATTGAATTGAACAAGGCTTAGCCACGCCCAGGCCAGTGATAATAGTAATGACAAAAGTGGGCGTGTGCGGGAAACAGCAAGAAGACCACAGCGCTACTGCCAGCGCAGCTGCCTTCTCAAATAGCTGATCGGCAGTGGTCTCGGGTGTTGGACCCCCACCAATCAGATGCAGGTGATCTATCCAAACGATAGATTATCAGTAAGAAAAAGCAACAGAACCCCTTTTTTATTTATTAATACTTTTACAATGAATGAAGCTCTATGTTTCCATTACAGAGCTCCCTATTCCCTGCACCCATGCCACAATGGTAAATTATACAATTTTGATACCAATATGGGGATATTAGCTACTTTCTGCATACTATTTGTACATTGAACTAATTAACAATTTAGATCTTTCAGTAATCTAGAAATAAATCACATTAACTGGGGAACGAACAGAATATTTACCTTCGTGACCTTCTTTTCGGCTAATTCTCAGGCTCCTATTTTGCCACCCAAGATGGCCTCACCTCTACTCCGACTGATACACACTATGCATCATTAGCTCAAGACATTTCCTACTTGTCTAGCCCTGCTCTTAGGTTGGCTGTCACTGTTCATGTGAGCAGTACTGGCTAATCCAAGGGCAACAGAAAGTGTCCCAGGCTCCACAATGCACAGTATACATCAGGCAGTCTGAGAAGTTGTGCGCCATCTTGGATACTAGAAGAGGAGCCTGGGTACTGGCGAATCTGCAGCTAAAAAGACAAAATGGAGGCCACCATGTAAGTGTTCTGTTCGTTCCCCAGTTAATATGATTTTTTTTTTCTTGAACTAGAGAGTCAGTTTAATAATCTTTCCATTTAAAGGGTCCTTTTACACAGGTAGATAAATTGGTGAAAATGAGCACCGATCAACAATACACTGGGTGATGTTTAGGAACAAACACAACTTGTGATAATTTGTTACAGCTGGTTGTTTCACATATAGGTGACATTTACTGTATGCCTCCATGATAGATGCGACCAACAAGAAATTAAAAAACTTAATTTGCTGTTCAACCACAATATTCTCCCCTGTGTACTACACCCCTAACTTTACAGCTATGTACAGTAGGTCATATGGAGCACTGTATCAGAGAAATGGAGCTCCAACCACTATGAGGTTATTTCAAGACGTTAGTATGTACAGAAAGATGGAGCTAAAAATGACAGGATCATAAAAAGTGGTGATCTTATATAACAATAAAAAAAATCTGTCAGCTGACTGAAGCTTTTACACAGTATATGAAATGATCTGGATGCCGCATGGTTTTTGGTATGATGCAAAGTACATTATGAGCATTAAATGGGTTCTGCAGCAATTTATATTACTGACCTATCCTCAGGATAGGTCAATATCTGATCGGTGAGGGTCCGACACCCGGCACCCCTAGCAATCAGCTGTTTGATGTGAGCGCCGCTCCCAGGTCTTTATACTACACATCGTCTCCCCTGGTGTGGTGTAATAACAAGTACTTGCTTCTTTCAAGCGAATGGAGTGAGTACTTGTCATTACAGTGCACTTCCAAGATGAATTGCAGTGTAATGAACAGGAAGAAGCACTCGCAGGGAGCTTCACCTCCTCTTCAAACAGCCGGGCCCCCCGCCGATCAGATATTGATGACCTATCCTGAGTATAGGTCATCAATATGAAACCCTTGCACAAGCCTTTTAAGGTGCAAAGATAGGAAACACAATCTAGCAAACGCCCTGTCAAATCAGTCGTTTTTTTTTTTTTTTGCAAGCACATACTGTATCAGATTCTATGGTTTCTGGGTTAGTTTTAATGGGTTGAAGCTTGTTTATTCAATATATGTTTTCATCAATTAGAGTTTATTAAATCAAAGGAAAAAAGAAAAATATTAAGGTTGTGAACATAGTTGCTGGAAGCAAAACATCTGCTGAATGCAAAATCAGAGAGGAACAAAAGACTATATATTTTATAATTAGTTTGAGTTTCCATTACAATGAAAAATCTCTTGGAATATAGAATAATTCACATAGAATAATTTATGTCTAATTATCCCATCATACATAAATACTGGTAAGAAAGCTAGTGAAACAACAGAATAAGGTAACAATAAGAGCTGAATTTGTGCTCTGTACAGGGGGAAATATATTGGTAAAAGCTTGCAGAAATATAAGTACCGGTAATATTAATAACCTAAGGATGTTTATAGTATTTGTTGGAATTTGCTGGTCCAACTCCAAGTACTTATACATAAGTCATCGGGCAGAGAGTCTGCCCCAGTTTCTGTCCATATAAAAGATGCAAACAAAGCTCATTTGTTGGCTGATTGTTGGGATGCTTACTTGCGGCAATGATCTTTCCTTTTCCCGATCATCGGTCACAATAAAAGGGCCTTTACTTGGGGAATTACTTTCTTGACAAATGATACAGTCGGTTTAGATATATTTTAGAAAGTTGGACATTTCATCTGAATTGAAATGTAGATATACATATATGACATTAATAAATAAAAAGTTGGATCACAGAATGCAATCTTGAGATTTGAAAAAAAAAAAATGAAAAAAAAAATAATAATTATGATTCTAAATATCAGATAATGCAAAGAGAGACAATTATCACAGTATATGGGTATGATGAGGCGTACATAAATTATTGCCACACACGTGGTCACTCACGGTTCTTTGGACCCTAAAGATGGGGGCATTCAATAAACCGAATCGCTCCTTGGAAGTAGTTGGATACCGGATGCTGCAACACTGTTAGATCTTGTACCATCCAGGAGGAAAGGAGACAAGTCCGCTTGTAGGCGGTGGGATACTTTCCCTATTTTTCTATGATGTCCCTGCCTATAAGTGGAGTAATCGCCCCGAAAGGGGCGGCCCCACTTACCCGGTGGCTTTCCCCCACTTACTGCCTCTATAACATCCCCATATACCGTGGCGTCTCCAGGTTGCATGCGTCCCCACGTGTTTCCCCCTTATGCAGTAAATCGGTTCATCACGGGATCATTTCTGTAGACTGCACAATGGCGCTTGGATGAGAAGCCAGTGGATGTACTGACCTGCAGCGAGAAATGGTTATCCACCGCAGGTGTAAATATCCTTCCCTGCCCATTGCCAAGATCGGCGTGTGTCCGTGTCAACCACGCATGCGCCCGCAGTATGCGTGCGTCTGTACCTGTTGCGCATGCACCCACGCCGGAGATAAAGATACGTACTCCTGGAAAGTGGCATCCAATCGTAATACTGCGCATGCGCAAACCGGAAGGCTGTTCTAGTATTAAGTTCAGTACCACAAAATTCGAATGCGTTCAAACAAAGCGCCCACATGAGTTGTAAGGGCACATGATTAGTTGAGCATCTATATAATGCACAAACAAAAAAAAAGGGGGTACGAGAAGAGGTGCAGTACTTATGTCAGATGGGCAACAAAATTGTTCAAACAGCCTTTGAAGGTGGGAGTGCCATCACCCCCTTAGTTTAAGATGTGGTATACCAAAAGGACAGTATTTGCGTAAACGCCTTAAAGGGGCTGTCCCATACTGATAGGTTATGCCATACAATGCCAGAGGTAGGACCCGCTCCGATCTCAAAAATGGGGCTCTAAAGTGAAAGGAGAGCACACCGCGCATGTGCAGTGTATTCACTGCCACGGGACTTTCAAAAATAGGCAAGTAGGCACTGAATGGTGGGTGGCCGCGCATGCGCACTTTGCCCTCCGCCGACTTCAGGGCCTATCAGACACTTAGGAGGCGTTTCCTGCAGATGCTTGGCTATAACACAGCGTCTAAAACAACAAAAACAGCAGGGGGCTGCCCCCGTCCCTCCCTGCCGCTACCACTGCTCACGAGGACTGCACACTCCTCATCACATCACATTTTTCTCATTTTTTCCACCGAGTATCAAAATATAACAACTTTTGACATTTCCATCAACAAACCTGTATGAAAAGTGTTTTTTTTTCCAGGACGAGTTTGACATTTGATTGTTATTCATTTTTTTACTGGTTTCTTTCATGCCATTTAGTGCGATGAGACTTAGGTTTAATTTTTCTAGCGTATAACTATTTTTTACTATTTTGGGTATGTACGTGTGTGTGCGTGTGGGGGGGGGGTTATTTTATTTAAAGGTGTGTTCCAGTTTTGCAATTTTTAGCATCAATTGACAGGAAACATCACGTCCTCTCGCTTACTAATACTGACTTTATTTGTAACGCCCTGTTTTCCTGCGCTTCTTAGTCACGTGATATTTTACGTAGGGCGGGCTCCCTATGATTACTGGGGCACAACTATAGGGGGTGCACAAGTTGAGGTTGGAACCAGTGCTTCTTCCACATTAGAAAAGAGCCGTGTTAGAAAGGATATGGACTGGGAGCTCTGATACAGATTTAGGGCTCATGAACACAAATCTGCATTTTGTGTGGGTTGGATGGAGACCAATACACTTCAATGGGGCCGCAAAAGATGCAGACAGCTCATTGTGTGCGGTCCGCATCTGTATGTCCATTCTGTGGCACCCGCAAAGAAATAGAACATGTCATATTCTTGTCCATTTTACAGACAAGGACTGTTCCAAATCCCGAACGCGCCTGGCCAGTATCCGTGCTTTGCAGATCTGCAATTTGTGGACCACAAAACAGACTACGGTCATGTGTATGAGCCTTCAGAATAAGGACCAGGGTTGCTAACAGGATCATATCCAAAAATCAAGGGCAGCCATCAAACAAACTGGAAAACCATAATTAATTTTAAAGATTATAAATAATACAGGTCTCTAGTTCTATATACTAATAACCACCCATTACTAAAAGCTGTAACATAATAATAATTACCAGCAAAATAACTAGCTCAGATACCACCAGCCAGTGGCGTACCTCTAATAGAGGCAGACCACGCAACTGCTATAGGGCCCGTAGGGGAAGGGGGCCCAGCTGTGGAGGAAAGGCTCCGCCCCTTTATTACAATTAGTACAACAGTTCCATCTATAGTCCTTGCCGGAGCCTCTGGCTCAGCCTTTCAGCTCCCCTCACTGTTTCTCCTGTGCGCGATGTCCCCCAGTCTCCCTCCTCCCACCCAGAAATAGCCGGATCCTACCATGAGGAGATGCCTCCAGCATCAGGCAGCAGCCAGCACATGCTCTCAGGGGCAGTAATAATGTGTAATGTAGCACCAATGTATCTACAGTTCATGGGCGAGGGAGGGGCTGGGGTAGAAGATTGGTGGGACCAGGGATGGGTAGTCAGAGGGGCTTGGGAAGGACCATGGATCCCAATTCAGATTCCTGCTATGGGGCCCAATGAATTCTGTGTACGCCCCTGGAAGGACCATGGGGCCCAATTCAAATTCCTACTATGAAGCCCAATGAATTCTATGTACCCCCCTGCCACCAGCCTAAAAAAAAAACATATTTTCTTTTCACAGACACAAATAAAAAGTCACCTATTTTTACAGACTCTCCAGTCTTTTCTCATAAGGGCTGAGGAAAAAAAAATGACTAGATGGATGCATTTCTGGAAGACAAAATAGGAACTGAAAGGGAAGAAGGATCAGGAAGCGGGCACAGAGCAAAGTTGACCCATGACTTTGCTCCTGATCTTGAATAATAGTTCATAATTGTGTCTGGTGTAAGTAATCGCCTGCACTGAGCATACATAGGCAAATAACTCCTCAAGGAAAGTATATCATCAGATATTAAAAAATACAATATGACAGCACTCACTGACTTACATAAACGTCTAAGTGATCTCATCTGTGTTGTTTTGTGGATAAACAGATTTTAATTGATCTCATCTGCTTAATTATATGAGGAGTTCCTATTATCTGCCTATTCCTCGCCTCTGATGTCACGGTGAAAAAAAAGGAGTGACAATATCAATTAATCAGTAGACATTCACTACGTGATGTCTTTGCTTTTACATAATAGTCAGGTAGAAAAAAGTTTAAAACTAACAAACAGGGGACTTGGTTATGTGAAGAGCAGAATGATAAGCTATACTGTATGCCTATAAGGTATATATCAGAACAACAATACATTCTGTTGCTGGCTTTCTGGATCTATGCAAAGTCTCTACTAGTAACATCTGCTTCCAAGGATGGAATATTTAGCGAATGCTGTATATTCCATCCCATGCAATAAGTGTGCTTGTTACCTATTTAACATAGTAGGTTATATAACTCAACTATATTTAAATTAATCATTTTAACTGCTTTTTAAAACTGGAGTAAACTTGTATTTTTTGCTTCCCACTTTTGCTTTACTTTCTGATATGTATAACATTGTTGAGGTTGAGGCAGATCAAAGGCCTGTTTTTTTTGTTGGGGTAACTACTACTTATTAGACTTTAGTTTTTAGTTTTTTGCCAAGAAGGAAGAGGGGAGGATATGCAAAAAAGAAAGCTTTTTACCATTGTTTTCGGTTATAACATAGTGTGGCATGCATTATGAAAAGCATTTTTTTGGTATATTTTGTTACCGTTATTGGGATACCAATAGCTGTATGTTGTATGACCTGTTTAGACATGCCTAAAGTATTTTTAAAAACCTATATAGGCATTTTTATTGGATAGTCATGGATACCATTTTTAGGCCATAGGCAAAGTGGTGCCATATCTTAGCAATATATTGTCAGGTTACAGCTTTCCCACCAGATCCCTCCATAAACATGCAGATTTGGTTCTGCAGAGCTTGTACTGTTATTTCAAGGTGAATAGGAGTCTATTTAGGAAACATGAGATTGTCAGTGGATCATGTCTATGGCCAGCATAACATTGACAGAGATTTAACTTCATCTTTTATACAGATTTCCTCCCTGAAGATAACCAATTTCTGCATACATTATTATGACTAAATTGTCTTACTTTGCAGTCTGACTTGCAAACTGCATTCTGGGTAGACATAGACTTTGGCTGTGATACAGTAGGGTTTATACCAGGGCTGGCCAACCTGCGGCTCTCCAGCTGTTGCAAAACTACAACTCCCACCATGCCCTGCTGCAGGCTGATAGCTGTAGGCAGTGTGGGCATGCTGGGAATTGTAGTTTTGCAACAGCTGGAGAGCCTTAGGTTGGCCAGCCCTGGTTTATACAATGTCTTGAAGTCTACAGGCTGAATCAAACACTTCCTAGCGAGTGACGTTGGGGTGGATAGAATGTCCCATTGCCATCTAGCATCTATAATACCTTCATTATTAGCACTTCATGATTTTTTGCAATTTCTGAAACCATTAGTGGCAAAATTTGCTGCAGGGCATTCTACCAATATTGGGATCAAAAACAGGAAAAATGTCACCAAGCTGATATACTGTTCTGCAATCTTACATACACAATTCTGTGAATGAAGGGAAATATGTTTTATCATACCTACTATTTATTGGCAAGGGACAGTAGTCATCTTAATGTGGACAAGAAAATATCAATAATGGGGTTATTCCATGATTAATGTAATAAATAAAAATCAGACATCATATAGCCCATGATAATCTATTTCTAACAAAGCTAGAACCAGCCCTGTATCTCACATGGATCCAGAGATCTCCCCATCAAGATGGCAGCTCTGGAAGCGTGTCCTTTCTCAGGGCATGTGTCATGTAGCTGCCACAACTTCTAACCGAAGATAAAACTGGTGGCAATTGAAGGATCAAACTGAGCATGTGCAACCACCTCAGTGAGGTGGACAGAGAAATAAGAAAAATAACAAACAGGTGGCGCTATATAGATACATTTTATTGAATAAAACATACTATACTAAATCTTTAATTACATGCAATTACAAAATATTCAGATCCAGGTGCTGGTTTGAAAACTACAGAATATTTTTCATGGGACAACCCCTTTAAATGTATTGAAATAAGATAAAATTGAATGAGAATGGAAGTTGTACTGTCTAGAAGGAAATATGAGGATATTGCTACAGATGAGTTGTCTCTTTTTTATGAGTAAAGCCAGCCCATATCTTAACAGAATATAAATGAGCAGATAGAAAATTTCTCTTTTTAATTGATTTATAACTAATCCTATTAGCTCTTCAATGCTATATCCAGTGTTCAGTAATTGCAAAACCTGCCTATTCTACGCACATTTTAGATTCAGGTTTTCTGCTAAGCTATCCATCCAAGCAGAAGAAGATAGATGAAAAACATGGGTGCTATATATTTCTCTTCTTAATATATTGGTATCAAAGCTATATCAGTCTTTCATTTTGTTTGACATTTTTATTTCTTGTCACAAAGTTTGTACAAAAAAATGACTGTATAAAACTAAGAACAGTGCATTCTCTTGGCAGAACTTTTTTTTACCAACACCCTGTAAATCACTGTCAAAGGAGGGAAAATGGACCCACCGGCATTTAAACCAGTTACCTGTAAAAAAATCCAATACACACAAGCATTGTAACTCGCACACTGAAAAATCCTTGAAGGGAGATGTTTGACATCTTTATCCAACAACCATACAGTACTTATGCTTGTGAAGAAGCAGGTGCATAAATATAGGGAGGGTAAGAGTTGTAGTCTCAGGCATGCCTTGGACCATGAAGGTGTCTAAAAGTACCACTGACCTATAGGAGTATGCCAGTATATACATTATGGGCCAGATTTATCGCGACTCTGACAGCTCACTCCACTTTAACATATGGCTAAAGTAAGTTTTAGCCAAGTCAGATTTATGATCGGCCCTTTAAGACTGTAATAAATGTGGTTTGATGGTAGCAGTTTATCCGTCAGTAAGCAGCTTTACAAAAGTCACACATCTTTAAGAAAAAGTTGCAAGTTTTTATGAAAAAGTCGCATGTTCTATTAAAAAGTCTCATAAGATAAGCATGGTCCTCACTGGAGTGAAATTGCGACTTTTTTGCGACTTTTTAAATAGTCCCAATACTAAATCTGTCTAGAGATTCATTTACATAAGAAAACACGCCCACTTTCAGAAGACTGGCGAGCATAGTGCAGAGCAGAAAAAAGTCGCAAATTTGTGCGCAGTTTTAGCGTTTGGGACTTTTTTGGGGACTTTTTCACTCCATTATTCTGACCTGAGCTAATGATAAATCTGGCCCTATGTGTGAAAGTTGGTGTCACCAGAGTTTTGCCTTGAAGTCCAAAACCTTGAAAGTTCTGCTTCTGTTAAGAAGCTTGTTTATGTAAAGATTCTTCAACTGGTGTCTATATGATGTAGTGAGACAGCAGGATAACTAGTTTCGGTAGGAGTTTAAGAGAATTTCCCTGAAAATGATCTTCTATCATGTCTCAATGATATAAGAAAACATCTGATGGTTGAGATCCAATTGGAATTAGCAACTCTTCTGATTTTAGTTCTAGATTGCTAGAACTTCGAATGTGAATTGTACCTTATTTCAGATGAACAACTCAACTCCTTAATTACCTCAATGACACTACAGAATTAGCAATGTGTAAGAAATTATTTAACATTTTTTAGATTCCATATTGCTGAAATCTGAAGGCTCTTCGTTCATTGACATGTGAGAAGACAATTAAAGCCCCCCTTCTGGGTCATTTCAAGGGTGTTTTCTATGAAACTGCTGTAGTAATTTAACAATACGTTGCACATACATTTATGCTTTGCTATTTATGGTATAGTGCACTGGCACATACAGTACTTTGGGCTTACAGTTGGTTTGGCCCACAAGGGAATCAGAAGATAATCCAATGAGCCCAGGTTTATACACATGGCTCAGCAGAACAGAACCCTATTTGGAGCTATTTTGGAGTCAATCACTTGTAGGGACAGTTCTTATGAGTTGATTATAAAATAACGTTATACAGTAATTTATTAATACTATTACCTATGGGAGCATTAAGGATGTAATAACAGGTGGATACGCACATGTGCTGTATAAAGAGAGAAGGTGGGTCAGTTTTCTGTCCTCTGTTGGGGACAGAGTACGTAATGCCAGTCTGACACTGGTTGGGAATGTTTACAAAGTAAACATTAATATACTGTTAACAAGTTGAGACATGAAATGGTAAAAGAAGCTACTGAGATGGTCTAATAGACATATGTAAGAAATCTATCATATTAGGTTACCTTAAGAAACAAAGAAATTCAACCTGCAGCCTCAGGGCTACTGACTCTACATTTCTGAAGCAAATCAAGGTTACAGTCTGGCCTTTCCTTCTGTTTCAGGCAGGATAATTGCTGTCTTCAGGTTTTATAAAAAAAAAAAAAAAGTATGTTATAATGCCCCTAAGAAACCAGTTCATGAAAGAATGTTTCTACCGCAGACGAGAGTCTTCCATTGTGAAGTATCACCTTTCTTTACCATATACAAATGTAGCGATGCATTAGATATGGATTATCATGATGTTTAGTCTGTTTCCATAGAACTGCAAGTAAAATTATCTTTAACACAGTGAGCTATTAAAGTGAAGAAAAGAAATAGTTACACCACAATTTCAGCTCTGCTACATTTGAATGTAATGTCCAGACCTTTGTTTTAATCCTTTATATCAGATACAATTTGTAATAAAGATAATTTGCTATGAAAAAAAGTCCACCTTGTGTTATTGGGCCTGCATCTTTAAAGGGGTTGTATGTTTTTCGCATGCTCTGATTATAAAGCACAGCTGCTATCCTTCGTAAAGGATATTATTATTATTTCTACTGGAATCCTGATGATTATGTCTTTATTAAACTGGTGAGAAAAAGACTATCCCCAGTGAGATAGAAAAGACTATGATGGTTAGTGCTGCCTGTCAGACAGATGCAGTGATTCTCAGGAAAGATCGGTGGGAAGCAGTGCGATAGCAGAGCATTAAGACAATTCATTGCCAGGGGCAGGAAGACAAGTAATGAAAATAATATGAAAAAGAAGAGCTCTAGTTCTGTTCTTATCAAGTTAATGTTATTTTGAATGCCTTTAAAGCTACTGTAATACCATAATAAGGAACAAAATATGGCATATGTGAAAAGGAAGCCATTTCCAAAAATATATCACTGGGTTAAATACACAGAAACCAGCCAGCTAACCAGTGACTAAAAATGTCAGTCATCGGATTCTGTTCATTCCTATGAGATTGACATTGAGCTCCCATAGGACTGAATAGAGAAACTGACTTCCTGTCCACAGATAACATGCTGTGTTAGTTGAATACAAGAGCATTGGTTACATGACGTAGCTTTGGACCAGAAGGGATTATATAATTCACAACTACAGCCACTGGTAAGAAGATTGCCTTCAATACAATGCACATCATGTACCTTTCTAATGGGCCAGAGAATAAACATTTTTGTGGTAGTACTACCTTAAAGAGGACCTGTCACCACAAAATGCATTAAAATCTGTAGGTTTGGTAGCAGGTTATAGAGCAGGGAATCTGAGCAGATTTATATATAGTTTTGTGGGAAAAGCTTTAGCAAAACTTGTAGAACTTTAATGATTTATATCTCTGCTATTTCTGATTTCAGTTGTACATGTGGAATGTGTTATCAGTAATTGATAGCATTCTCTATGTAAGTGTGTATACAGAGATAGCTGTCAGTCACTGATAGCTGTACACAGTGGAGATGTTATCAGTGATTGCTAGCATTCTCTGTGTAAGTGTGTATACAGATATAGCTGTTAGTCACTGATAGTTGTACACAGGGGAGGCGTTATCAGGGATTGATGATATTCTCTGTGTAAGTATGTACACATAGATAGCTGTCAGTCACTGATAGTTTTACACAGGGAGGTGTTATCAATGATTGATAGTATTCTCTGTGTAAGTGTGTATACATAGATAGCTGTCAGTCACTGATAGTTGTATATGGGGAGGTGTTATCAGTGACTGATAGCTTTCTCTGTCTATGTGTATACATATATAGCTGTCAGTCACTGATAGATATATATGGAGGAGGTTTTATCAGTGATTGATAGCATTCCCTGTGTAAGTGTATATATAGATAGTTGTCAGTCACCTGATAGTTGTACACAAGTAGTATCTTATCAGTGATTGATAGTATTCTCTGTATAAGTGTGTATATAGAGATAGCTGTTAGCCACTGATAGTTGTACATGGAAGATGTGTTATCAGTGATTGATAGCATTCTCTGTGTAAGTGTGTATACAGAGATAGCTGTCAGTCATTGATAGCTATACACAGGGGAGACGTTATCAGGGATTGATAGCATTCTCTGTGTAAGTGTGCATACATAGATAGCTGTATCTATGTGTCGATAGCTCTATCAGAAACAAAAGGGAACATGTTCGGAACATTTTTTTTAATGGGAAGGGGGTCATGAAGCATAGCAACACAAACATGAAGCATTGCAACAACCTGGAACATTCCCTGTGATGCACAACTATTTAACATGCTCAATGTGTCGTCCCTGGTGCTGAACACAGAACTTTGAAGTTTTGAACTGTGTTGATAACCTTTGAACCACAAGAGATATTGCAAATCTGATTGCGGAAATAATCTTTGATATGCCACATGACCCCTCTCCCTTTGGAAAAATTTGCCTTTGACCCAATATGGCAGTTTTCAAAATGGCAGCCATGTTCCTTTCCAGACATAGCCTAGAAGATAGGCCCTCTCACCCATTATTCAGATATTTCATTTTCCCGTTAATTTATATATATCAAACTGCTTAGCTTCTCCTGCTTTATGCTCTCATGCTGCCTGCAGACTGCACAGCATTTTGTGGTGACAAGTCCTCTTTAAGTTGAAGTACTCTCACTTCCTGATTATTTGTAAATAGTGGAAAACTTCTAAAAGGGGTTGTCCCATTAGCTTATTGCAAGAGGTACAGCAGCTTAGATTAATAATCCAAAAGCCACAACTTTCCCAGGCAGCAGAAATGCTGCATTCAAATAAATCACTGACCATAATAAATGGTTACACCACATCCAGCAAACTGAGCAGCCATCAACACCCTTACTATTAGGGTAATACCCTGTATGACATACATAGATCCTAACAGGACATGGAATTGATCTGAAGAGATGAAAATTAAAAAGTTAAAATTATTTCTCATATGGTCAGTCAATAAAATGATTGTCCAGGAAATTATATACATTGTGGTATGCTTAGTACAGAAAGGTGTACATTCCAGGGATTCTTGTTCTGTTGTTCTCAAGTCAAAAACTTGCCTTCAGTCCATTCATTATGCATGATACAGAGTATTTAATTTCAGAGTGGTCTAATAATAATATTAATAATATTTATGTATTTATTTCTATAGTGCCATCATAGTTTGCAGCACTTTACAGTTCAGAGGATTTATGTACAAAACAAAAGACATCACAAAGTTACTGGCTAATATACCACTGAGTGAGAGCCCTGCTCACAAGAGCTTACAATCTATGAGGAAGTCGGGGGCTGACACAAAGGGTAGTTGATTGTTTTATGAAGTGGTCTAGCCATTTTTGTACTAAAAGGAGTGGTGTAGGCCTATTTGGTGTGGTGGTGCTTTGGGTGTAGGGATTACTGTCAGAAGATCAGATCTGAAGAATAAGAGTTGGGGGAGTGGGGGGTTGGTTATTAGGGGAAGAGTAAGTAAGCATCATAAGCCTGCATGATAAGATGTGTTTTTTAGGCATGTTTGAAGGTAGGGAAGTTGGGAACTGACCTGATATTCCAGGGCAGAGCATTCCAGAGAGTAGGTGCAGCTCAGAAAATTGTCTTGAAGATGGGAGTGAGAGGTATGAATTATGGAAGATGTTAAACGGAGAACATGAGTACGATGGAAATTTTGGAGGAGATGTATGGAGGTACAGCACTGTGGAGAGCTTTGTGGGTGAGAGTGAGAAGTTTGAACTGTATTCTGTGGTGAATGGGCAGCCAGTGAAGTGACTGGCACAAACTAGAAGCATCAATATATTGGGTGGATAGATAGATAGATCTAGCTTCAGCATTTAGGACAGACTGAAGGGGGGAATTTAGTGAGAGGAAGGCCAATTAGTAATGAATTACAGTAGTGAGGATGCGAATAAATAAAAGCAACAACAACAGTTTTGGCTGTTTCCACCGTAATAAAAGGGTGGATTCTGGAGATGTTCTTGAGGTGCAGACGACAAGAGCATGCAAGTGATTGGATATGGGAAACAAAGGAAAGATCTGAGTTGAATACAACCCCAAGAAAGCAATCATGCTGCCCATGACTTTCTGCCCATGATACTAATGCAGACCAAATTGAAATGTGAAGTTTAGCTGGGTTAGTAGATAAAAGACAAGAAAAAATAAGAAAAATTAGCTGAAACAACTTGTCTGAACTTTGATTAAATAATACAAAAGTTTTGTTCTTCCATTTGTGCTTTTTTTTTTTTTAACATGTAACATAATAGGACAGAAAACTTATGAGAAGAAAGACAAGATTTTCACTGACTTGTCAACCAGAAATGATGACAAAGTTACTGTGGTCCCATGTCAGAAGCTGAGTGGCTTTGCAGGAGACTGTATGGTGTACCACATGGCACCACATTAAGCTATTATTCCCCCTTGAAGCGGTGAGAAATCTCCCTAATACCACAGCCAAAAGAGGAAGCCACAACTTTTTTTTCTTGTATTCACTTAGATTGACTGTGTATAAAATGACCTGCAGAAATACATTATATCCTTTTTCTAGTATATAGGGACCATACATTAGTTCTGTAAAACTCAATATAGAACCATAATACCACCATGTGCATGAGACCTTAGAGTAGAATATCCAGTACAATATAAACGTATGTGAAAAGGTTAAAAATGAAAGAAAAAAACCTTGTGCATGAGACCTTAGAGTAGAATATCCAGTACAATATAAACGTATGTGAAAAGGTTAAAAATGAAAGAAAAAAACCTTGTATTATTCAATGAATATGCTCTTTGTTCTGGCAGAGTAGCCGAACAAGCCAAAATAAACAATAATCCCCCTTGACCATATCCTCCTATCAAGACTATGATGTTGGATACATCTGTGCACCCAGTCTTATTCATGGACACTGAGTAGGTGTTAGATCACAGATGAGAAATGTCTGCCTGTGGGATCACACATTTAAAATGACTGCAAATCTATTGTGATAATTAGACGCTATTCAGTCCTCCCTCAGAGGTCTTGTTCCTCTGCAGTGCTTTAAACTATGTTACACAGCTCAAAACTCAAGTTTGGGAAGAAAATAATTACAGTTAACACAGAAAAATAGCTTTAATAACCCAGAAAAAAAGTTTTACTGCATAAAAGTCTAGTCTAATGCAACCAGACATATCATTATACTAAGTACATAAGTTTTATAGAGCAATTCCAATCACCCTGATTATTCATAGGTTAAATGGTTAGTAAAGAAAAACATACCTTTATTAGAACACCTACTTAAAAAAAAAAATCCAAGATTTTCATACTAATGACCTGTCTTCAGGATAGAGCATCAGTATCTGATCGGTGGGGGTCTGACACCTGGATCTCTCGCTGATCAGCTGTTTGAGAAGACATCGGTGTTCCTGTGAGCACGGCAGCCTTCTCTGTGTTTACCAAATACAGTGCGATACATTGCATAGCGGCTCTGCTTGGTATCGCGCTCAGCCCCATTTACTTGAATGAGGCTGAGCTGCTCATAGGCCACCTGACACATGAATGTGTCAACACTCGGCATAGGAAAATCTGCAAGAAGGCCGCAGCGCTCACAAGGGCACTGCTGCCTTCTTAAACAGCTAATTGGTGGGGGTCCCGGGTGTTGGACCCCCACCAATCAGATACTGATGAGTTATCCAGATCAGTGGTAGGACCCGCATTGAGCTAATAATTATCCTTTATCCTATGGATGGGAATAATTTGCTACAACCAGAATATTCCTTTAAGGGTACAAGTTATGTATGGGGATTTAGTGGCAATGCCCAATGGGAAAATAATATGCAAATAGGTATCTACCAGAAAATTAAAACATCTTGATGAATTACAGTTAAATCTACTGTATTGGAATAGAGTTTAAATGTTTGACCTTTTAACAAGCCTTAGAACGTAATAAGGCAAAATACCCCAGCTATATATCCATGTGAAAATAGTTGAATCAGGGGTGAAGGGAGGTTACCCCTGGCTGGACTCTCTC
This sequence comes from Bufo gargarizans, assembly GCF_014858855.1. Classification (NCBI taxonomy): domain Eukaryota; kingdom Metazoa; phylum Chordata; class Amphibia; order Anura; family Bufonidae; genus Bufo; species Bufo gargarizans. The sequence continues at coordinate 238,616,384 of NC_058082.1, forward strand.
TGAGAGATACCTCTTTGCATATTATTGTCTAATGGAGCATTGCCACTAAGTCTCCATACATTGCTGGTCTCCTTGAGGAATGTTAGTTCGTCTCCTAAACTGCATCCAAGGCATCTCACTCAGCCAGCCAGAATCCTATTCCATACTGATGAGAGGAAATTAGTAGGGATGAGCAAAATGACTTTGAGTGCAGGAAATGTTTTTTTACGATACAAATTAATTTATGACGTTATTGCCGAAGTCTCGTGAGACTTCGTGAAGCAATAACTTCGGCTCATCGGAGCCAATAAATTCTAGTACTATATGGGGCTCCTGCTCTGTACAGTATTGGAACAAAGTTTTATGCGAATCGGCTTCGGATGTTTCATCTGAAGTCGATTCGCTCATCTCTAGCAATCACCCTGAAAAAGGTGTCAGCAGTTATATTACCTTATCATGTTCCATGGCTTAACATAAGGAGCCCCCTCTAATAGGAAGCACTAGTGATATAGTTCTCCTACTCTGAGACAGACCTCTTTGCATACTTCCACCATGTCTAGGTATAGAGAACTTATTTTCAGTTTATATTAATTTTGCCCTGGGAGCTGTGTAGAGTAAAGGTCCTAGTACATATCTAACTCAAGATCATTTAGTTGCTCTTCCTGCAAACTATGTTGAGTTTATTAACAACAACCAAGCTATGTATTAACTTACAGAACAATAGGGTAAAAAATAATATCTTATAGTCTAGGAGAAACTCAATTTATTGATTGGAGTTGATCTTTTTAAATTCTATTCTGTTATTTATTCACCTAAAATAAAATAATTGCACATATGTGTCTCCAGCAAAAAATAATAGTTAAAGGGGTTGTCTCACCTTGAACATTGGTGGCATATCACTAGAATATGCCACCAATGTCAGATTGGTGCTGTTCCGAAACTTATTTCTAGAACGAAGCTCCAATGCACAACTCATGCACAGCCGCCCTAAATTCATTTCTATGGAAGTGCCGAAAATAGCCTATCACTGGTTCGACTATTTATGGCAGTTTCATTCAAATGGATGGAGCAGTGGATGGAGCAGTGGCTGCGCTCACTGCTCAGCTATTTTCGGTGATCCCATAGAAGTTCATGGAGAGCAGCTGCCCATGTGCAAAGTGCTCTCCTGAACTTTGGGCGCTTGTTCTAAAGATAGTTGCAGGTCCCAGAGATAGGACCTGCACTTATCTGACATTGGTGGTGTGTCCTAGCGATATACCACCAATGTTTGAAATGAAACAACCCCCTTTTTTCCAAACTTTTTTGCCTGTTGTTTTTCTGCCCACAATTTTCTGTGCTAGCTGGATCTTAGATGGTGTTTTACGTGGCGAAGTGGCTGCAGATTCTGAAACACATTGTTGTCAAGGGAGAGAACCCCCTCATGCTGCAGCCATCTTGAACATGGTCTTAGCTTGCAGCCCTATTTATTATACTTTGCTTTGTATGCTATTCTACATTTAAAAACAATTCAATATACACGTGTTACATGCTGCACATAGTATGGAGCTGGAGGAACTCTTCGTGCTTCCATACAGCCTCCTGCACATGGCTCTGCAATATGCATGAGGCCTAACTCAGTCTTCAGACTTTACTCTGGGCGCCCATGGGGCATATGATGGGGAACATTTGAAAACATCTGATAAACTGGTTACTCAAATATAAAAAATATCATTAGCATTTGTGAAATGGATAAACCTATATTATAGTTTTTTGACTTTTCCTATTGTAACTAGTACGATATTATTTGCTTTAAAATAACTAATGGCTCATACTGACAGGCATAGACACTGCCGTACATGGTCTGTTGGGCACGGATTGTACAGACATCTTCTCTTAAAGCAATGGTTCTAGTGGATTTACGATACTATACTGCACTGTGGAATAGGTTGGTGCTATATTGGCAACATAAATAAACAGGGGGGAATACCTTTTTTCCTTAGGGAGTGTGATGCTCAGCATGCTACAATTTTATGTCAGGCAGGAACTTGGAGAATACGACATAAAAAAAAGCCCTCTAATTATAATTGGTGGTGTATTTATTGTAAGTACACTGGAAGTTCTGTGTATCTCTATGGCAATGCTAATTGCAGCTCAGTATAACATGGAGACTTAATATTGCTGTGTGCCTAAGCTCGTAGAGATTTTGGAAGTCTTTGATGGTTAATTGGTGGTTTCGGAAATCTAAAAATGCATAAAACTGTCACTGCCACAATGCTCTTCTCTTTAGAAACAGGAAAACAGCGGAACGACATGTGAAAAAAACACCATATAATTAAAAATTGCTACCAGATAAGTGAGGTCAAATATTAACACAGATGCTCATTTTTTTAACTTTTAATTAAAATGTTTGTTGAAAATTGGAAATTTGCTCCCATATATGCCGAGCACGTATAGACAGTTTGCAAATGTCCTCTACTTGAATGTGGCGGACTCTATTACATCATTCAGCACTTATATCTGAATTACTGTTAAACACATCCCCGGCCGAGACATCATTGCAGGGCTTTACAAGGGAAGAAATTGTCTTGTTATTTTCACAATCTGTTTCTTACAACTTGATACATTGTAACCGTTTTCAAATTCCAGCAGCATCGAGAAAATGACAAGTTGTACATGAATTACTCTTTTCAGAGTGTTATGAAATTTCCCTATTGCAGTGTGTTTCCAGTGCCATACAGTATTGCATTCTGGTCTAGAAATTAAGCTCCAAAGGACTGTATTTCTAGTAAACAAAAGCAAGATAAAATTACATGAGTCAACAAAATGGCACATAGCTTCCCCTATCGATATAAAAGCTGTCATGAGCGATTCCCGGCAATTTATAGTTTACTTATTCTGAGGAGATCTTTAAGCCATCTTCTGTTACGCGTGATATATTGTGTCTGTGTGTTTCTATAATCTGTGAGTGGGAACTGCGGTTGGTAAGCAGAACATTAGGTTGCTTTGTTATATATTAAGTCTAGACAGTGTACAGCACAAGCAGAAACAGGGATGGTTAAGCGACTTCATGTAGGGAGGAACCATGTTTAGAAGAATGAATGCACTTTTAATGTACATTTAGTACAAAAGAATAGGCTACAGCTAAGCTCCAAGCTATGAAATTGCCAGCTACCCTGTGTACGTTTTTCATATAAAGGAACCTTATTCACTTTCAGTAATTATTAGTAAGTGTACACAGCTTGCCAGAACTATTAAAAATTCCATGTGGGCGTTGGGATTTTTTTTTCTGTTTGAGCATTAGCCAACATTACTGACAAGAAGGAAATATGATGACTTCTCCATTAGTTCTCAACTAAGGGCATCTATCAGCTGCTGGGGAGGGCCTGGCTTTAATCATTACAGTCCCTGGCTGTAAGGTCACATTACTGACAGCCAGGAACTGTAAGTAAATGATTTAAGCCAGGCCCTCCCCAGCAGCTGATAACAGTGCCCGGGCTGTGTGCACTTCTCCCTGTCCCTGTGCTTGGCAGACGCTCCCTCACTCAGCAGACTGGGACAATGCAGAGTTGGAGCAGTGCAGACCAGGAAAGGGAGATCTGCTGTCTGCTCAGTGTATAAATGAAAGCAACATATGGTAAGAGGACCCCTTTGTGCTGCAGGAGATTAACCCTTTAGGGGGAAGGGCTCTGGTTACTGACACTTTTGGGGGGCTATTGTTACTGGCTAGTGAGGGCAGGCGGGATTAGCCTCAGGGTGAGGGCAGTTGCGGCCATCTTAGCTAAATAGTGAAATTGCAGTTTTGTGTGCACTTCTCCCTGTCCCTGCGCTTGGCAGATGCTCCCTCACTCAGCAGAGCTGGACAATGCAGAGTCGAAGCAGCGCAGACTAGGGAAGGGAGATCTGCCGTCTGCTCAGTGTATAAATGAAAGCAACATGTGGTAAGAGGACCCCTTTGCGCTGCAGGAGATTAACTCTTTAGGGGGGAGGGCTCTGGTTACTGACACTTTTGGGGGGCTATTGTTACTGGCTAGTGAGGGCAGGCGGGATTAGCCTCAGGGTGAGGGCAGTGGCGGCCATCTTAACTGAATAGTGAAATTGCAGTTTTATGCAGACTGCTGCTAAGGGCTGAATCTTATTAAATATGGGGTAAGTCATTCCAATAGTAACTGATTCTGGAATATCATGTTATTAGTAACTACATATATGAAAATTTTAATTAGGTTCTAAATGTGACAGTTATCCTTTAACCTTTGTAATAAGAGGGCAGTAGGCATGACTTAATTACTCAATTACCTACATGAAATCTTTATGGTGACAGGTATTAAAGGAACTGGATCCTGAGAAGCAGAGGAAGAAAATAATTTGGCAGTATGGGCAAACAGATGGCAGACTTCTGAAGAATGCTCAGAGTTAAAGTAGTTGTCTGCAGTTGGCAGAAATGTATCAGAATCCATATCATTGCACAGAAGAAAAAAAACTGAAAAGATCACAGACAATACTGCTGCACTCAATACTGTGGTAATTGGTATTTCATAACATTTTAGCAAAAACAACCATTCAGTGTGCCTAGTTTCAATGTTTTACAAATCCATACCCATGCATTCTATAAATCATTTACAGTTAGCTGATCAATCTGCTCTCCCATGGCTTTCTTCACTCTGCCCATATTTTATTTACCTAAAAGCCACAGAGAAGCGTTCTTACAAATCTTACAAATTCTGCAATATCAATACTGTATACATAAATCCCATGTAAGAAAAGTGGTAGGTGTTTTATTGGAACTGTCAAATCTCTTTTATGATGTCCATCACAATGTTGAGCTTTTGATGAGCGTTCAGTTTACATATGAGGACCAAAGAAAAGCTTATAACCTGCAAAATTTCCAAGGGTCAGGTTTATAGGGGGAAATCTGCTGTATGTACAACATTCATCTTGCAGCAAAGGAGCAATCTGTTAATATTGTTCTCCACTGGACCAAATGATTTTAAAGGAGTTCTCCACTTCTGATGATCCCTACTTGCTAGAAGAGTCCCTTGGCAATAAGGAGGTCACAAAGTGCCCCCCGGTTGTGGAATTTTCCTGCAGTGCCACCACAGGGAAAATAAAGCATTACCTAGTTTCTATTAAGATCAGCGGGTTATCTGTGTAATGCAGGACAGGTCCTTCAGAGCAAGACACATACTTTGGAACTGGCTTTCACTCTGGCCAAGAGATGAGGATACACAACATAAGACATCCCTATATTAACTCAATATTCATTAATAGAGTATGTGAAAATAACTGGACATTCTCAAGTAAGATGCAAAATACTTTTTCTGTCTGTCTCATAGATTGCAGACAAGAATAGTTGAATCTGTTTTTCAGCTGAAACACTATTTGCATGTCTTTCCCAAATGCCCATGTTTTTGCAAATGAGTTTACATGACAAAACGGTATAGAAAGGTTTTTGAATATAATTGTTAGGACAATTAGAAAACTGACAATTTGTATGCAGCCCTCCTAAGCAGTAAGAGAAGAGTTAGCTGGCATCCCCCCAAAAAATTCAATTTTTGTCACCATAATCATAATGGTCTAGGTGTGCAGGTCCCCCAAGCTATCCAACTCAGATCAGGCAACTTTGAGGCTTACCAGCTCTCAGTTATATGAGAGATGAGCTTGAATGTCTCATTGCACACAAAGCTGCCATTGTAAGGTATGCTGATTACCTGTCTTATGGATAGATTGTTGGCTTGCACATACCCAGCTTTTGGCATACAGCCTTTGTGTTATTATATGTTGTCTATTGTATGTGATAGGTAATGATATAGCATTTATAAAAAGAAATGATTAATGGTAGGTAAAACACTACTTATAATAGGTTTATTAATGATAGATAAAATATTTATAATAAAAGTATATTAATGATCGATAACATAAAAATTTGTGAATATTTGTGCTCATCACTATTCTCACTAGTCTTGAACCATTTCAGTGGTGTTTCCATCAATTTCTGACCTTTTTCTGTGAACCAGACACCCTCCCCTCTTCAGAGTAGGGGGTGCCTGGTTTAATGCTCCGGTTCTCACATTGACTTACATTGTGGTCAGGTGTTCTGTAGAGCACCCAAGCATCCCAAAGTGTTGTACTCGAGCACCTAAGCACTTTGGTGCTCGATCAACACTACTGCTTACATGTGTTGTACCCCAGACATTGTTCATATTTTCATATTGTTTAATATTGTAATTTTATGTGTTTTCTATTATATTATATGGCTGCTATTACCAGTAGGAAATGGATGGCAAGGGTTTATCACGAACAGGGCTAATCACCCTGCTCCTCCCCTCTCGTTGGAAATGGCCCGGTTATGCCTTCTGCCAGGAGTTCCTGTCAAGACAGAGAGTGGTCAGGACAGCCCAGATCTCCGGCTCCGATTACAAATTCCCCAGAGTGATCGCTTATTCTTCGGCCTCAAGTGAAGTCTGGAGAAGCTTGACAGCAGAGTGAACTGCTATACTCAGCATCTACAGACACTGCTGTAAGATGAGGTACTATGACTAAGACACACATCACCCAGAATGTTACTAGACCAGTACGACTAAGTGCTAAATTGCAGCCATCCAACCATCCTCTAAAAATACTTACTGGTGCCAGAGAGAATTGCACTTGGAAATTGTTGCTATTGAATCTATTTGAAGCGCTACTGTGCACTTAGTTAAAAAGACTTTGTTACGTTTAATTCTGGCTTCATTCTTCAGTACTACATTTACACTGCACTGATCCCCAGGGAGAAATGGCCTGGCACAGTATACTGTGACACAACACTTCATTAGGACCACTACCACTCCCATCCTTGGCACTAGCTCATCCGGGGCACTTGTCAAACAACATGAAGGTCTTGAGCCCCAAAAAAGGTAGCTGATCCTGATCTTGTAGAAGTCCACATATGTCACTAGAGTTGGCAGGTCTGGCTGCATGTGACATACAATAGATGGTGTCATAATGTTAGAAAATTATTGTTTTTTTTATTCTATAGTGTCCCACTGCCAGCGTGCCCCACTGTCTGACCAGCACAGACATACTCACCCAAACTATTTCATGGACAATAATAGCACTTGTGAGATATTTGACATACATTGTCATGTCCGCATTACTATTTCACAGCTATTTTAACAGAGTAGTCCACTTTGGATACTTGCTTTTTATCACATGGAAGCCTAAACAAAATAAGCTAGTCACTTGCTATCCTGCTACTGGGTCTCCTGCTGGGTCATCTGTAATCTAATTTGGAACTCAACAGAAAAAATCACCCTGTACCACTACTATAGAAGATATGAGTAATTACATGGTGCCCCTAGAAAGCAATGGGTCATCCATATAATGTTCGACATGTTGGGCCACCAAGGAGTGAGAGAGAGTAAGAGAGACAAAAGCTCATTTTAGCTGTTTGCTTTTCTGGATAATTGAAAGAGTTGTGGAATGAGGGACTCTCCTCTAGTAAAGGGGTTGTCCGGTCTTAAAGCCGGCAACTCCTTTGCTCCGGGCCACCTCTGCTCCATTCTTGGACTGTTATGGCTCTCGCAGGATGAGGAATCAGCTCAGTTCCATTACCAAGCAGCCAATCACAGGACTCAGTGGTCACAGAAGCTTTAACAGTACATAATTGCAGTGACATAGTATTCAAGCTGCTTTGACTGCTAAGGGCTGTGATTGTCCCACAGGAGTCATAGTACCCAGTCATTTCCTGGTCCTGCAGGGATTGTTAACACCCTGGAATAAAGCTAATTATCATTAGCTGTCAAATATGAGATAACAATGTTTGGTTAATTGCCAGGGTTTAAAACTGATCTGGATATGTCTTCTCTACAAGTAAGCAGGAGACTGTTGACAACCATGACTGTGGTTAAAACATCTTAAACAAAAGAACTATGCTTTGTTCTCTACTGAACTCTGACACTAAAAAATCGTATACTGTGAGTTTGTTTTTTTCCCAAAGAAAACTGTTCCCTCATTTGGTTTTAAGATACAACATACAGGTCAGCAAACAATAAAAGAAGAAGTCTATAAAATGGGAAAAATATGTAGGTAATAAGACAGTGCTAAAACTGTACAATATGTTCTAGGCATTTAGCAGAATTGTTTTTCAAGGAAATTAGTACCTGAGGCTTATATTTTAAATGGTATCTGTTCATCACATCTCCACCATATTACTGCACTCTTCTACGAAAAATAATCACAAACACCTAAAAGAGGTATTGTATGTCAGGTTTTATAGGAAAGTATTAAAGGTCATAGACAAGTGTGGTGCGCCAATCATTTTTACATCACAAAGGCATATATTCATATTTTTTAACTTAAATATATTGTGGCAATGTGAACATTGAGGTGTGCAGTAAAGTCCCGGGGAAGCATGATAAAAGGGGTGTTTGCACGGGAGCGTGTCACCAAGGGGCCCGATCTCGGTGGAGTAAAGGCCCGTAGATAGGTGGCCACTATGTTAGCTGGTGGACACCAATATAGTTAGAATAGCTGGTTCTAGCTAGTCCGGGGCAGGCTTTTACTGGGAACAGGCAATGTGCTGGGTGGGTGCCTGTTCCCCATGCTCCAGTACGGAACTTAGGGCATGCTCACGTCCAGGGATTCCATTTAATCTGGTTGCTGGAATTGGGTGTGTCTCATTCTGGAGAGTGTGCATACAGAGACCTGGTAAGGCTCTGTCAGTGTGGTCTCAGTTTGGCAAGGCTGAGGGGCCACGAGGCTATGCAATAGCCTGGACTTTGGGGGACTCAGCGACACCCGGGAACAAGTGTTGAAAAATCAGAGTTGGGAGGACGGCTAGACCACAACCCCCTCCAAAGGTACTGCACTTGTTACAGCCTGAGGGCTGGTGGACTGTATGTCTGGGGTGAGCCACACCTGGTTCCATGTGTGAACGCTATTGTATAGCCAAGTTAGGGATGTAACGGACCGTTTCAGCAGACAAGGGGTTAAAATCCGTTTAGGCAATATGCCCCTTTCTGAGAGACAGGCACAGCTACTGCAGAACACCAACCTCCCGAACTGGATACAAAATAGCACTTCAAACTGGAACCTCGCAAATAGCTGCCGACAGACGAACAGGAAAAGCATACAATCGGCTTACACTCCTGGCAATCAGTCTCCAACAGCATATAGGGAATCCCCCCAATAACGAGACAAGGCTCCGTGTTGAGGGTCAAGCAGTGCTCTGACGTGCTGGCACACCCAGCCTGGTTTTTATTACAGTTGTTGCAAATACAGGTCCGCCCACAGGGTTTTGAAATACAACCAATCAGTAATTTACAACACATACAATGTAAATACAGCAACCAATCGTCCACGCCCCCAGAGGACCAGAAGGGAGACTGCGACACAGGACAGATACAACACATCCCCACAATGCATCATGGTTTCCTCCTCTCTGTCCCAGAGACAACCGAAGGCAATCCAATTATCTCTCAGGACAAAGGGAGATCACCAATACACATGTGGAGACAACAGGACAGACATCACCATTTAAACACACAATGGCACACCCCCACAGCAAACATAGACATTTAACATATCCCCAGATAGCTCAAGTCTGAGTGCATATCATTAGGTGAATGGCACTCAGAATACACGAATACAATAATATTAGCTATCTGGGTACCCTCACATAACATACAATTTAACCGAACGCATAATAACATAAAATACAATTCCACAAACAGATTTAAGCTGTGCGGCCGGTCTGTCTTCTCCTTTAAAGTTACTATGGGCCATAATCCTGAGGCAAGAGGCTTTTAAACAGGCCTCTCCAAAACCCTGTGGCGAGGTTGGTTTCGCCACAAGGGATATGATGTTTATTATGTCTAGGTAAAGCCCAGACGGGCAGGCTTTTGTTTTATGCCATGCTGTGTATGAAGAGTGTCAAATAAATCGCACTGTTCGGACCTGAAACCCAGTGGTTATGAAGATAATTCTGTGAGAATGCACATTAGGAGAATTGCATTAGGGCCCACAAGCTTTAAAAGGGTTCTCTGAAACACACCAGAATAGAGTGCTGAGTGGGAGAAAATCATTGTGGAAAGGCAGATTACACAAGCTAAACAGCATAGGGTACAAAAGCGCATATGGCATTCTAGAGGGTGAGGAGAGAGTATTTCCCAGGTAGTAAAAGGGAAAGAATCACACACTCCTCCGCTGTACAATAAAAATATGTAAATTAATGAAGCTATGCTGATATATGCAAGCAGGGGCGTAGCTAAAGGCTCATGGGCCCTGGTGAAAGAGTTAGGCTTGGACCCCCCTTCCCTCAGTGCTTTGTGTGTCTTCCTATGCAGCACAAGGGTCTTTGGGCCCCTCAGGCTACTGGGCCCGGTAGCGACTGCTACCTCTGCACCCCCTATAGCTACGCCCCTGTATGCAAGCTAGTGTAGGCAGCAGCATCCTAGACACACTCACATCTAGTCTTTCAGTGTTTGCTTGCAGTTGCAATTTCCAGTGCTTATTACTACAGACGATTCATCTGCAACTATCTGATGATTTATTTTATATAGCTCTACTATATTCCGCACCGCTTCACAGACATTAGCATCAAGCTGTCCACAATTGGGCTCCCTATTAGTATGTCGTTGGAGTGTGGGAGGAAACAGGAGGAAACCCACACAAACACAGGGAGAACATACAAACTCCATGCAGATGTTGTCCATGGTCAGAATAAAGCCAAGGACCCCAGCGCTGCAAGGCACCAGTGCTACTGCTAACCACTGAGCCAACATGATCCATTGCTTAGTACATTTTCCTAGTTAAGAATACAAAGATGATTTCATGATGAATGCTTGAAAAGTTCCTATCTGTAATCGCATCTCTTTTAAAGTATTTAATTAAATATGGACCTTTTCCAGGGCATGTGTTTAATTTTTGAAACCACAGTCAAGTCTGTTCCCCTGTGCTTATACCTGTGTATTTTCCAATGCATACAAGCTGTTGTCTCAAAGATAAAAAAAAGCATTTCATTGAAGAATTTTCAATGCATTGCTTTGCACTGCCTTATTCATTACCTTTGAAATAAATTAGGGAGCTGTGATGTGAGAGAAAAGCAGATGGAATAGGAAGAAACAGAAAAAGTGTCTCGTGCAGTATGAAAAATCCAACTTCCTCAGAATAGTTCACCATTTCGTTTTTTAAAGCATGTTCAAAACAATAAAATTGCTAAATATGGCAACCAAATTTGTCTTTGCTGGAAGATAACTAACTGGCTCAGTGATGTCACAAGTAAAAAAAAAAAAAAACTTTATCATTTTATTTTTTTTACAGGCCAAAGTCAAACAATTATGACTTATTCTATTGCTATACTATTAACATATATCTTTTAATAGAAAAATTCTAAAAGGGGTTATAAAGTTTTATAAACCTAAGGCTAAATCAATGTAGAATAAAAAAAGTTCAGCAACTTTGTAATATGCGGACTTTGTGTTTTAGATCCATACCTTTTCAAGATTAATGTTTGTTGTCAGTGACCAGGAACAGCCCTAACACTCCCCCCAGCTCAGTGCTTGCTAAACTGTATCCACTTTAAAGGAGTTTTCCAGCTATAAAAAAAATATTTGTATTGTGTGCCACATAAAAAAAAGAGTATACTTATTAATATTCTTTGTCCTGATCTCTGGATTTTAGTGCCAACGCTTGGTCCCTTCAGCCCTACTTTATGTTTGTAGTTGACACAGTTTCCTGTGTTGGCAACAATACCAGTACTGTTTTTTGAAAGGGCTGGCAGACTGGTACATTTCAATATAGGTGTACTGTATCTCAATAAATTAGAATATCATCAAAAACTTAATTTATTTCATTAATTCAATTAAAAAAGGGGAACTCATATATTATACAGAGACATTATACACAGAGGAATTTATTTCAAGCATTTATTTATTTTTAATATTGATGATTATGGGTTGTCTTACAGCTAATAAAAACCCGAAAGTCAGTATCTTAGAAAACTACAATATTGTGAAAAAGTTCAATATTGAAGACTCATGGTGTCACACTCTAATGAGTTAATCAACACAAAACACCTACAAAGGTTTCCTAAGACTTTAAATGGTCCTTCGGTCTGGTTCAGTAGGCTACACAATCATGAGGAAGACTTCTGACTTGGCAGTTGTCCAGAAGACAGTCATTGACACCCTCCACAAGGAGGGTAAGTCGCAAAAACAGGGAATTGTTAAAAAAGCTGGCTGGTTAAAAAGTGCTGTATCCAAGTATATTAATGGAAAGTTGAGTAGAAGGAAAAAGTGTGGTAGAAAAAGATGCACAAACAACAGGGATAACTGCAGCCTTGAAAAGAAAACTACAGCTGGAGTCAGTGCTTCAAGAGTCACCATACACAGACGTATCCAGGACATGGGCTACAACTGTCACATTTCTTGTGCCAAGCCACTCATGACCCAGAGAAAATGTCAGAACCGTCTTACCTGTGCTAAGGAGAACAAAGACTGAACTGTTTCTCAGTGGTCCAAAGTCCTGTTTTCAGATAAAAGTACATTTTTAAGTTCATGTGGAAATCAAGTTCCCAGATGCTGGAGGAAGAGTGGAGAGGCACACAATCCAATTTGCTTGAGGTTTAGTGTGAAGTTTCCACAGTCAGTGATGGTTTGGGTAGACATGTCATCTGCTGGTGTTGGTCTACTGTGTTAAATCAAGTCCAAAGTCAGTAAAACCACTTTATGCTCCCCTCTGCTGACAAGATTTATGGAGATGCTGATTTCATTCTCCAGCAGGATTTGGAACCTTCCCACACTGCTAAAAGTACCAGTACCTGGTTTAATAACCATGGTATACTGTGTGTAATGCTCCAGAGTGGCATTACCACCTTTTTTCGCCCCCCCCCCCCATCTCTTAAGTGTTATCCTATGTCATCTTACATTTTTATTTCCATATCCTGCATAATGTGCATTGCAATTCTATGAACATGTTATGTTATATGAGACAGAAGTGTTAGTTAGGAGTTAGTTCAAAGCAGCCCTGGCCTGGGTGAGGCTGTGTGCCAGCCAGCAGAGCACCTTCTGCTTGGCTAGGCCCAAAGAAAGAGAAGTAAAGAGCTTCAGAGCCAGGAGGAAAGCTTCCCTGGATAAGCTAAAGATAAAGCAGAGTCAGACTACAGAAAGTTAAGTTGCAGCATATAGCAGAAAGCAGAAAGGAAAATCTTCTATTTAATCCAGCCAACATAGCAGAGCTATCTGATTTTCTTTTTAGCTCTGTTCTGGTGTCTATATTATTTTGTGGGGTCTGGTCTGAAGCCTATATTTATTTGGGGGTCTTATATGGAGTCTGTATTGTTTTAGAGCTTTAGTTTATTTTGTTTAAGGTTCTGATCTGAGATTTATATACTTTCCTAAACTATTTTACATTTTCTAGTTATGTGGCTTATAGTGTGTGTGGTGTGGTACCATTACTGTGTTTTTCCATATTGCAAAATATGGCAAAGATGAGGGGCAACCAGTCAGCCAATCCTGACGAGGATAAAGACATGCCAGTGTGAACTGCTGCATAGAGAGAGAGAGAGACTGATAATAATGAATATGGCTGGCATTGGTGCTCTCCTGTCACGATCAGTGTGGGGCGGGAAACTCCACACTGAACACAGGAGGGAAGGGGAACAGTAACTGGGCCTGGAAACTATGGAAGCAACAGGTCACCTCCTAGACAACCCTAATCCGAGCCCTAACTACCTATTAATATGAATAGATCCTGAAGTTAGGAATATTCATATGCAGGATACCTAGGTCTTTATATCCCTATAATGCCCTGGAAATGGTTAGGACCAGAGACAACCCATTCCTCCCCAGATGGACGAATGGAAGTCTCTGTCTCAGGCCCAGATACAAACAACAGGGAATATAACAAACACAAACAAACGCGACACTCAACTTCTGTAGAGACTAATGAGCAGGAACACCAGAGACAAACTTACACCAGCCCAGCCAAACCCAAATTAAGCTATCTACCGCATAGTCAGAAGGGGAGGGGGGGGGGGGTCAGACTATAAAGGGTAGAAGTGATTACCACTGAGCAACAGAAATCAAGGATGCTGTTAGATTCCTCCACGCTCAGCCAATCTCCTTGATTTCCTAAAATCAGTCACCTGAAGGACCGTGACATTTCCATGTTAGCCATCTCCATACTTTACTAGGTAAGAGGTGGTAGAAGTGGATATACCATGTCACTGGTGCTGGCCATAGAATTGGATAGAGAGAGATTGGGACTCTACTGAGATTTAGAGGAGGGCAGCTTAAGAATGCAAATCATAGTCCCAGCAAAGTAAATTTTTAGGTATGCCTCTGCCTGTTTCATTACATTACTGTGTTATTTTCCCTTATCTCTGATAACACCAACTGTATTATTATCTGCACTGTTAAATGACTGTGTCATACCTCTAGTCATTTTATTACCCCCAAAAGTGTCACATCACTGTGTTTATTACCCCCGTGCCATCATATCATTTGCATTTTCCAGGTTCTGTGACATCACTGTAAACATGATGGGCCACATAAGAGGATACAGTACCATGAATTGGATTTAAAGTTGGGGGGGCATTTACTTTTTTTCATCAGGACACAAAACGTATTACCTCTAATGATACATTTTACTTTAGGCCTGTGCAGATCAGTTTCATTAGTGATCAGGAGTGGAAAGGACAGATAAAACTTTCTTGTATTCACTCCAGGTTCTGGCTTCCAAAACTGCATCAGGAAACCTTGACTGTGTTGTCATACCCTTATCCCCCCCCCCCCCTTTTTTTTTGTTATATTGTAACAAAACCAAATTTTACTAACATTACGTTACTGTCTTAGGATAGGTAGGTAACATTGTGGCCATTTTGGCTGTGGCAATTTCATGAAGCAAAATCAGTTCTTATTGTAACATAAGGTGTTCAGATTTCATGAATGCCTAATGAAAGCCTAAAACAATTTCACAAGTAAACCAGGAATAAGAAATCAAAGTGAAATGGAAATGCAACTCATTTTAAAATGTGCTCCTATGTAAAGTGTACATTCAGTTTGGCGTTACGCAATCTATTACATTAGGGAGCTACAGCACATTATCTGCAATTCTCTAATATACTCTCACTAGCCGAACTGCGCCTGCAAGCAGCAGTAATCTGCAGTTACAGAAGGGCCATGGGGAAATCTAATTCTCTGCGGCTGCCTCTGGAGTCTGTCAGCAAACTACAGACTGCCGATTTCCACACATCTTCCATGCTCTAGCTACAGTCGAAGTATATTAGGAAATTGTAGATAAAGCAATTCCCAGAAAATAGCCCTTTCCATCCCAACCACAAGTAATTTAAAGGGGTTTCCAGTTTTATGCAAATAAATCTTGATTATATCATGAATAAAATCACTAACATTTTCAAGATACCTGTTTTTTGTCAGCAAATAGGTGCAATTTTGTTTATAGCCAGAGGATAAAAGCATGTAAAGATCAAATTAAAAGTTTGCTACAATTTGTCCAGTCTAGTTCACTGACAGGAAGAGATCTTGGTAATGGTAAGCAATTGAAACAGAAAAGAGAAGTCAGTTTTGCTTGAGTCTGCATTGGCGTACTTTGCGCCAAATTTATCAAAGGTCACACTTTTTTTTGTTAAATTTGACACTTTTATATAGAAATGCTACTCCAGTTTTTATTTATGCCACCCCCGTACTGGAGCAAGATTTTGACAAAATGTCAGTATTTAATTTTTAGTTTTAACCCCTTCCCGAACCATGACGTACTACTACGTCATGGAAACCACTGTATTTCCGCAATTTGACGTAACAGTACATCATGGTGATGAGGCGGGCACCGGAGCGGTGCGCTTGCGATCACTGCAGGGGCCCAGCAGTGTTTTTAATAAAATTAATAAAGTAATAAAATTAATAAAGTAAAAAAAGAAAAAAAAACACCCCTTTCCCCTTATTTTATAATAATAAACAGAAAAAAAAACACATATTAGGTATCGCCGCGTCCGTAATGACCGGCTATATAAATATATCACATGATCCACCCTGTCCGATAAACAACAACAACAAAAAAAACTGAGTAAAAAACCTTTTTTGTCACCTTACATCACAAAAAGTGCAACACCAAGCAATCAAAAAGGTGTATGTCCCACAAAATGGTATCAATAAAACTGTCACCTCATCCTGCAAAAAATGAGCCTCTACCTAAGATAATTGCCCAAAAAATTAAAAAAACTATAGCTCTCAGAACATGGAGACACTAAAACATATTTTTGGGGTTTCAAAACTGCTATTATTGTGCTAAAGTGAAATACATCAAAAAGGACATATTAGGTATCGCCACGTCCGTAACAACCAGCTCTATAAAAATATCACATGTTCTAACCCCTCAGATGAACACCGTAAAAAAATAAAAAAATAAATAAAAGAAATGTGTAAAAAATATGACATTTTTGTCACATTACATCACAAAAATTGCAACAGCAAGCGACCAAAAAGGCATATACCCCCTAAAATAGTACTAATCAAACCATCACCTCATCCCACAAAAAATGAGACCCTACCAAAAAGAATCAATAAAAAAATTAAAAAGCTATCACTCTCAGACAATGGAGACACTAAAATATGATTATTTTTTGCTTCAAAACTGCTATTATTGTGCTAAAGTGAAATAAATAAACAAACGTATACATATTAGGTATTGCCACGTCCGTAACAACCAGCTCTATAAAATTATCACATAAACTAACTCCTCAGATGAACACCGTAAAAAAAATTAAATAAAAACTGTGTAAAAAGAAAACTATTTTTGTCACCTTACATCACAAAAATTGCAACACCAAGCAATCAAAAAGGCATATACCCCCCCAAAATAGTACCAATCAACCCGTTACCTCATCCCACAAAAAATGAGACCCTACCTAAGAGAATCGGTTAAAAAATAAAAAAGTTATCACTCTCAGACAATAGAGACACTAAAATTTTTGCTTCAAAACTGCTATTATTGTGCTAAAGGGAAATAAATAAAAAAAAGTATACATATTAGGTATTGCCACGTCCATAACGATCTGCTATATAAAAAATTCACATGACCTAATCCCTCAGGTAAACACTGTAAAAATAAATAAATAAAAACTGCGCCAAAACAACCAGTTTTTTGGTCACCTTGCCCCATAAAGTGTAATAATGAAAGATCAAAAAATCATATGTACCTAAAAATGGTACCAATAAAAACGTAAACTCTTCCTGCAAAAAACGAGCCCCTGCACAAGACAATCGGCAGAAAAATAAAAAAATTGAGCGTTCAGAAAATGGAGATACAAAAACCTAATTTTTGTTTTCAAAAATGCTTTATTATGTAAAACTGAAACAAACATCATAGAAAGTAGACATATTTGATATAATTGCGTCTATAACAAACTGCTCTTTAAAAATAGCACATGATCTAACCTGTCAGATGAAGGTTGTTAAAAATAAAAACGGTGCCCAAAAATTTTTGGGGTTACCTTGCCTCCCAAAAATATCACGAAAATATAGTGGCCAATATGGGGGAACTGTCTCAACCACAAACACTGTAGCGTGTCTTTCATTGGGCGAGCAGTCCCACCGCATGTGAACCACAAAATACCGTGGCAAGTATGGGGGAGCTGCTCAAGCCCCAAACACTGTAGCGTGTTTATCATTGGGGGAGCAATCCCACCGCATGTGGACCGCAGCCTCCCAAAAAACTTAATATAGAGCAATTAAAAATCATGCGTACCCCAAAATAGTACCTATAAAACTGGCACCTTATCTCGTAGTTTCCAAAATGTGTTCATTTTTTTGAGTTTCTACTGTAGGGGTGCATCACAGGGGCTTCAAATGGGACATGGCATCTAAAAACTAGTTCAGCTAAATCTGCCTTCCAAAAACCATATGGCGTTCCTTTCCTACTGCGCACTGCCGTATGCCCGTACAGCAGTTTACGATCACATGTGAGGTGTTTCTGTAAACCGCAGAATCAGGGCAATAAATATTGAGTTTTATTTGGCTGTTAACTCTTGCTTTGCTACTGGAAAAAATTTATTAAAATGGAAAATCTGCCCAAAAAAGTTAAATTCTGAAATTTCATCTCCATTTTCCATTAATTCTTGTGGAACACCTAAAGGGTTACCAGAGTTTTTAAAATCAGTTTTGTATACCTTGAGGGGTGTAGTTTCTAAAATTGAGTCATTTTTGGGTAGTTTCTATTATGTAAGCCTCACAAAGTGACTTCAGACCTGAACTGGTCCTTAAAAAGTGGGTTTTGGAAATTTTCCGAAAAATTTTGAGATTCTTCTAAGCCTTCTAACGTCCCCAAAAAATTAAATGTCATTTTCAAAATGATCCAAACATGAAGTAGGCATATGGGAAATGTAAAGTAATAACTATTATATGAGGTATTACTATCTATTATAAAAGTAGAGAAATTGACATTCGAAAATTTGGGAATTTTTCAAATATTTTGGAAAATTTTGGATTTTTTCACAAATAAAGGTGAATTATATTGACTTAAGTTTATGACTATCATAAAGTACAATGTGTCACAACAAAACAATCTCAGAATGGCTTGGATAAGTAAAAGCGTTCCAAAGCTATTACCACATAAAGTGACACATGTCAGATTTGCAAAAAAAATGGCCTGGTCAGGAAGGTGAAAACAGGCCTGGGGTTGAAGGGGTTAAAATAATAATAATAACAATAAATAATAATAATAATAATAATAATAATAAATATTATTGTCTCCATATAGCCATATTATGATCTACTTTAGGATACTGATAAACAATGCGCTGCAATCTGAATGATAGGACATGTGCCGACCATACTGTAGGTTTTGTGCCAAGCAGAAGGTGCGGGATGATGTTGATGCATATTTACCCATAGCAGACATAGTCAGTATTATAGCTTGTGCTGGCAGGCTGCTCAGCGTGACAAATAAACACACATCAGCGGGTGACTATTGTTGGCTACATCTGTAAGCTAATATATACATATATCTGTAAGCCAAGTACGTTTAGAAACCATTGCCAAAAGTGTTTGTATTCACTCAATGCCACTCAGAGGGTTTGCGAAAAATCATGGACAAAACCTAAATACCTCAATGGCCAGTGGACCGTTGCCATATTACAGTAGACAGAAGTGTTTCTATTATGACACCACAACTGGACCTTGAGGTACTAAAGCAATATTACTAATAGAGCTGATATAATAACATACTCTAAAAATTGACATATTTACTCAAGGGTGTAATAATGGAGGGTGAAGAACTTGCAGTTACACGCTGGTGCCTGAGGGGCCTAACGCTATACAACCACATTAGGATGGCATCTGTACTGTAAATGGCGCATGGTAGGTTGGTGGCTTTGTTGCAGATTTTTTAATGGGGCTCAGGAGCTGAAAATTATACCTCTGCATTTATAGTTATACTACATTGTGTAAAAGCAGTACTTAACAAAGGACTCATCAACTGGATGTATGTTATTAAGTGCTAGACCAGACCCATAATTAAAGCCATGAATGCTTAGTTTTGTAAGAATGTGAAAAAGAGGGCACTTGCTTTATTCTGTCAATGCTGTATCTAATCAAGTAAGTTATTTTATAGAAGAAAAGCACAGCACGCCAAAAAACCCATCATTTATTGTTACCTTCCAAGGTTACACGAGGGCAGCTGAGATGCTTCTCTGAATCGCTTTAAAGCCCATCTTTGTAATTAATGTTTTCACACTGAAAATGGTTTTGTTTGGAGAAATTAATTATAACATGCAGGAAATGGCTTATTTTATGCCTTGTTTATAGGAAGAATTGGCTTCATATGGAAAAAAATTGAAAATCCGATATCCCTTATCACAGTGATCCCAATGGTCTGAATGCGTGAGCAAAAATGGGCATGGAAGAAAGAAGGCTTGATGCAGTGAACTGACCAGGATCGAAGGCTTGATGCAGTGACCTACACCAGGATTTTTTTTTTGGGGGGGGGGGGGATCTAGTGTTTTTTACTGAACTTTTGAAGACTGTAAAGGCTAAATGGCCATTGACTATTTCCCAACTAAACCACATTCATGGTTTAGTTGGGGAAATAAATAGTAAAATCTTGGCAGAAGTTTTGCTTTAGCAGATAAGACCACTGATTTCAGCATGTCTGTCACTACTTAATGCAGGAAGGGCAGCATAATGAAGGTGACAAGTTCCCTTTAAAAAGGTTGTGCCAGGAGGAAAACTAGCTGATCGATGGGGGTCCAACAGCTGGGACCCCCACAATCGGAAGGAACGGCAGGTTGGGCATGTACCGTACCTCACCATTCATTCTCTGTGTGGGAATAGCAGAGCGCTGTGCTCATCTATTTCCGGCATTCCTTGAGAGAATGAATGGAGTGGCGGGGAGCATGCCTGACCTGCAGCTACGACAGGTCAGAGACATGGGACCCCATCCTTGGGATTGGTGGGGAGTCCCAGCACTAAGACTCCCAGTGATCAACTAGTTATCCTGTGGATAGTGGATGACTCTTAGACTTGGCGCAACCTCTTTGATAATGTGTGCTAAATCACCGCCAGTGATGTCACTGCTCCAGATATTATATAGGTACAGGGCTATGGCATCCCTCCCTGAGTGACATGGGGACTACAAGAAGTAGTGGAATCTTTATGTGTCTATAATACAAACCTCCATATTGAATATTAAAGAAGCACTGTATAATAAAAGTATTTAATTATTTTCATGAAAAGATAAAACTAGCTCAATACCTATATATTTAATAGCAGTATTAGTGCTAAATATACACTGAATGTAAGAACTGCCTTTACATCAGATATAAAATGCTAAGGGAGGACGGTTTACTTTAAAAATTCATTGTTTGATTCTAGAATTAAAAAAACTGTTACACTGGGGCTTCTGCTCACTGAATTATTACATGAAATCACAAAGGAGGTGTGAATAATAATCACAATGCACAGGCAGGATTATGAGCTTACGAAGGCTAGTGGTCAAATAAGCAGGCAGATGTTTAGATCATAAAACAATGGCACAGCACGCCTGGCAGATTTTATGCCAAGCCATTAAAGGGATGGAAACAATAAAGGTGTCAAACTAGTGCAATTTAAATTTGGGACGTTTACCTAAATTGTTAAGCTCTGTCATCATTTATACTAGTAGTGCTGGTTGACAAAAATGGGTTGGCAAAGTCTGTTTTTGTATCACAGCTTTATCATCACGTCCTTACGGGTATTAGCAGCCTATTTTAGCTGAGCAAGCCCTGGCTAGTTAAATGGAGAAACTGCCAATCATAGTCCTGTGCCAGAGTTTGCAGTGACTTTGGTATTTAGGCTTAATTGCTAAGTGTAATGATTATGCCTTCACTGGCAGGGCTTTATTTTCCTGCAGCTGCCATGATTTGTTCGATTCCATTTTTTTTTTCTTTTTTCTTTGGTGTTTTGTTAAATTAAATAATACCAAGCTGCAGAAATACAATAACATTACAGGTCTGAAGCCTTTTTAGAAAACAGCACATTAGGTGAATCAGGGCTGCAGGACCTACATTACCAAAAGAAATGTTTTGTAGGATTCTTGCTCATTAAAACAATGGTTCTGCTGTTTCTGGGAGACATTACTTCCAAGATATAGCAGCTAAAAGCTCAAATCTCTGCTGAATGAAGCCTAATGGGAGTCAGGGTCACTGTTGCATATAAACTTTTGTTATTCACTTCTATGTGCCCCTGGTGGCAAAGACTGGTACTACAATTAGGCAACTGAATTAATTGCATCAGGGTTTGAAAGTAGCTGGTTTAATTAAAAGGATTGTACAAAATGCTTTCTTTTACTGTACACACTTGTCTGTGGGTTGAGTCACATAATGCAGCTTATCTCCATCGAAGACGGTCCTTTTTCTAGCATCGTAGACCCCCTTTAAGAAAGAGCGCACCCGCTCTTTTTTAAATAAGTGCTATATTTTTAGCAAAAGCAAACACTACAAATAGCTATTTTGTTATTTAATCAAAATGTAGGTAAAAATATGTGATGATTTATTTTACAGAGTATCTTTATTACATTTGGGTCTAACAGAAACTCAGTATTCAGTAAGTGCCACCTAGTGGTGGCCACAAACAGCTAGAATTCTGCCATGTAACTCTATTGAAAGGAAAGGAGGAAATTGCAACTCTATAAAAGAAGTCCAACTTCTATAAAGATATGATATGAAATTTATCATAACAAACAGTTATTAAAAAAATGCCTCAGAATCGTTATTGCATGGGGAATGCAAGTAGTTATTACGAAAACAGATATGTCAAGAGAGGTGACAGGTCCCTTTAAGTTGAATATTCATCTATTTAACACTACTATATTATTTTAGGGCCCAAATTATATTATGGAATTCCTCTGTTATTAAAGGGATGGGTCATCAGCATGAGGTTGGCAGGGGTCTGACTCCTGGCACCCCTGATGACCAGCTGTTTGAAGAGGCTGTGGTGCTCCGTGAGCACTTAACCCTCTCCCTAGGTCATATGACATGATGCTGATATGGCGTAGGCTGAGCCTAAGGATAGGTCATCAATATGAAAATCCTAGAAAAAAAAACTTTAATGCTAGAAGTTTATGAACAAAGTTACAACTGACTGTTACCAGTTAGGGTGTGTCCTTGCACAATTTGACCCTAGCAGTATTGATTGGACAGTGTCACAGACTGGGCAGGGACCCCCCCGCAACTGGTAACACCCAGTAGTATCTATCTTCATAAGCTCCTCTAGAAGGAATAGTAGAGGAATGGCATGAGTCATAAGAATACATTTTCCAATATTGGATTATGATTATGTATTAAAACACATATATCGGGAGTGGTCTTCTTTACAGGTAATGCAGAAGTGTTTCTAGTTGGCTGCTGCTACATTCCATGTGAAAAAAGGATGCACCCGCACAGAACACCAGGTTCATTTTGTTTTGACTGTGAAAATAAAGAGTTTGAGCTCATTAGTCCTTTTATTCTTGAAATCGCTGATAGTCTGAGATCACAGACTACACGTGTGATCTCTTCACATCTATGGCATATCAGAAGATCATTTTTATTGAATTACTCCTGTAAAGATTCAGTTATTACTTAGTAGGGGATCCACGTTAATGGTTGTAATACAGAATGTATTGGGAGTCTCTCATGTGATGCTGAAAGCTGGAAATGTAGCTGTATGTGTTTGCATATAAAGGAAGTGCTTTGGTAACTTTGTTTTATTGGGTCACTTTTCTATTTGCCAATTGTTTCTCTTTGGAAAGCATAATATGTAATTACAAGGTTACACTAAGTGTAACTGCTTGGTCGCCATGACAACTGTGTTTCACTACTTTACCTTCTTTATTGTATTACTGCATTGCTCCAACTGATACATTACATTCTATCTGTATTTGCAGCTGTAATGCTGTCCGCATCATATACCCAATAATTGTTTAGCATTGTTTACTAGGTTTCCAGCATATACAGTACAGACCAAAAGTTTGGACACACCTTCTCATTCAAAGAGTTTTCTTTATTTTCATGACTATTAAAATTGTAAATTCACACTGAAGGCATCAAAACTATGAATTAACACATGTGGAATTATATACATAACAAAAAAGTGTGAAACAACTGAAAATATGTCATATTCTAGGTTCTTCAAAGTAGCCACCTTTTGCTTTGATTACTGCTTTGCACACTCTTGGCATTCTCTTGATGAGCTTCAAGAGGTAGTAAAAAAAAATGGAGATCACGAATTCTAGAATTTATGCGAAAAATTCGTCAAATATCGCGAAAACTAATATTGCCTATACCGCTCATCACTAGTCCACAAAACGTTATCTTAAAAAGAAATTGTCGTCTTTTATTAATTATTTTTGCATGCTAAAATGTTGTTGTTTTTCTACCCAGTACATAAGATAAGTAGTGTTGGGCGAGCATGCTCGGCCGAACACAATTTTGACTAGTTTAATCGGCCAAACACCGCGATGTGCCGAGCATCGCAATGCTCGAGTCTCATCCCCGCATGTTTGTTGGCTGCTAAGCACATGGTTCGGCTTAGTCTTAGTAAGGGCGAGCTGCAGCAGAAGGGACAGATAGTGTAGGGACATAAATTTAAATTTTTTAATGCAGGTTTTAGTGTTGAAAGGTGTTAGAGACCCAAAAGTCTAATATGGCTGCAATATATATTATTAGCACAACCTGCTCTAAATTGCGTACAATTATTTGGCTGCCGCTACAGTGACTCAACCCCTGCTACATCTGTTGTTTTACATTTGCGCATCCTAAATATCTGTGACATTCAGTGTAATTTTTTCACCGCCGGTGATAGCGACATTACCTGAGCTACATCTCCTGTATAACGCTTGCGCATCTTAAATATCTGTGATATTTAGTGTAATTATTTCGCTGCTGGTGACAGTGACATTACCTGCACTACATCTCCTGTGTAACATTTGTGCATCCTAAATATCTGTGACAGTCAATGTAATTTTTTCTTAGCCACTGGTGACAGCGACATTACCTGCGCTACATCTCCTGTGTAACGTTTGTGCATCTTAAATATCTGTGACATTCAGTGTAATATTCTCTTATTGCTGGTGACAGCAATTTTTTGCTGCTGGTGACAGCTACATTACCTGCACTACATCTCCTGTATAACTTTTGCGCATCCTAAATATTTGTGACATTGAGTGTAATTTATTTGCGCATACACTTGCAAAACCTGCGCTACTGTACATGTGACATACTTGCAAGAATATATACCATTTATTATGCTCGAGGCAAGCAGTAAGGGATGGGGAAGTGGCTGTGCTGCTGATGGTGCACGCAGAGGCCATAGCCCTGTGCGCGGTGAAACTCACTCATCCACAATACCTAGCTTCATGTCTTAGTTTGCAGGGCGGCGCAGGACACCACACTCGAAGTCACACAAGTGCAACCAGGTGGTCAGTTGGATTGCAGCAGATAATGCTTCCAGTTGGTTAAGCACCAACCTGTCTTCCACAAAGTCCAGTCTCAGTAGCCAAGTGTCTGGTCAACAGAATGCTCACCCTGATCCTCCTTCCTCCCACCATAGAGAGTCTTGGCAAACAACTGATTCCACACTCTGATCGTTTGAGGAGCTCTTTTCATCGCCATTCCTCGATTTGGGCCTCTCGCCAAGCCCACTTGAAGAGGGACATGAGGAGATCTTGTGCACTGATTCCCAAACTCTTGAGCATTCACAGTCAGAAGAAGATGATGGTGGGGAATGGCAATAAGTGTTTCACGATGTGGATAATAATGATGAGACACAGTTGCCAATAAGTCAATGGCAATTAGTGTCTAAAGAGGTTGATGATGAGGATGAGACACAGTTGTCAATAAGTGAGGTTCTTGTTAGGTCAACAAGTAAGGAGGATGACCAGAGTAAGGAAGTGGAAGAGGAGGTGGTGGACGATGAAATCACTGACCCAACATGGGAAGGTGGCAAGCCAAGCAAGGACATCAGTACAGTGGGGGAGGGATCTGCAGCACTTCCACAGGCTGGAAGATGCAGTAGGGTAGCAAAAGGGAGAAGACGGCCACACCAAACAGGCCCGCAACTGTTCCCCAAAGCAGTATGGTGCTTTTTTGAGGAAAGTGTGGACGATAAAATAATTGTCATTTGCAACCTGTGCAGTACCAAAATGAGCAAGGGCATGAACACTAGAAACCTCACCACCACCAGCATGATCCGCCACATGGCATCCTCCTCCACTTCCACCTCTGAATTCTCATCTTGCAGCACCAGTCAGTCATGAGTCGGTAGCTGGAAGCAGTATAGCACTGCAGTGGGAAAGCTGCAACAGGCCGTGCTGAAACTAATTTGTTTAGGTGACAAACAGCACACTGCCGCAGAGCTGTGGCAGGGTATAAGGGACCAGACCGAGCAGTGGCTCTCGCCACTCAACCTACAACCAGGCATGGTTGTGTCTGATAATGGCCGTAACTTGGTGGTGGCTTTGGAGCTTGGCAAGCTCACACACATACCATGCCTAGCCCACGTGTTAAATTTTGTGGTTCAGTGGTTTCTTAAAACCTACCCCAATTTGCCTAAGCTACTGGTGAAGGTGTGCCATGTGTGTGCCCATTTCCAAAAGTCATCTACAGCTGCCAGTGGTCTGACAACGCTGCAGCAGCGCATCCAATTGCCAGCTCACCGACTGTTGTGCGACATGAGCAAGTGATGGAACTCCACGTTCCACATGTTGGCAAGGGTTTGTAAGCAGCAGAGGGCAGTAGTGGAATAGCAGCTGCAACATGGTCGTTGCCTTTCCAGTCAGCTTCCGCTCTTCACAAGGAACAAGTGGGCATGGATGTCTGACCTCTGTGAGGTTTTAGCAATTTTGAGGAATCAACACAGATGGTGAGCGGCGATGCCGCTATTATCAGCGTAACCATCCCACTTCTGTGTCTACTAAAATGCTCGCTGCTTACAATGAAGGTAGACGCTTTGCATGTGGAAGAGATTTTAATGGGGAAGACAGTATACAGGGTGATAGCCAGACCACCCTCAGTTCGTCTTATCAGCGTGAATTGGATGATGATGAGGAGGAGGAGGAGCAGGAGACGGTTGCCTCCACTACAGAGGATAGTATCCATAGAAGGATTATTCCATCTGTTCAGCGTGGATGGGCCGAAGAGGAGGAAGAGGATGAGGAGATTGAGAGTCATCATCCTGATGAGGACAGCGAAGTCTTGTCTGTTGGGACTCTGGCACACATGGCTGACTTTATGTTATGCTTCCTCTCCCATGACCCTCTCGTTATACTCATTTTGGCCAACACTGATTACTGGTTGTTCACCCTTTTCGACCCCACTACAAAGAGAACTTCTCATCTCTCATTCCTGTGGTGGAGAAGACTAGTAAAATTGTGCAATACCAGAAAGTCCGGGGCAACCGAGGAGGGGAGATGAGGGGAACACACAGCAGTTCCAACAGAGGCAGAGCAACACTCTCCAAGGCCTGGGACAGTTTTATGACACCTCGCCAGCACCCGTACCCTGATGCGCGGCCTAGTGTCACAAGGAGGGAAAAGTTTTGGAACATGGTGAAGGAGTACGTAGCAGACCATGTCAACGTCCTCAGTGATCCCTCTGTGCCTTAGAACTATTGGGTGTACAAGCTGGACATGTGGCACGAACTGGCGCTCTACGCCTTGGAGGTGCTGGCCTGCCCTGCCACCCGCATTTTGTCAGAGCGGGTATTTAGTGCTCCTGGGGGCATAATAAATGATAAGAGCATCCGCATGTCAACTGAAAATGCTGACAGGTTGACTCTTATAAAAATGAACAAGGCCTGGATTGCCACTGACTTCTCTATTCCACCAGAGGAAAGAGGCTGAACATAACGGCACATTAAATGTGGCTGTTATGGTGTATTGAATACACTGTATTCCCATACACCCCTTCCACCACAAAAAAGGGTATATGGTTCAATCTTTCTTTTCTCGTCCTCCTCCTCCATCATATCAACATGCTTATTAGGCTGCCCTCGCTCCTAATGTTTTAGATGGTCAGATCAGCAGTAGGCACTTGCCCCTAATGTTTTAGAGGGTCAGCACAGCAGCAGACCCTCACCCCTAGTATTTTAGATGGTTAGATCAGCAGCAGGCCCTCACCCATAATGTTTTAGAGGGTCACCAGCAGGCCCTTGCTCCTAATGTTTTTGAGGGTCACCAGCAGGCTATCAATCATAATTTTTCAAAGGTGTGTATGATGCCCTCCTTTATGTGTAATAAAGGGTGTATTGGAGTGCAGGTTCCTTGAAATTTTTGGCAGCCCTTTCACTTAGTGCATAGGCTTTATGAGTGTAGGAGTCCCACTACCTGAACAATTGTACCACAATGTGAATGAGGGCCTCCTTTATGTGATATACAGGTTGTATCGGAGTGCCTCTTCCTTGTAATTTTTAGCAGCACTTTATATACAAGTAAATATACAGGAAAGAATGTTTACTAACAATTTTTCCTCTAAAATCGATTTTATCTTCGGTTTTGTGCCTATTATTGTCAGTCTGTTAAAGTGGCGTACTACTCGGACAACATCGTTCCCAGCAGCTACCCGGGAGTCCAAGATGCATATAGACATCCCCCCCCTGTACCCAAACCATTTCAGTGGTGTTTCCATCAATTTCTGACCTTTTCCTGTGAACCAGACACCCTTCCCTCTTCAGAGCAGGGGGTGCCTGGTTTAATGCTCTGGTTTTCCCATTGACTTTCATTGTGCTCTGGTGCTCTGTAGAGCACCTGAGCATCCCAAAGTGTTCAACTCGAACACCAGAACACCCGAGCACTTTAGTGCTCGATCAACACTATAGATATTTTTATTGCCTATGTTTTTGCAGAATATACAAATAATGGTATAGTGCAAAATATGCATCATACACTGTAACATTTCATCATTCTGTCTTTAAAGAGGACTTGTCACATTTTTTTTTTCTAATCCCATACTTCCTATTAATGCTACTATCCTCTCTATTCCAACAATGCAATTTTTGTTTTTCTATGTCCAAGTTGTCCCACTAAGGCCTCTGGTCTGTCCTCAGTAGATGTCTCCTGCATTGGTCTTACACAGTCCAATTAGAACAGACAGCGTCTGAGTGATGCAGAAGACCTAAATCCTTTACAATTGCTGGTCTCATGAGATTAGGTAAATCTTCCAAACCTAAACTCTATCAGATTGCTTGGCAGAATAGTGTGATTTGTTACTTCACCAGTGCTGGTGTGCTTTACTCCACGCCAACTGACGCATTTGGTGAAATAAGGCTTGCATGCTGCTGCTCGGCCATGGAAACCCATGCCATCAAGCTCCTGATGCACAGTTTTTGTGCTGATGCTAATAAATGCCAGAGGAGGTTTGGAAATCTGCAGCTGTTGAGTCAGCAGAATGTTGGTGTGTTTTATGCACTATGGTCCTCAGTAGGGATGAGCGAATCGAGTTCAGATGAAACATCCAAAGTCGATTTGCATAAAACTTTGTTCTAATACTGTACGGAGCAATCGCTCCATACAGTATTAGAATGTATTGGCTCCGATGAGCTAAAGTTATTGCTTCGTGAAGTCTCACGAGACTTTGTGTAATAACTTCATAAATTAATTTGTACTGTAAAAAAACATTTCCCGAACTCGGGTTCAGTTCCGAGGTACCACTTGTAACCAAACTCGAGTTCGGGAAATGTTTTTTTACAGTACAAATTCATTTGTGAGACTTCGTGAAGCAATAACTTCGGCTTATCGGAGCAAATACATTCTAATACTGTATGGAGCTCCTGCTCTGTACAGTATTAGAACAGAGTTTTATGCGACTCGACTTTGGATGTTTCATCCAAAGTCGATTCGCTCATCCCTAGTCCTCAGTACTGGACAACCTCATTCTCCATTTTGCATAGTCTTCGCGGCTGAGTTGTTGTGGTTCTTAATCGTACTTTACAATAATACCATTTACACTTCTAGAAATCTAGGAGGCAAGAAATTTCAAAAACTGACTTTGCAATGGTGACATCCTATTACACTACCACACTGGAATTCAGTGCGCTCTTTAGAATGAGTCATTCTGTCACAAATGTTTGAAAAGGCAGACTGCATGGCTAGGTGCTGGATTTTATACATCTGTGCCAATGGGACTGAATGAAGCACCTTAATTCAATCATTAAGATGTGTGTCCCAATACTTCTGTCCATATAGTGTAGCTGGAATAGGAGGCAAAGTGTTGCACTGGGCTCCCCCTAGTGGTGCCTGCATGAAAATGCAGTGTTTTCATGTAGGTAACAGAAAAAGCCTAGAGCATACCCTCCTCACCTGGACCCCATAGCAGTTGTGTGGTCTGCCTGTGAGAATGGTATGCCTCTGAGCAGGTCCTTGGTGTAACTGCAACCTCTGCACCAATTAGATTTATGCCTAAATATTACTTAATCATCTTGATCAAAATATCAAAAAACACCTGACACCTGATGGGCCTCTTTAGATAAAAAATATTCAGTATAGCAGTGTCAACCAGAAGGTTGGTAAATTAGCTTTTTAAACCTGGGAGGTCCTACAGCAAAGCTAAGGAGATGGGGGGGGGGGGGGGGGTTACCTGACACTACTGTAGCCCTGATTAGAAGAGAGAGTGGTAATTTTTTGGCCAAAGCACAGCACCCTCCATATTTTTGGGAGACATGTAGACATTTAATAGTTTTAATAGGGCATCCTCTAATATTAATGGACCCTATCCTTGGGGAAAGCTTTTTTTACTTAACTAGCCGCAATTAAACAATTAATGAAGGAATGTCAGATATTGTATTAGAATGATAAGATGGAGAGATATATTGCTATTGCCAAATTAAGGATCAGGAAGAATTTCCCCCTAAAATATGGACAATTGGCAATTTTGCTCATGGGAGTTGTTTTGCCTTTTTCTCAATCAACACCGCAGGATAATCGAATGATGGATGTATATCTTATTCCAGTTCTACATGATATTATTTCAATATTCAGATCACTGGGGTTTTATGCTGCTGGTGTTTCTTCAACGCAAACCAATTAAATAACATAATATATGAAGAGGCATTTAATTAAAGCCCTACTTCACTTTGTTAATTACGTTGCTATCTAAAATGAAATCATACCAAAAATGCATTACACATCACAGTCAGATTTCGTTTTTTTAGGTTAATTATATTGTTCTGCAGTTTCATATATCATTAATGCTGGACTAAACAGGCAAAAAATGTTGAGACATTTAACATTTTATTACTGATTTTTTAAATCAAAATTTGCAGATTTAGTGCATATGCAACATACTGAGTCACATATTGCATGCTATTCATTTGAGCTACTTCAATCATCTTTGATTTCTGTTGAAATAATTCCACTTACAGGATTGTTTTTGCTTTTGAAATATCAAGTAATGTCATTCTACGGAAAAGGTCTCATCTACAAGTCTAAAAAACAACTGCCGTTTCTACGTCCATAGAAGTGCTGAGGACTACCATCCTATAAAAATACATCAAAGGCATGTAAGGAGATTTAAGAAGAGCCTATTACACCTAGAGCTATGAAAATCAAACACAAGCATCTTTTAAGACTAGATGAAAGTAGTTTTTCATACTCCATAGAGAAAAATTCTTAACTAAGGGCAGTTGAAATTTTGAGTGTGTTCCCTATTGAGATGGTACTAGAAGCTATAAATGTGTTAAATAAAGAAAAAAAAGTCATTGGATTTTCACAAAATAAGGGATTATTATGATTTACAGAGGTCAGAAAGGATTTTCTTGTTTTCCAGAGAGGTTTCAGATAAGCATTTCTAAGAACTTGTACCGAGACAGTAAACCGAAGGATAATTGAGAAGAAAATGCACACTGAACTCTTTTCTTTCAATTTATCTAGATAATTGTGAAAGCTGCTAGCAATATAATACTTAAACACTATAAAACAGAGTGCTTACAAATCAATATACTTTTCCTCATAGACTAGTTTTAGGCCTCCTGCACACGAACGTGTGCGCTCCATGGCCATGCTGCCGCCCGCAATGCACAAACACTGACTGTGGGGCAGCCACAGCGGATCGCGGACCCATTCACTTTAATAGGTCCACGATCCGCCCGTTTCGCGAAAAGATAGGACATGTTCTATCTTTTTGTGGATCGGAAGTACGGGACGAAACCCCACAGAAGCAGACCACGCAGCTGCTATGGGGCCCGCGAGGAAGGGGGGCTCACAGTGGAAGAGAGTCCCCGCCCCCATCTATATTCCTAACTGTCTGCCTCCCGTCTGCTAGCCCTGCCCCCGCCTGTTAGCTTCATCATGCCTGATTCTTCTGGATTGCCACAACCCCACCAGTAGTGAAGTAAGTGACGACTTGTTGGTGAGGACAGTGAGGGGGGGGGGGGGGGTCACTCAGCTTTCCCAGGCTATTCCTCTGCACATATGCCATTCAGAACAGGAGGAAAGCTGTGTGCTATTATGTAATGTGACTCAGCTTTCCTGATGTCCTGCATGGCACAAGTGCAGAGGCATGAGAAGATATGAGGGTAGGTGGGAGTTGTGTTACTCAGCTTTCTCAGACTATTCTCATGTCTCTCCACATGTGCCATGGAGGACAGCAGAAAAGCTGGGTGCTATTACATCATGTAATGTCACTCAGATTTCCTGCTATCCTGCAAGGCATAAATGCAGATAATAAGAACATGGAAAGGCAGGGTAGAGGGGTTCACCCAGCTTTCCCAGACTCCTGTCTCTGCACATGTGTCATGCAGGGTAGCGAGTAATGTCAGTGTCTCCCAGCTGTCCTGCATGACACAGAGAATAAGGGAAGGGGGGCACTCACTTTCTCAAACTTTTCTCATGTCTCTGCACATGTGCCATGCTGGACAGCAGGAAAATTGGGTGGTATTACATCATGTAATGCCCCAGATTCTTGACAAAATATGCTAAACACCGCCGGGACCTATCAGATCCCATAATCTATAATGGGTCTGTTGGGTTCCGGCATGAGTACTGCCATTTTGTAGAGCAAAATACTGCTGCATGACGTGGGGCAGGGGAGAAGTTAGGGAGGGTAGTGAGAGGAGCCAGGGCGCATAGTAGGAGGGACTAGGAACGGGCATGGGGGCCCAATTTAAATTCTTGCTATGGGGCCCAATGATTTCTGTGTACGCCCCTGGATGTTAGTGCCAAGATAAAGCGCACTTCTTTTACACCGTCGTCGTCAGCTGATTCCACATAGATGTCTACAGAACCTTTTCTATTAAATGCTTATATAAGTAGAGCCCCCCTGACAGAGTGGAGAGGGTGTCAGCAGTAAGTTTGTGTTGACGTCACTGATTATTTTGCCCTTCCTCTGATCCGTCAGAACAATAACCCCCAGTTTTTTTGTGAGACGACTGGTATATCACACCAGTAGAAATTATTTGTTCCAATAACGCTTGTCCCTCTATATACCTGCAGTATCGTAGCAGAACCGCACACAACTGCCGCACAATACAAATGCACTATAATATACTTTCTAACATAGAAAGTATATTATAACATTTTACAAGTAAGGCAAATTATTAGAATATACATAAAGATAAAACGTAACCTTTAATAATGTTACTATGAGGATCCATTCACACGTCCATAAAGTGTTTTGTGGATCCACAAAACACGGACACCGGCAATGTGCATTACGCAATTTGCGGACCGCATATCGCCGACACTATAATAGAAAATGCCTAATCTTGTCTGCAATTGTGGACAAGAATAGGACATGTTCTATTTTTTTGCAGAAACGGAAGCACGGATGCGGAAGTGCGGATCCGCAAATGCTGATGTTGATCCGCTAATGCGGATAGCACATTCCAGCCCCATTGAAAATGAATGGGTCTGCACCAGTTCCGCAGAATTTCGGAACGGATACGGACCCATTTTGCGGACGTAAGAATGGAAAAGATAGCCCTCAAAATGAAAATAAATTAAATTATTAAAGTTAAGCAAAAAGCATAGATGTGGTAGGCAATAACAAGTGCTCGGCGGCACTAAATCAGGTGCTCGGCGGCACCAAATCAGAAACCATATGTCCTACCACAATCCGGGGGGTTCCACTGCAAATCCATGAATCCCGGAGGGAAAGCAAAAACCATCTATCCCTGGGCTAGATGATGATGTGGTATTGAAGGACAGGGTGGGCAAAGAACTGTCCCTGATATTGCCCTACAGGGGGGTGCTATTTTGGCCCTGATAGACTAACCACAGACCACCCGCCCTGATAAGAGCGACCTCGTCCGGAACCTTACCCTATATAAAAATGGCCCTAGTAAGCCCCTAGCCCCTAGGCCCCTGACTTCCAGGTGATCACTATATAGATCTATGTGTTTTTGACTCATTATAAAAGTATATTATAAGTATATCACACCCCTGTGTGTATCACACCTATCGATAGCATACCTATACCAGTCCTTAAAAATACTTTTGTGGCCCTATTAGCTAGCATTTGGGTGTCCCTAACAGTCTGTCCCTGCTCCACACAGCAACCTCTTCCTACACTGGCAAAAGGCTGAATGTAAAACGGTGGCCAGATCAGGTTTATTTATAAGGTAGGGGGTATGTATTGAAATGTCTCAATTGGCTGGCCTGTAACACCTGATGGATGTGTCATGGGTCAAAGTTCTTCACAATGTAAAATAATTAGTGGGCGGGAATATCTCCATATGTTCGCATATTCGGTGAATCCATCGGTATTGCTAAGCCAAAATAAACAGGAGCTGATCCAAAACAGAGATGACACGTGAATGGAATATTTGCATATCTTCTGTGTTTTGTACCCACTCCTGCTTTTGGCTACCAAATCATAAGCCAATTCTGATGGGACCATGCCATACAGGCCTTACAGCTGCTACATAGACAGGATCCGTTGTGCATCTCATTTTTCCTTCCTTCTGACAGATCAGGAGAAGGGTCAAATAAATGATGATGTGAACCAGGCCAAAAAGGCAAATTAGTGGCCAAATCATGGAGTAGGGAGAGTGGTTACAGCATGAGAAGTCCACAGAGTGGCCCAGTGACAGAGTGGGAAGGTGGCAGCAGCATGAGAAGACTACAGAGTGGCCCAGTGACATAGTGGGGAGGTGGCAGCAGCATGAGAAGACCACAGAGTGACCCAGTGACATAGTGGGGAGGTGGAAGCAGCACGAGGAAGCCACAGAGTGGCCCAGTGAAATAGTGGTGAGGTGGCAGCAGCATAAGGAGATTACAGAGTGGCCCAGTGACATAGTGTTGAGGTATTATCAGCATGAGGATACCACAGAGTGGCCCAGTGACATAGTGGTGAGGCGGCAGCAGCATGAGGATACCACAGAGTGGCCCAGTGACATAGTGGTGAGCTGGCAGCAGCATGAGGGGAACACAGAGTAGTGATGTTGCAGAAGGATGAGAAGACCACAGATCGATGATGTGGCAGCTGCATGAGGAGACCACAGAGTAGTGAAGTAGCAGCAGCATGAGGAGACCACACAGTGGTGATTGTGCAGCAGCATGAGGAGACCACAGAGTAGTGATTTTGTAGCAGCATGAGGAGACCACACAGTAGCGATTTGGTAGCAGCATGAAGAGACCACAGAGTGGCCCAGAGACA
Organism: Bufo gargarizans; assembly: GCF_014858855.1. Taxonomy (NCBI): domain Eukaryota; kingdom Metazoa; phylum Chordata; class Amphibia; order Anura; family Bufonidae; genus Bufo; species Bufo gargarizans. The sequence continues at coordinate 238,651,431 of NC_058082.1, forward strand.
AAGTTGTGAGTTAGCAGCAGCATGAGGAGACCACAGAGTGGCCCAGATACAGAGTTGTGAGTTGGCAGCAGCATGAGGAGACCACAGAGTGGCAAGGTGACATAGTGTGGAGGTGGCAGCAGCAGCAGCAGCATGAAGAGACCACAGAGTGGCCCAGAGACACAGTGGGGAGGTGGGTGGCAATAACAGTATCCGCTGGCGAAGGTGGGTGTAAGAAGGAGCACTTGGCATCAGATGTGTGGCATCAGGCAGATATCCAGAAGAAACACCATGGATGATCTAATCTGATGCATTAGGCATTGGTAGGTGGAAATCCTGGCTGATCCATGCCTGATTCATCTTGACAAAGGTCAGTCTCTGCACATGGACAGGTGAGTTCTACTTGGGGTATCTATGGCCCCCACCGCACTAAACACCCGCTCTGATGCCACACTACTGGCCAGGCAGGACAGCTTTTCCAGGGCAAACTGACAGCTGCGGCCACAAATCCAGCTTGGCTGCCCTGTAGTCCAGCGGATCTTCAATGTGGGATGGCAGGGTGCTGTCTAAGTATGCCATCACCTGCTGGTTCAGGTTCTTCTCCAGGTCTAGCTTCTGCTGCTGGTGAGTAGTTTCTTCACTAGGCAGGTGAAGAAAGCTGCTCATCATCGACTCTAGACTCAAGCTGCTGCTGATGGAGCTGGTACTACTCCTACTCCGCCACAGCAGCCATGGCAGTGGAACGAGAGCGCAGAGGGCCCCCCAGTCAGACCTGCGAGAGGATGGATGATGGCTCAGATAGGTAGCGGCCAACTGACTACATAGGATGTCTCTATAGTAGTTCAGTTTGTCCTCCCTCTCAATGGATGTTAAAAAAGCCCCTATTTTGGACAGGTAGTGAGGGTCCTCGGCCTCTGTCTCCACTGCATACTGCCATGGTGCCTTTGGGTCATCTGCCTAATCTTTCTCATCTCCCTTTTGCTCCTCTGGCCTCTCCTGCTTTTCCTCTCCTGTAACTTGTGTAGAAAAACCACCCATTTCTCTGCACATTGCTTGTGCTCCAATGTCCTCCTCCCCCATTTCAGCCCCCACAGAGCTCATGTGGCCGTGAGATGTAGGCGCTATGTCTCCAGTCCCCTGACCAGCCAGATTTACAAGCATCTGTTCCAGGATATGAAGCAGTGGAATGATGTTGTTTATCATGTAGTCCTGGTAACTGACAAATAACGTGGCCTCCTCAAAGGGCCTGAGCAAACAGCAAGTGTCACGCATAATCTGCCACTGGCTGACATCGAAGTTCGACAGGGGAGTACTCCTGTCTACTTGGATCATCAAGTGATCGTTTATGGCCTTTCTCTGTTCGTATAATCGGTCCAACATACTGTATGGAGGGTGGAATTCGAACAGGTGGAAACGTCGCATATCAGTCTATGTTGGGGACGCCGTTCTTCCACTGCAGCTCAAGGAGGGTGTGCTTGGTGGTGTATGAGTGGCTTAAAGGGGTTGTCCCACTTTGCTTTTTTAATCTTACCAGCAGTAGATGTCCTGATAACTTCCTGGTTCGGCTCCTGTAGTTGAGTGAAGGCTGGCCACGCCTCCTCATGACTCACCCTGAGAGCTCAGTCCTTGCGTGCTCGTTCATGTGGATGAGTCATCCACATGGAGCCGTATGTGAGGTCCCGCCCCCCCCCAGTATAATAAACATTGAGGGCGGCCCCCCCCAGTATAATAAACATTGAGGGCGGCCCCCCAGTATAATATACATTGAGTGCGGCCACCCCCTCCAGTATAATATACATTGAGTGCGGCCACCCCCCCCCCAGTATAATATACATTGAGTGCGGCCACACCCCCCCCCCCCAGTATAATATACATTGAGTGCGGCCCCCTCCCAGTATAATAAACATTGGTGGCGCAGTGGGAAGTGCCAATGAGGGTTAAAAAAATAAATAAAAAATTAACTCACCTCCACCTATTGATCGCGCAGCTGCCGGTCTCCTGTTCTTGCTTCAGGACCTGTGGTGACGTCACTGAGCTAATCACATGGTCCATTACCATGGTGATGGATCATATGATGTACCATGTGATGACCACAGTGATGTCACCACAGGTCCTTTCACAGGTCCTAAAGAAAGAACAGGAGATCGGCATCTACGCGATCAATTGGAGGAGGTGAGTTAATTTTTTATTTATTTTTTTAACCCTCATTGGCACTTCCCACTGCGCCACCAATGTTTATTATACTGGGAGGGGGCCGCACTCAATGTATATTATACTGGGGGGGGGGGTGGCCGCACTCAATGTATATTATACTAGGGGGGGTGGCCGCACTCAATGTATATTATACTGGGGGGGGGTGGCCGCACTCCAATGTTAATACAAATGCAGGAGGTGGGTGCCGGAGTGAAATAGCCGGCACCCGACCTCTATGATAGGGGGCTGCGATCAGCGGCAGTTAACCCCTAAGGTCCCGCTCCCTGTCATAGAGGTCGGGTGCCGGCTATTTGATTCCGGCACCCGCCTGCTGTATTTGAGCATGCGTGGACGTGCGCGTACTTGTAGGAATGGAGAGGCGGCCCGAGTACTTGTTCAGCTGTTGTGCGCAGGCGCGGCACAGCGATGCGGCCGGACGAAAGAGGCCGTATCCATGGGATACAGAAAACAACAAAGGAATCGCTTTACATGATTTTTTGAATGAAAGGTAGCTTTTGGATAATAACATGGATAGGAAGATATGTTGTGTGGGGGTAAATAGATTAGATAAAACCTATTTTATGAAGTGGGACAACCCCTTTAAGTGCATGCATAGTTTCCTGGCGATTTTTAGGATGTCTTGCAGATGGGTGGAAGACTTCCGGAACAACTTGAAAGCCATATTGAAAACATGTGCCATGCAGGGCACATGGTTGAGCCCTCCTTTACGCAGCACTGACACTGTGTTATTCCCGTTGTTGGTCACCATGGTTCTGATTTTGAGTTGTTGAGAAAGCAAGGATTCGATTTCTTGATGAAGGATACGGATAAGTTCTTCCCCTGTGTGACTCCGTTCGCCCAGGCAAACTAGGTGCAGAACAGCGTGACACCGCCATGCGCTGCACATGTGGTATGCTGGAGGGGTATTATGAATTGTGCCTGCAGTGAAGACTGATGACACGGTGGAGGATGTAATGGGTAATTTTGTCACTTCACCGCACAATGGCTAATAAGCCCTTTTTCTCTCCACTAATACACCACAAAAAGGCAGTAATTTTGTTACTTCACCACACAACGGTTAACAAGCCTTTTTTCTTCCACTAATACACCACAATAAATGCTTTAGAACAGATAACTGCACCGCTGAACGGCAAATAAGCCCTTTTTTTCCACTAATACACCCCAAAAAGGCTTTAGAACATTTAACTGCACAGCTGAACGGCTAATAAGACTTTTTCCTTTCCACTAATACACCACAAAAAAGGCTGTAATTTTGTCACTTCACCGCACAACGGCTAATGAGACCTTTTTTTGCACTAATAAGCCCCAAAAGAAGCTTTAGAACATATAACTTCACCGCTGAATGGCTAATACTTTTTTCCCCACTAATACACAACAAAAAAAAGGCTTCAAAATATATAACTGCACAGTTGAATGGCTGAATGGCTAATAAGACTTTTTTTTTACACTAATACGCCTCAAAAAAGGCTGCAATTTTGTCACTTCACTGCACAACGGCTAACATGACTTTTTTCCCCACTAAAACACCACAAAAAGGCTTTACAACACATAACTGCACCGCTGAACGGCAAATAAGCCCTTTTGTTCCCACTAATATACCACAAAAAAAGCTTTAAAACATATAACTGCAACACACAAGGGCTAATATGACGTATAAATATTTCCTAGTAATACACCCTGTTAATGGCTGTATCACTTGCACCCCAATAAAGAGAACGGTTTGCTGGAATTACAGAGGTATTATCTATTGCAAACCTGAAAGCAGCAGTATAATGGCAATTTGGATCCCCAGTCAGCGCAGCAAGGTGAAATAGGATTGTTCCAATTACGCAGGCTGTACACTCCCCTATTGGACACTGTTCTCTTTTATAGTGTGGAATAATTTGTCCCTATTCTTTCCCTACACTTCTAATGACCTTTCCCTGAACTTCTATTCTAAGTTTTAAAGTCTTTTCTACCACTTTCCCTAGCGCCTGTCACGTCTTTCTCTGCACTAAGTACACTGGAAAATGGCTCAATCCAAGATGGCTGAGGCTCTTTATAAGGCTGTGACATCACAGGGGCTGGCTAGCTGCTGATTGGCTGCATACATGGCATTGTCGGTGATCCCCCATGCTCAAAGTTCTTTGCTCCATGTCCTAATACGTGGGGCAGCCATTTTAGGAAAAAATATGATTCGTTACCACGAAGAATGAGGAAATTCAGATTCGGTGCAAATCAAATTTTTCCTGAAGTTCGGATCAAATTCCACTTCGTCAACTTCGATTGGCTCATCTCAAGTAACTACCATGGGCATTACACCTTATACTAATTGCTGAATGAGTCTCTACAAAATGGCTACTCAACTGAAGATACGGGACGTAGGATGAGACAAGTATGTGGAACAGACAATATATGGCTGTGCAGGATTTAATGAGTAAGGGTCCATTCACACGTCCGCAAAATAGGTCCGCATCCGTTCCGGAAATTTGCGGAACGGGTGCAGACCCATTCATTTTAAATGGGGCCAGAATGTGCTGTCCGCATCCGCATTTGCGGATCCGCACTTCCACATCTGTGCTTCCGTTTCCGCAAAAAAATAGAACATATCCTATTCTTGTCCGCAATTAGGCATTTTCTATTATAGTGCCGGCGATGTGCGGTCCGCAAATTGCGGAATGCACATTGCCAGTGTCCGTGTTTTGCGGATCCGCAAAACACTTACGGACGTGTGAATGGACCCTAATGATTAACTTACTTGGCTGAGGTCTAGCAGCAAACTATGAGTCCCATGCCTCCAAATGAGCTTTTTTCCAGATGTGGCAGGTTGGGATGGAGGCCATGTTCATTCATCTGAAAATCTTCTTTGTTAATATTTTTGCAGCTATTAATTGTACTCTTATATTTGACCTATCCCTAGCACTGACCATTTCTTACTGGACGTTTAAACTATTACTTGTACCCCTATATTTGACGTAACCCTAGCACTCTGTCCCTAGCACTAACCATTTCTTACTGGACGTTTAACCATATCTGATTACATTTGTGCATTAAAAATGTATTTGTTGCTATCCACTTGATGACTATTTACCTGATCATGACTATGTACCATGACCACCGCCAAAAGATCTGGCCACAGATCCCCCCAAATACTGACTTAAGCCTCTCACCCAGTTAAGCCAGTAGTTTCTGCTCTGCACTGATGAGAGGCAATCAACCCAAAACAGCTGTCTGCAGATGAGGTGCTGGCTTATTTGATATCCGAGGTACATCTCAAGGCCTATTTACAGGGTTGAATATTGACTTATAGGGTAGCTGCCTTACATCTGGTAGCATTAGAGGCAGAGCTCATTTGCAACCCTGCAATCCAAAAGGACCAAAATAAATTTACTGTAAAAAAAACCCAAAGGTGACTATTGGCCATGATTTATCATGTCTTCACTCCAGAATGCTGGCTTGAGAAGGTAGAAAAATATGGCTTTTGCAACTTACACAAAAACTTTGTGACTTTTTACAGTCTTACACCATTCCTTCCAGTTTTGAAATATGGGTGGGAAAGTAGACATGGCTAGCTATGTTAATGAGTTTCACTAAAGATTTATCACTGAGACTTTTTTTCTCCAAAAAAAGGTTGCAATCTCACTTCAGGTGTAGGGTGGATTAGGAAGACTGGAGGAGCTTTTCTAGACAAAACTATTTAAGGATAAGACAAATTTATAATACAACATGAGACATTGTTCAAAGGTCTTCAGATATTTGCTGTCATGATAAATTCCCCTATTGTGTTTCAAATGATCTCTATTAGATTCTCCCCTCATTTGGGAGAATTAGGGGAGAATAAGGTGATGTTCACATTAGCCTTTGTCCATGACATTGTACAACAGATACAAATGGCTCACAATGGACCCTTTTAACTTATAGAGGGCACCATTATTATGTCACTCTGTCAAGGTTTCTATTTGTTTTATGATAAAAAAAAACAATCCATGATAAATTATTCTTGCTGTCAAAAGTGCCAGAAATCCCTATAGAAATCTTCAAAACGGCATTTCAGCATCAGGATAGGGGCGGAGGGTAAAATGTCACTTTGCTGCTGGAGTTTTTCTCTTTTAGGTTCAGTAGAGTGATATTGTATGCTTTAATGAAGACTCTAAATTCTTTCTACCTTTCCTCCTAGAAGAATCACCGCTGTCGCCTTACTCCACCACAGACCTCTAATAGGCAGCTTAATGATTGTTTGCATCTCCAGCCAAATATACAGAGAAATATTGTGGATGTAAAATAACCTTTTTGCCACATGTGTTCCATAATCACAACTATAATGAAGAGAAAATGTGATCATTAATAAAATCCCCACTACTAAAACAAAAGCCTGAGGGAAGCCCACGATGAATTCTGAAAGCGTGACTGTTGGTAATGTAATTAGTTCCTCTAAGTACGGGAAGGGCACTAGCTGATATGATCATAGTTGAAGGGTCTTTCAGCCGTACCAGTTTAGATGATTTTCCTTTCCATATCTCCTATCTTGATAAATCTTGGTAGGAAACAGAATATTCTTAATTATGAATACATTAACTAAATTAGTAACAAGAGAAAGATATGCAATTAGGGGATTGTTAATTGAAACAGGAAACACAGCTGTATGTCGCTCAAGATGAATCACATCAGTAATGACGCAGATGTTTAGAAAATGTAATTATATGAGGGAAGCATGCATTGCTGATGTCTCCCAGTCCAACCTTATATTGCACAGTCAAAACGGTTCTCAAATCCAGGACTGCTGGAGAAAAGGGCCTAAAACAAGACAAATTACCCCGTGTGTTATGTGAATTAATGTAGTGTCAGTTTACGCCATTTCATCTGCCGTCATTCACGGAGAGTAAATAGAAAGAAGCAACAGGCATCTGTTCCAGGGTCTACAAATGCGTTACCTGCTACAATTATTTTTTATTTGGCTATATAGCAAGCAGGGTACATATGAAGCCAACATGGGCGTAGCTATAGGGGGTGCAGAGGTAGCAGTCGCTACCGGGCCCAGGAGCCTGAGGGGGCCCAAAGACCCTTGTGGCACATAAGAAGACACACAACACACTGAGGGAAGGGGGGCCCAAGCTGAACTCTTGCACCAGGTCCCATGAGCCGTTAGCTACGCCCCTGGAAGCCAATGATGTCGCTACTGGCAATGGCAACAAAACAAGACTGTGCAACTGTGTTACTTGCTTGAATTTGCAGATTTTATAGATATATGATGTCTCTTCCCAACAGGCAGACATTAATGGATTAAAATCAGATGTGTAGCAGAAATCTGAGGCTGACGCGTTTTAAACTAGTAGTTCTTACTGGATTTTGTTGTCTGCACCAACATGCTTAAAGAAAACTCATCACCTTCTTTTCTTTAGCTTCTATCATCTATACATTGACCTTCCAAACAGGACTAGTGGAGGCAATTGTAAACTGTGATTCAAGAACCCCGAAGAACACATCTGGCCTACTGACTCCTCAGACAGAACCCATGCTAATTCTTAAAACTCGCCCCCGTAGGGCAGTTTGTCATGCATCTATTTGTTACTCCAAATGGCTGGACATGCTAAAATAGATGGAAGATGCGTGTGGTAAGCTGTTTTCCAGATTTGTATGACAATTTTTCTTAGATATTAAAAAACAAAAAAACAAAACATGGACTAATAATAATAATAATAATTCCTCCAACATCAAAGTGAAAAAAATAATAATATATAGCATGCAAACACTAAGTGGTGCAATTTTCACTGGAGATCAGTTTTATACATACTATGTGAACTGGCCTTAGGCTAAATTACAATAAGATGCAAGTTTAGAATAGAAATATGAGAAAAACCTAATCGAGTATCATCTATGGAAAAGTAACAAGTAAAACATCATTGTATGGAAGTAAAGAAAAGGACTTCCAACATGGGCAAAGTGAGGAATTGAGAAAATCAAGAAAAAAGGATGAGAGACGTGGACTTCATGGTATGCTTATGTGAACCTCTATGTAGAATTTACATAAACCAAGTAGAGGACAGGAAGGGCCATGGTGCACTGGATTTGCAAGACCTTCTCACAAGGATTAAGGATCATAGAGTGCATTTTTTACTTGTATATGCTATATGCTCAATACACAATGGCGGTAGTTTGTACAAACTTGATGGCAAGATAAATCAAGTACACCGATTTACATATTGCCCTGCAGATATCAAGAACAGACTTTGGGCCAGATTTATTATTACACTTACATCTTACTCCACTTTTACATACGTCCAAAGTCACTTTTGGCTGTCAGATTTATTAATGGTCCTTTAAGGCCTCATGCACGCGGCCGTCGTTTCGGTCTGCATCCGAGCCGCCATTTTGGCGGCTCGGATGTGGACCCATTCACTTCAATGGGGCCGCAAAAGATGCGGCTCCGTTCCGTGGCCCTGCAAAAAAAAATAACATGTCCTATTCTTGTCCGCGCTTTGCAGACAAGAATAGGCATTTATATTAAAGGCTGTCCGTGCCGTTCCGCAAATTGCGGAACGCGCACGGACGCCATCCGTGTTTTGCGGATCCGTGATTTGCAGACCGCAAAACACACCATGGTCGTGTGCATGAGGCCTAATACTGTGATAAATGTGGTTTGACGGTAGCAGTTTATCCTTCAGTAAGCGGCTTTATGAAAGTCGCACGTCTTCATGAAAAAGTCACATGTTCTATTAAAAAGTCGCGTAAGAAAAGCATGGTCCTCACTGGAGTGAAATTGCGCAATTATTTGCGATTTTTGAAATTGTCGCAATAGTAAATCTGTCTAGAGATTCATTTACATAAGAAAACACGCCCACTTTCAGAAAACTGGCGAGCATAGTGCAGAGCCAATAAAAGTCGCCAATTTTTGCACAGTTTTAGCGATTGTGCAAAAATTTTCGACTTTTTCACTCCATTATTTTGACTTGAGCTAATGATAAATCTGGCCCTTTGTTTTTATAATTAAAGGGGTTATCCCTTAATTATTGTACAAATTAAAATAATATAATTGTATCATATAGTACATGACAATCTATTTCTAACACAGCTAGAACCAGCCCTGTACCTCACATGGAACCAGAGATCTCCACATTCATTGTTCTGCTAGATTTGTATCAAGCTGGCAGCTCTAGGGGAGTGTTATTTCTGCTGGAGCTCTCACCCTATCACAGCTCAGGAGGCAGTTAAAGGATGACACTGAGCATGTGCGGCCATCAAAGTGAGCCGGAAAAAGAAATAAGAAAAACAAACAGCAGGTGGCGCTATACAGATACATTTTATTGAATAACTCAGTGGCTATGCAAAAATTTTTATTACATGCAATTTCAAAAGTGTTTCCAGTCCTGGTGCTGGTTTGAAAACTGTAGAATATGTTTGATGGGACAACCCTTTTAAGGAAAGGAGTAAGAAGAAGGGGAACTGTAGTGCAGTACTGTCTCAAGCAGTGTGAGCAGTACAGTAGAAGACTTTTTATTGGCAAACAGCTATGTGTATCGATACCAGACCTGTCCCTTCATCAGGCTAAACCAATACAAACCAACATGTTTATATTAGTTAGGCCTGATGAAGGAACTGGTCTACACCCAAAACACGTAGCAATTTGTGAATAGAAAGTCTTCTGCTGTATTGCTCACACTGCTGTACATCTGTGGATTGAGCTAGGGCAAGACTACAGTTTCACTTTTTATTTCTCTTTTCTTGCTTTCACTCCAGACCATAATGGGACCCGGCTGGGGACTGTGAGCTGCACCTGTACTACCTGCTTAACGCAGCTGTTATACCCTACTGCAACTTATCCAGGTGAGTGGCCTTCTAGCTGTCCCCCCTCTATTGTATATATGGTCCCTCCTATGATGTGCTCTCCCTTCCTCTATTGCAGTGATGCTCAACCTGCGGTTCTCCAGCTGTTGTAAAACTATAACTCCCGCCATGCTCTGCTGCAGACTGATAGCACTAGGCTGTGCAGGAATGCTGGGAGTTGTAGTTTTGCAACAGCTGGAGGGCCGCAGGTTAGGCATCCCCGCTCTATTGCATGTGTTTTTTTACAATTAAGCATCTTGTATTGGCTACACTAAAACTTATTTTAGTACGTGTACTGCTAGTAAAGCATTAATAAAATCCAGACACTGCTAGCCCAGCCTAGATGCCCATACATAATAATACTCTTTCTATTGATAGTTTCCTATAAGAACACAGTGTATCAATACTTAGTACTACAACCTCATGAATCACCAAAATTACTGGAACCTAGCAAAGTGACAGCTAAATAGTAGTTATCCAATAAATGCTATTTTAAAATTCTAATTATAAAGCACGATTACCTTTTAACATGATTTTAATGAGAATCTGTCAGCAGTTTGACCTTCAAGCTGCTGACAGCACTAAACTGGTAATGTGTAAAACTGTAAATTTTACCTATAAGTGGCTGATCATTTAAATTGTATGATCAAGAAAAAGGAGTTTTGATCCACCTAGCATTGTGATCCCTAATGTCTTCTGGACGTTTCTTTGCTGTAAAGTGTTCTGGTCTCTCCGTCCAAGAGACCACTAGAGCTGTCACTCAAGAGCAGAAAGGAAGAGTTAGGGCGTATTCAGTGAAGAGTATCCACGGAGTGCCCAGAGGACACGTGGATCATAGCACACTGTTGATTGAAACTATTTTTGAACTTTTTGACTTTTTACACCTGTCTTAGGGCTGTTTCACATGAGCGAGTCCATTGCGGGAATCGCGCTCCATGTGTGAGTGTGATCCTCTGCTCTGGACTTGCAGGAGCGCACGGCGTTATCATGATTTATAATGCTATGTGTCTCTGCATGACCTTATTTCCACAGAATCATAGGGACATAAAGTTGTCAGTATGATTCTGTAGAAATAAGGCCATGCAGAGACACATAGCATTATAAATCATGATAATGCCGTGCGCTCCTGCAAGTCCACAGCGGAGGATCACACTCACACACGGAGCGCGATTCCCGCAATGGACTCGCTCATGTGAAACAGCCTTTAGGCTACTTTCACACTTACATTTAACTTTTCTGAGGATCTCAATCGGCAGAGGATCTCAATACCGGAAAAAAATGCTTCTGTTTTGTCCCCATTTATTGTCAATGGGGACAAAACTGAACTGAACAGAACAGAAAGAAATGCACCAAAATGCATTCCGGTTCCATTTGGTTGCATTCCCATACCGGATAGAAAACCGGCTGTCAAGCTGTGATTTTCTGTCCGTCATGGGATGCGGAGCAAAACCGACCCGACATGACACACAATGCCGGATCCGTTTTCTCAAACACATGTCATTGCTATTTTAAAGATACTACAACCAGATCCGTTCATAACAGATGCAGACAGTTGTATTATCAATAACGGAAGCATTTACTATTTAAAACTAAAATGGTATCATTAAACCATCGTGGAGTCTAGGCCCTGCATCGCTTAGAGGTTTGCTGCAATTTTCTTTATAGCCATAGGTGATGATTTACCTGACCATTTTCCAGAAACAGACTAGGCTGCAAATTTAGCCAATCAATTACTGCTAATTTAGCTTAAGTAATACGGTATAGAGCCAGCTAAAAAAAGAACTCTCTAGGTGCAAATTAAAGTCATCTACTGATACCCCTGAGCTGTACATTACAGCTATTATATTTGTTAAACCAGCACAATTCACAGACATTTCCCAGTTGCTGGGAAATGACTACCAATTACCTGAATATAAAAACCAAAGGATATTTTCAGATTTTACTTTGGTACTGAATGCAAGCTATCAGATCCTTTCACAGATACAAATCACATACTGGAAATATTCAGCTGGTATAATTTATCTTATGAAATACTTAACGAGTTTTCCCAAGATTCTGATATTGATGACCTATCCTCAGGACCCTGCCGATCAGCTGCTTACCAAGGACAACGCTTTCTATTGGATAGCGGTCGTGCTTGGTATTGCAGCTCAGTCCCATTCACCTAGGCCACGTGACCGATGAACGTGATATCCTTGGCCTCAGATAAGGCTGTGTCACTCACTGGAGTGCTGAGGCCTCTTCAAACATCTGGGGGTTCAGGTTGTAAGCCTCCCACCAATCTTATATTGAAGACCTCTTCAGAGGATAGGCTATCCATTTCAGAATCTCAGAGAAAACCCTTTTAGTGGCAGTTTCATGTAAATAAATGAATGGGGACATTTTTGCTGAATCTGAAATTTCTTACTACATTTTCCTTATAAAGCAGGACATTTAGTTAGAATATTAATAGCCGGGACATGGTTTGCTGGGACATGGAAAATATTCTATTATGAAGGAGAATCTGCAGTGTATGTAGGTAACATTTCATAGAGGAGGAGGAGCTGAACGGGTTGATATACACTCACCTAAAGAATTATTAGGAACACCTGTTCTATTTCTCATTAATGCGATTATCTAGTCAACCAATCACATGGCAGTTGCTTCAATGCAACTCCAAACTGAATGTCAGAATGGGAAAAAGGGGATTTAAGCAATTTTGAGCGTGACGTGGTTGTTGGTGCCGGACGGGCCGGTCTGAGTATTTCACAATCTGCTCATTTACTGGGATTTTCACGCACAATCATTTCTAGGGTTTACAAAGAATGGTGTGAAAAGGGAAAAACATCCAGTATGCGGCAGTCCTGTGGCCGAAAATGCCTTGCTGATGCTAGAGGTCAGAGGAGAATGGGCCGACCACTCGTTACAACCGAGGTATGCAGCAAAGCATTTGTGAAGCCACAACATGCACAACCTTGAGGCGGAAGACCGCACCTTGAGGCAGAAGACCCCACCGGGTACCACTCCTCTACACTACAAATAGGAAAAAGAGGCTACAATCTGCACGAGCTCACCAAAATTGGACTGTTGAAGACTGGAAAAATGTTGCCTGGTCTGATGAGTCTCGATTTCTGTTGAGACATTCAAATGGTAGAGTTCGAATTTGGCGTAAACAGAACCAGATCTCAACCCAATAGAGCATCTTTAGGATGTGGTGGAACGGGAGCTTCGTGCCCTGGATGTACATCCCTCAAATCTCCATCAACTGCAAGATGCTATCCTATCAATATGGGCCAACATGTCTAAAGAATGCTATCAGCACCTTGTTGAATCAATGCCACGTAGAATTAAGGCAGTTCTGAAGGCAAAATGGGGTCCAACACCGTATTAGTATGGTGTTCCTAATAATTCTTTAGGTGAGTGTATTTTCTGTGAAGAGCCTTGTGGGTGGTCTTATCAGTGATTGACCGCTATCTGTGTAGAAAGGTACATACAGGGTCAGTCATTCATAGGACTGCCAACATCACAACTGAGCTCCAAATAAGCAGAAAATGTAATGAATAAAATGTAGTCAATGAATTCCCATAAAACATATTGATCTACTCAACTTCTCCTGCTCTATGAGATGCTGCCTGCAGATTGTACTGCATTGTCCTGGTGATGAGTTCCCGTTAAGTACAGCATTGTATAGTGATTATAGAACTGGGGTCTAAAATGTGCTCACGTAAGTGATCTTTATTCACCTTTCTGATGTTTTTCTGTTGTGTAGTACACAGATCTACAGTAGAAATTCTATAGTGGTCTATAATTGTGCACCAATTACTGTTTTCTCTAATGATAAGCTAGAATTCTGTCTTCGGTAAGGATTTCCATGCGGCTTTTGTAATAGGTTCTTTACATAATGTCAGGCTAGATCCATGTTTGACCTGGCAATTCATCCACTAGCTCATTTATTTCCACGTAAGGACTGACTAATTAACATCAACACTCCTAAAATACTGTAGTAGTAAGTGTTCACTATGAACGGAAAGTTGCAAAAATGTATGTATTTTACTATTTATTTTATATTCCACAGCACATCATTCACTAACACATTAGGGCCAATTTCCTATTAACATGAATGTAGGAGTAAAGTGGGTTACGCAGAGGAAACAGAATCCCAGTGCTGCAAGAATACAGTGCACAATGCTGCTTCTAAACACTATTACACACTGGTATTGTACAGCTGGTACCTGGATCAGGGCCATATGACTGGCACCATGAAAAAAAGTCTTATTGCAAGCACTTGGCTCCTGTGTCAGGATTAATAGGCACTTGGCGCTTCAGCCAATAGTATAGAATTGGACATTACACCACCGCTTGACTGAAACCCTTTTTTTCAATTAAATTTTCGTCTGTTTTTTAAATATGATCTTATTTGCAATGAATTGTAAATTGTAATACATTTATTATGTACTGTATTTAATGTCAGTCTTTTCCATAAAATAATTACAATTTTTATTCCTTACTTCACAACTTGTTTCATTACAATCTGTTGAATTTTAACATGGCCCCAAACGAAAATGATTTGGGACTTCTTGTATATTTTTTGTGCAGTGTATTAGACTCAGGTCACACTTGTAATAATTTTTCCAATTTTTTTTATTTCCATTGATCTATATGACCATAATTGTATACAAAGTTGCACTATTCAATTCAGTCAAAATGGACCAATTATAGGTCAACATGGGGTAAAAAATAGATCTGCCAAAACCTAAGGAATTGTGCCAGATAATACTGTAAGTCCATCAGATCATAGTTCCAGTAAAATGGAAGCCATTAGGGGTGAATATTTCTTAAACCCATGATCAGGGCTTAGAGGGGTTGCCATGGACCAGTCCAAGGTATGAGATTCCTTTGCCAAATAAACCTACAGCTACATAGTATATATAAAACCTATGTATGCAGTTTCTAATTTAACATAATTGAAATAAAGCAAATGGTTCTAAAAAGTGTAGTTGCAGGAGAAATATACTTTATTCCACACCAATATTAACGATGGGTCTTGTAAAGGTTAAACTGTTCATAAGCAGTGAAAACTCTGTAACTTCTTAGCTTTCAGCTCTCTCATGCAAAAACCGTATCTGAAGTGCGCTCCAATTTTATCACTGTTGGTTAGCAGCACAGGTTTTGCATAGCAGTGATAATGTTGGCAAGGTCATTAAATCCGTGCCTTCTGCAATAATTCATTGCTTTATCTACCCTGATATCTCAACCAGGTATTCTTTACAGTCAGAGGATTCAGTGGCACAGCAGGCAATAAATATACCGCCAAGGACAATACCAAGACAGGTGAGGACAAACAGATTTAACTATCAGGTAGTTTAGAGATGATTCTTTTAACTAAAACGGCAAACACAAAAAGTGGTCTGATGCTGTAATCCTGCAAGAACAGAATATTCCAGGGTATTTGCAACCATTTCAGATTTCCTAAAATTATTTCTGCAGCAAATATCAGCACATAGAGTGTCTTTTCAAAGATGTGATCGCTATCATAAATAGCTGGAGAAAAGTCTAAACATGATTGAGGGGTGCTTTCCGAGTCGTGGCACCTTGTCTTTCTTGTTGAATACTGTGATTAATGATCCTCATATCAGAGCAAAGCTTAATCTGGCAGAAAGTTTAGATAGGGAGCTCTTTATTTTGTCTACTTTGTACAAAGACTCTCCTTAGGCTCCTGTGCACATCGAGAAATATATGAAAGCCAGCAGAAACACACTTGGGCACAAACTATAAATCCAGCTAGCAGATGTTATTGCCACTTCAGATCTTTGGGTTTTTATAATTGATAGATATCTTGGATTTTAACATCAGTTCATTAGATATAAAGAAATTACCTAACTTTAAAAAAGTATTCCCATTTTAAAATGCTATTGTTGTATACACTGAACAATTTGGGTCCATCCATCAGGAACCCCCCCCCCCCACACACACACACCTATGCCAAATGAATAAAAAAAAAATGCCCTCTTTGTTGTCCTCCTGCACAGCAGCACCTGCCCTGCAAAAAATGCATTAAAAAACTTAGAACAATAATTAGCCAAACCCACCTCATATATACATTTTTTGCTACGTCGGACCTGTACCTAATAGTGTTCTACAGGAATTATTATAAATGGCCAAAAGAAATTAATTCTGGAATCTGAGTTGAAAGGGATGACTGAACTTACAGAGTTGCTTAGGGGGGTGAGGGGGCTGAGTCTCACTAGACACTGCTATAGTGCTTGCATATATTCTCCATTGAGGAGTGTTCCTTTCAGGCTGCTCAGCCTCACTGAATACCACACACAGGACTGCACAATTACTATCTAATGTTGACCATGAACTTTGCTCTATAATAGATGGTAATGTGATATGATCCTGTGTACAATATGCCATCATGGATCGCATCATTATCTATTGTAGAGCAGAATTCCTGCTTTACAGTAGATAGTAATGGAGCAATCTAGTGTGTGATACACAGTCAGTCTGAGCAGCCTGAAAGTAACATTGACCAATGTGGAGTATATGCAATTACCAGAGCACAGGGTGTAGTGAGGCCCCACCCCTCTAAACCTCTATGCAGATTTACTAGTGGAGACAATTCATCACAGTCACTTTTGAGGACATGATGCTTGTGGTCATTTTTAATCATTCCTGAAGAACCCCTTTAAAGAGGTGGCAGAAGACTATGAAACAGGTCAGCTTTTTCCATAGAAATAGTGCCACTTTTTTCATGGGCTATATTTGGTATTGTAGTTCCAAATGCTTGAAAGGGGCTAAATTGCAATACAAGACATGGCCTATGGAGGAGATTGCACAATTTTCTCGAATGTCAAGAAACTTTTTTTTAAATGATTACATTCTCCTAACCTTGTTTACCTCAGTGTTCCTGCATATAAACTAGTAAGATTAGTACTGCTCATGATACTTCAATAAATCATACATTACTATGGCTAGATATAGAGTTCTTTGAGCTGTTTGCTCCCAAAGCTAATGCTCTTCCTGCTGTTTCCTATACATCTTATCCTTCAAGAGGTTGTCTCACCTCATCAAATTATATTTATGTGTATAACATTGATATACAGTAAGTAACTTGATAATGTAGATGTACTAGCACTAATGGCTTTGGTTCCCACTATCTTCCTTTTTCTTCCTCCCTATAGACTGCTCTTCTCTAGGAGTTATGGCCACTGTTGCAATGCAGCAGTAGTGGCTGCGTTTGCGCACAGCAAGAAAAAAAAAAACATTAATGGAGCAAGAGAGCATGCGCGTTAGCTCCCATTCCTGGCCACCTCTCAGTCGCCACTGTCATTTACTCCTCTAAGAAAAAGATAGTGGATAGTGTTGGGCGCGAATATTCGAATCGCAAATTTCAATCGCGAATATCGCCACTTCGAGAATTCGTGAAGATTTTGAATATAGTGCTATATATTTGTATTCATG
Organism: Bufo gargarizans; assembly: GCF_014858855.1. NCBI lineage: Eukaryota > Metazoa > Chordata > Amphibia > Anura > Bufonidae > Bufo > Bufo gargarizans. The sequence goes on from NC_058082.1 coordinate 238,668,867, forward strand.
AATATTCTAGATTTTTTTTTCATCAGTAACCTCCCTTCTTGCTTGTGGGCCAATGAGAAGTCTGCAATGTCTTTGTCTGAGCTTAGCAACATCCCTAGCAACCAATAGGAAAGTTGCCTACCCCTTACTATATAAGAACCTCCCAGCAGCCATTTCCTGCAGTTTTATGGAGTTCTGAGAGAGAGCAGTGTCAGTGCTATACTCTGTGCTTTACTGTTTAATTACATTAGTTAGTTAGTTAGCTTATATATAATACAGATAGTTAGTGGGAGATAGCCGCTCATCACTAATCGTGGAAACCAATTAGCATTGGTTGTCACAATATGCACAGGGTCTGCTCCGCTAAGCATGTTAGTGATTCTGATACACTAGCAGCCTCAGGAGCGCACATGTGCAGACAAGGGGCAGGATTATACTATCCCAGCACTGCTTGCCTGCTCCATCGCTCACAGCAGAGGCACTTCCCCCGCTACAGCTAAGAAACTGCCCCAGGAGCAGTGCGCTGAGAACTGAAATCAGGAGGTGAGACAAACCCTTTAAGTATTTTGTATCCTTGAATATAATTTACAGTATATAGTTATATTTTAAAACCGAGTTCTACAACTTTTTGTAAGGAGCAAGCCACTTGAAAATTTTACAAATGATGTTGAAACGGAAAGATATAACTGATTGATATCTTGGATTTCAGTGTATGCTCCTAGAATAAAAGGTTTGCCCACTGGCTGTGCAGCTATTGAAACTAGAGAGCCTGCCGGGTTAAGAGAAACTATAATTTTCTAATAGAACTTAGTTTTTTTACTAAAAGTAAAATTATGAAATAGAGATTTTTATCATGAGTGACTCATTGTGTCCAGAGGTGGACATATCCGGTTGAGTAAAGTAATGTAGTAAGATGATGCATCGGGTTAACAAAACTGTAGAAGCAGCTGTGAACAGCATAAGTTATAGCAGACTCAACTAGAGCATCTGGGGTGAGCTGACAGGCAAGGCAGCTGAACTGTGTGAAGTTCTCCACTGATTTATAGCTCCTGTCAGAAACCTCAGTGAGACAGAGTTGTGTGCTGACATAATGATTGTTTATTTTAAAGTCACAGTAATCTGCAAAATACTATCGCATCTTCTGACAGAAGTCATGAGCTACAAAAAAACGTATTTTTTAAAGCTCGGAAAAATTGGATTGGCCTGAGCAGCAAGGTAATAGCATATCGTACATTAGGCATATCTGCAACCAGCTTGAAGTGTAAGAACTTTGTCCCCGCCATTTTTATATCACACCTTGCACACAAGTAGCAAAGTATTTAAAAAGGTAAAATGCTGCCTGTGCTAACTCATTTTGGATTACAGACTTGTCATGAGTCTGTGAGCTGGTACCAGACCAATTTTTAGAATAAAGCATCCTCAATGATCTCCAAAGGTATGAAGCTTTATTAGCCTATACTCAAAAATGTCTGCACAGCCATAAAACAGAGGTCAGAGGTGCCCATGCACATAAGAGCAAAGTTGTCCAACTGTGATCGCTCTGATTTTGGTGGGACCAGTTGACTATGTAGGAGGTTTAGCAGACTCTACCAAGAAAGATGATGCCAAGGAAAAGAAGTAATGGGCATGTGGTTTACTACTCTCTCCCCATTGACAGCACATGTATGCTGAGCCAAGCCAGGTGTGTATGTGTAAGGAAAGTAGGGTTTAGAAGGCATGGCTGTTGACTGACCACTTTAAAGCACCAAGGGGCATTTCTTTTAAATGAGCACCCGGGGCTTGTGTTCAGAGGTGGGATATCCCGATTTCTGAAATGACCTTCATTGATACGATAATAGTTCTTTTAAAAAGCAGAACATATTATTGTAACACATCTTTATTATAATTAGAGATGAGCAAAGTTATAAAATAAATTATATTCAGCTGTTTCATCAAATTTCACAAAGAAATGTGATTCATGACGAATTACTTTGTCATGAAGCACATTCCTTTCTATGTAGCAGGCGCAACTAAGGGGAACGGGGTTCACGCCGCCCCCTCATCATTGAACCCTTTAGATACCATGTTCATCGTTTTTCAGGGGTTAATCAGGGTAAAAAAAAATACTCACCTTATCCATTTGCTTGCGCAGACGCCGTTGCGGCCATCTTGGTTGAAGACACAGCATGATTGAAGACGTCACGCTAGCGATTTTTGCAATCGAGATGGTCACAATGGCCTCTTTGTGCGAATATGGATAAGGTGACCATGTAATTTTTTTAACTCCATTTCAGGAAAAATGTATTTGTTACCATGAAAGGCGAGGAAATTCGGCTTAGTTGCTAATCAAATTTTCCTGAAGTTCAGATTGAACTCAATTTGTTTGGCTTCAATTCGCTCAACACTAAATATAATCACATGTTTTTATAATGCCATAAATTAATCAGAATTTCTTTTAATTAGTATTTAGGGTATTCAATTAATTTAAGTTATCAAGGATTTTTACATGACATACAAAGAAGGGAATATTATAACTAAAATTTGTTGTAACAAAATAAAAAAAAATGGTTATTTATCTACCCAACTTTAACACTGCCCTACTGAACCTAGTCAAAAATACAGCAACATGCTTTAATAGGTTATGAGAATATAAGAGGAAAATAAAACTTTTGGAATGCCAGATTATAAGCTCGTAGTGTAGATTTGGGGCAACTGCCATTCTGTGAGTCCAGCTGCTAGCCCCTGTAGTTAGAGACTCCAGGGCAGTGGGATAGTCTTTTAAGTCTCCATGGATGCACATGACCCCGACTTTCCGGCCAGTATACTCCGCTGACTGTACCAGGGGAACCATTACTAGGGGCACCAGACTCCCTGAGTCCACCAGAGCCTCCGCTGGAGTGTCTCCTACCTCCACCTGGCACAGGGGTATCTGCTGCACACTGCTTCCTGGCATATTGCGACTGATGGTAGCCATAGTTAGTATCCATGGGTTCCACCTGATGGGGGCAGTCCGTTCTTACATGGGCCGGCCCCTATTGGCTCTTCAAAAGACTATTGGAGCCAGGTCCATAGAGGGTACACTCCAGGTGGGTTTGGTTGGTACAAGTCGCCGGGTCTGGGATGGAGATTTATGCGGTTTGACTGCCCCCCTCCCAACAGAACCCCCTGTAACAGTCTTAGTAGCTTCATAGCGCTTCACCAGGTCCACCATTTCTAGGACGTTGCTAGGAGACAGCTGGCGATCCAGTGCTGGAGAGGAGGTGCCAGAGCCCTCCAGAACATATCAGCCAATAGTCTACCCAGCACAGCCGTGGGACTCGGCACATCAGGCTGTAGCCACTTTTGCAAGAGGTGGAATAAGTCATAATATTGGCTCTTCACAGGCTCAGCCGGCTTAAACCCCACTGATGTACCCGCTGGGCTCGGACCAACACATTCACCCCCAGTCTTGCCAAAATCTCAACCCTTTACTTTTTGGTAGTTGGCCGCTTGATCGTCCGGCAAGTCAAAATACTGCTATATATATATATATATATATATATATATACAGTATCAGTGATCAATTAGGAACTTTAAGTGTCCCTAAAAAAAAAAAAAAAAGTGCCCCAATGTTGTAGGCCTGGCATGCTCAACCTGCGGCCCTCCAGCTGTTGCAAAACTACAACTCCCATCATGCCCTGATGTAGACTGATAGCTGTAGGCTGTCCGGGCATGCTGGGAGTTGTAGTTTTGCAACAGCTGGAGGGCTGTATGTTGGGCATCCCTGTTATAGGCAGTTCCAAAGTGACAGAAGGCAGAGCCAACACAAGTAGGATGGCCAGCAATACCATATTGCAGCACAAAATACTGCCTCTGCAGAGCTAAAGAATGCAGTGCAACACAATAAACTGCCCCAACGGCATAAAAAATTACAGTGCAGCACAAAATGATGCCCCAGCAGCACAAAATGCTTCCTGATAAACTGCCCCTCTGTCGTGGCCAGCAGCAGATGCACATTCTGTCCTCCTACTATGGTTGCCTCAGGATGGCCATATAGCTGAATTCAGGAATGAGGAGGGCAAATGTGGTCAGAGGCCAGGAGATATCTCAAGTCTCTCTAACCATATCTTGCCTGCCCATTGCAGGACTTAGACTCTAGGATACTTGAATATCTCATGAATAAAAGCAGTCACTATAACCTGTTAGATTTTCTTCTAGCCTGTGGTTATAAAGAGATATGGGACTGCATATGCCATATTAGTTTATACAACTATCTGTCACTGCTTTTGAAATATATTAGGAATTAATTCAAGAGAACCTTGAGTTCAACTTCTAGAGAATAGGAATTAAGCACAGTGGGCATTGTGTTGCCCACATATGTGACATTGCTGTACAATATACTTGGCTGAATAGAGAAGAATTGAATTTTTGACCTCTGGAAATGAATAATGCATTTAGAAGAACAGAAGGGTTTGACAATTGTTTATTGCAGGAAAGTTTCTGCTGTTGGAATACCACAGACGTTATGTCAAGACATATTAAATCCATAGTATAGGCAGTAAGGATTCATTTTTTGCATCTTGTTAATCAGCTGTGTTATATATTTCACTGTATGTGTTTGCATTTACATACTGTATGTAGACTGTATCTTATTTACCATGCTATTACATCTTTTATGCACTATTTTGGCTCTGAGATGTCTGCCAAGTATGCACAGTATGTACCATAGAGGTAAACCTTGCAGATGCTAAGAAGACCAAAAAAAGGAAAAGACGCTAGATTAGATTGATCAGATTATATTCCACATGTAGTTTATGAATTTAAGACAAAAATAAAGTGTTAACTGATCCAAGGGCCACACTGCCTCACCTTTCTGAAAAGTATGGAACAAAGGCTTTCAAGCTTTAGGCACTACTAGCATAAGCTCAGCCCCATTCACATTGTAATAATAATAATAATCCTAAACTAATTAGCAACCTAGTCATTTCAATGGAGCTGACCTACAAAACCAGACACAGCCCATAGACAGGTGTGGTGCTGTTTCTCAGCAGGTACTAAACCAGAGCTCTGACACAATTCAATCAGCATGGACAGCATCAGTGCTCTGGTTCAGAGAATCACATTCCTCAACAGTGTATGGCCACAATAGTATATCGAGAGCTGAAACTAGTGGCAAAATTACTCAGGAATCGGGAGCCTCAAAGAAAAAGTGTTGACTACTGCCAGGTGAAGGTGGCTGCTGTTTTTGGAAAACATGATAGATCTTCTTCTGATAAAAAAAATGGTCTCCTGCGACGCATCAACTCCACCTGAAGTCAAGTCTTGGACTAGACATGCACAACTGGTTAGTGGCAATATTTCTTTGATATAATTTTGTTGCCAGAGTCTACCTAAGATGCCTATAATCTTACTTTGAAGGACAATTTATGACACTAAGTTCTAACAAAACTGCTTATGTTGGGGGTAAGAGGATTCAAGAAGGGTAGTCTCATGTCCAACAAAAATAATTTTACAGGGGACATCTGGTAATCACTTTATCTTCTGCCCCTGTAGAACTAACTTAGTGATATCAATTGGGAAAGCCATCTTTTCCTTGTCATTGAAAATACCTCATGATTGAATGTCTATGGACAACGAATGCTGCTGAATCCAGCTATAGAATCCATAGACATATTTGTATAAAGATCCTGACAAATTACTGGTGCTTCCCATCCAATTGCTCTCATACCATAATATACCTGCTATGGCCCTCTGAAGAAGATGTTGTAGATATGACCTGCATCTCCTTATTGCAAAAGTTTTCGGTGTGTTAATCAACTTAGGTGAAGTGGGTGGATGTCCTTTTGGCAAAAAAGAGGGTTTACATTATTTTGTGACTATGACACCCTGTGGTTAACATGTACACCTCAGCTCTCAGCCCCCTAGTATGGAGCAACCAAGCTAGCAACAGCTGCAAATACTATTGTACAATAATGACAAACATTGACTACGGAGACGTAAAGCATGCAGAGTCCCAGGAGGTGCTGCCAAGACAAGCAGTAAAGTGCAATGATAATTCTGAACGTACTGTTTTGTAAATGAATGAGAAATATTGTAGGAGTATGTTTTTATAAGAATAATGAACTGTGTAGGCATATATACTTAAAATAAACCACAGTAAGCACAATACATAATATACAATAAAATGAACTACCGAAATATGTAATACACTAAACTACACTATTTAAATACAAAATAAAATATACTAATAAACTAAAACTATGTTCAATATAATTCACATATTCTTTTTATAAAATAATATAAAGCTTTATTATTATGTATCTTACTAATAATATACCCACAGAATATGTCAAGGTATTGTAGGCTGCAGTTTTAAAATCCCACTTTGTCTCATTTTCATAGGCATGATCACACTCCTGACAAAGAAACATATGTTCTGTGGCATTAAAGTTTTGGAGTCAGGATTTTGGGATTAATTTGTCAAGGTATTATGCTGGTCTTACAAAAACAATTCAAAGTTAGTCAATGTGAAGAATGCTTGAGTAATTTTACTTTCCTGCACAGGTGGATAGAGAACATATGCTGCTTAGGAAACCAGGAGAGACCATGGTTTAAAAAAAGAACAGAAAAAAAGCCATAACTCGGAAATAGTTTATAGAAAAGCAGGGTCATTTCTGTTAGAACAGCAATATACTTAAATGTTTATTGAATGTGAGTATGTTAAAAAGAAGGCTAATTTAATATAAAAAATCTAAAACAAAAATAAATAAATCTCCAAACCTTTCTACTCCATGTGCCATCTCCCTTTATGAGGTAGCCAGAATTGGAAATGTAATTATATACCAGCAGTAGTCTTTCCACACTTATAAACCCCAGTGTCCACAGAAATGGGGCATGTCTACTATGGAATGCTGTCTCAACAGAGTCTTAAGTAATTCCAACTGGAAAGTCAGATTTTTCTTTTTTTTTGCCACTTGTGAGGTCATAAATAATAGTGATAATAGAGAACCAGGTGACAATCTAAAAAAAGATTTGTCTTACGAGATATGAAAATGCAGCAATTCAGAAAAGTCGGGGATATTAGATTTTCACTTTCCAGATTTTACCATTCCCTTACTGTGCATTGAGTTCATTCTTTACTATTCCCTTACTGTGCATTGAGCTCATCCTTTATTCATCCTTCCAAGATCTACCATGATGTATGGTCATATTATGTCCCGAGTACATTGAGATATAGTTGCTATTTGTTCTGCTAGACTTTGGAAAGATTTACGGTACCTATATGCTATGGAGCACATTTTGTCGAACCCACTAATTGTGATGGAATATACTGATATTTTAATGTTTATCAGAATGTTGTTATGGCAAATGGCCTCTGAAGTTTCAGTAGAATTAGCTGTTGGCTGACAATTATTTCATGTATTTGGCTACCTTTAGTATCATAATTTTCCAGCTATTGACATTCAATAATCCAAATATCAATGATTTATTAGTAAGGACAGATAGATCTCCTTTGGAAAATATGGAATCTATTAACTTAAAGTTATGTACCTAGACTTTAGAACAACTATTTAAAAGTACTCTAAATGGCATAAAATATTTTTTTATATTATACACTAGCAGAAGGACCCGGCTTCGCACAGTTATATTTGATCTATTTAATTTAATGTTTCTGTGTGTCGTTAAAAGATATCCACAGTATCCCCCATAACTGTGACCTCTACAGCACCCCACCCCCTTAACAGTTAACTCCACTGCCCCTCACTACTTAACACTGACCCCCCCACAGTGCCCCGCCTCCTTACAATAGGACATCTACAGCAGCCCGTCCCCTTAACTTTGAGCTTCACAGCAGCCCACCCCTTTAAGGCTCCATTCACACGTCCGCAACGTGTTTTGCGGATACACGGAGCCACGGATCCGCAAAACACGGAAAGTGGCAATGTGCAGTACGCATTTTGCGGACCGTACATTGCCGGCACTAATAGAATATGCCTGTTCTTGTCCGCAATTGCGGACAAGAATAGGACATGTTCTATTTTTTTTGCGGAAACGGAAGCACGGATGCGGAGGTTCGGATCCGCAAATGTGGATGCGGACAGCACATTCTGGCCCCATTGAAAATGAATGGGTCTGCACCCGTTCCGCAAAATTGCGGAATGGATGCGGATCCATTTTGCGGACGTGTGAATGGATCTAAGGCCTCTTTCACACTACAGTATGTTGAATTCAGTGTTTTGCGTTCTGTTTTTAACGGATCCGTTGTTCAGTTTTTTTGGTTCTGTTGTGTCTCCGTTTCTGTTCCGTTGTTCCGTTCCATTTTTCCGTATGGCATATACAGTAATTAAATAGAAAAAATTGGGCTGGGCATAACATTTTCAATAGATGGTTCAGAAAAAACGGAACGGAAACGGAAGACATACGGATGCATTTCCGTATGTGTTCCATCTTTTTTGCGGACCCATTGACTTGAATGGAGCCACGGACTGTGATTTGCGGGCAATAATAGGACATGTTCTATCTTTCAACGGAACGGAAATACGGAAACGGAATGCATACAGAATTCATTCCGTTCTTTTTGCGGAACCATTGAAATGAATGGTTCCGTATACGGACCATATACGGAACGCAAAAAACGGACCGCAAAACGGAAAAAATAAACGGTAGTGTGAAAGAGGCCTAACAGTGAGTTTCACAGCACCCCACTCCCTTCTCAGGGGCATTCCCCCTTAACAGTGACCTATACAGCACCCTGCCCCTTTAACAGTGACCTCCACAGTGCCCGCCCCTTTAACAGTGACCTCCACAATGTCCGCCCCTTTAAGAGTGACCTCCACAGTGCCCGCCCCTTTAACAGTGACCTCCACAATGTCGGCCCCTTTAAGAGTGACCTCCACAGTGTCTGCCCCTTTAAGTGACCTCCACAGTGACTGCCCCTTTAAGTGACCTCCACACTGCTCGCCCCTTTATGTGACCTCCACACTGCGTGTCCTTTATGTGACCTCCACAGTGCCTGCCCCTTTAACAGTGACCTCCGCAGTGCCCGCCCCTTTAACAGTGACCTCCACAGTGCCCTCCCATTTAACAGTGACCTACACGGTGCCCGCCCCTTTAACAGTGACCTCCACAGTGCCCGCCCCTGTAACAGTGACCTCCACAGGGTCCTGCCCCTTTAAGGCTAGGGCTACACGACAACATGTGTTGTGCAACATTTTTTCTCAACAATTTTTATAATGATAGGCTATGGTGTTGCACTGTGACATGCGACATGTTGCGACTGCGACACGACAGTTGCAAAACAATCCATCCAAGATGGATGCATGTAGCAGAGTAGTTGTGCCCTATGTGTTGTGCAACTTGGGTTGGCTGGGTTGTTATGGAAACCTGGAGTAAAACTGTGTGTATGTGGAGACTAAGGATCTGCGAGCTTCTTTTGGCTGATAAGGGACATGTGACCGTGTGTATGGCAGTTGGGATATGAAGAGAAAGACTTGCAGGCTTGTATTGGCTAATGCAGGTCATTTTTGGGAATATCTCAGGAACGGTACGTCCTAGAGAGCTGTGACCCCCACAAGATTTCTTTCCATGTAGCAAGGGATGTGTATACCAAGTTTCGTTGAAATCGATGGTTGCGTTTTTGAGTCATCGCGAAACATACATACATACACACATATATATGTCCTTCTTTATATATAAATTTTTATTTTTATTTTTTTCAGGTGTCTATTACACTTTGGAATTCATACAGTTGAATTCCACTGACATGTGTATGGTAGAGATGAGCGAAGTTCTCTAAAATTTGGTTTGACTGCTTCGCCGAATAAAAAAACAAAACGCTTTGTGATGAATTACTTCGTCACAAAGTGCATTTCTTTGTAACTAGTGGGTGCAATGACCGGGAATGGCAATTGCACTGCCCCCCAGCATTGAACCCCTCAGATGCTGCATCTGAGATCCATATTAGAGCACTTTACTGTTTGAAAATTAAAAATAAAAACTATTTGCTACCATGGAGCACGAGGAAATTCGGCTTCACTGCGAATTTTTCCTGAAATTCAGATTAAAGTCCACTTTGTGAACTTTGATTCACTCAAAACTAGTGTATGGCAGTACGGATTCTATTGGGGCTGCCCTGAGAGCTCCACAGGCAGGAACACATATCACTTCTCCTACCTGTGCCCACTTCGCTATGCTAAAGCCTGGCATAGATGTGCTACCAGCTATCAGCAAACTTCGATAACAATGAAAAGTTCCAAAATCAACCAGGGAAAACAGAAACACTTCCCTAAAATATAACCTTTATAAAATATAACCATTAAAAACTCCAAATTCAGACAAGACTACAACCTCAGAAAAATACTCTGTCCTAGCTTACCCTACCTAAGGGCTCATGCTCATAAACTTATTTTTTTGTCTGTTCCGGGTTTTTTTGCAGCCCGTATGCAGAACTGTTAACTTTAATGGGGGCGTAAAAAACGGAAATGACTCCATTCCGCCCCCAAAAATAGGACATGTCCTTTTATTGTCAACATTATGGACAAGGATAGGACCGTTCTATTATGGGCTGGCTGTTCCTTTCCGCAAAATTCAGAATGCACACGGCCAGTATCCGTGTTTTGTGGATCTGCAATTTACGCACCTCAAAACAAAGGTCGTTATGCATGAGCCCTAAAGTGAAGTAGCCCTGACCAGGGTGATCTCACTGTTTTTATCTAGTCCTCCAAAACCCTGAACTCATTGGAGTGGGAGGCTGATATAAGTGGGATCACTCATTAGCATTAAGAATATGTCTAGGTCAATAGTTACAGTCCAACCCTGTATTAGAGAGTAGGGATTCACTTAATCTGGAATAATTATAGACTTATTAGAGTATAGATGAACTATACACTGTACTTATAGTTCCTCCTAGATATATCCTATCTGGGGTTCATCAGGGGCTCAAAAATGATTAAGATGTAATATATTCAAACAAAAATAGCCTATTCAACCTAGATGGCATTCATGGGGTACATAGCGACAGATGATAGTGACCCAAGGTCTCTATATATGTATATAGCAATAGCTAGTACATAGAAGCAGTACTGAAAAAGGTGGTGGGGTGGCCAGTCTAGCTCTGTGCACACAGCTATGTTCAATCTACTCCCGTTAAAGGGAAAAAGACTTGCCAACACAGTCTAAGTTATACCTACATAAGGTGTCCATAGGATATAAATCCAAATCACAGATATGATGTCCCGCTATTCATTGCCATCGCCAGAACATTGATAGATGTGCATAGATGTGCTATGCCAGGTTTTAGAGGAGCAGGCACACACAGCAGCAGCGCCATACAGAGCTCCTGGCTATGCTCATTCTGCTGAAGCCTTGATTAGATCAGCGAGTGGGCACAGGCAGGAGCTCTGCATAGCACATTGCTGCGCCTACCTGGCACATCTATGCCAGGCTTTAACAGAGCAGAGCTGGCACAGGTAGGAGCACACATTGCTTAGAGCAGATCCAGTGGAATATGTACACCCGTACACTGCTGATATGTCAGCGGTGTTTGATTGCAAAAATTCCACAGTGTGATGGACACCTGAACTTCGAGTGTCTATTTTGTGTTGAAACATGAAAAAATTAAATAAGGTATAAAAAAAAAAACACAACACTTTATGCCATTTAGAGTAGTTCTGAATAAGGTGCTGGCTTAAATTTAGACCAAGTGAAAGTTGTAAAACTGTGAAAATAAACAATATATTGAACTTAACCCTTTCAGGACAAAGCCATTTTCACCTTTCTGCCCAGGCCATTTTTAGCAAATCTGATATTTTATGTGGTAATAACTTTAAAACGCTTTTATTTATCTAGGCCATTCTGAGATTGTTTTCTCGTCACATATTGTACTTCATGACAGTGGTAAAAATGAGTCAAATTTACCCTAAATTTAGAAAAATTAGCTAATTTCCAAATTTCTATTTCTCTACTTTTATAATAGTAATAACTCCAAAAATAGTTACCACTTTACATTTCCCATATGTCTACTTCATGTTTGGATCATTTTGTGAATGCCATTTTATTTTTTGGGGACGTTAGAAGGCTTAGAAGTTTAGAAGCAAATCTTGAAATCTTTCAGAAAATTTCCAAAACCCACTTTTTGAAGACCAGTTTAGGTCTGAAGTCACTTTGTGAGGATTACATAATAGAAACCACCCAAAAATGGCCCCATTTTAGAAACTACACCCCTTAAGGTATTCAAAACTGATTTTACAAACTTTGTTAACCCTTTAGGTGTTCCACAAAAATTTATGGAAAATGGGGATGAAATTTCTGAATTTCACTTTTTGGGCAGATTTTACATTTTAATCAATTTTTTTCCACTAACAAAGCAAGGGTTTACAGCCAAACAGAACTCAATATTTATTGCCCTGATTCTGTATTTTACAGAAACACCCCATATTTAGTTGTAAACTGCTGTACGGGCACACGGCAGGGCGCAGAAGGAAAGGAACGCCATATGGTTTTTGGAAGGCAGATTTTAAGCTGCCATGTCACATTTGATGCACCCCAGAAACTCCAAAAAAAGACCCAATTTTGGAAACTACAGGATAAGGTGGCAGTTATGTTGGTACTATTTTAGAGTACATATGATTTTTGGTTGCTCTATATTACACTTTTTGTGAGGCAAGATAACAAAAAAGCTGTTTTGGCAGCGTTTTTATTTTTACCTAAGGGGTTAGATCATGTGGTATTTTTATAGAGAAAGTTGTTACAGACGCGGCAATACCTAATATGTATACTTTATTTATTTATGTTTTACAAAATAACAGCATTTTTGAATATAAAAAATAATGTTTCAGTGTCTCCATATTCTGAGAGCCCTAGTTTTTTTTATTTTTGGGGCGATTGTCTTAGGTAGTCATTTTTGTGGAATGAGATGACAGTTTGATTGGCACTATTTTGGGGTGCATATGGCTTTTTGATCACTTGCTATATTACACTTTTGGTGATGTGAGGTGACAAAAAAAGGCTTTTTTGACACCTTTTTTTTTTTTCCTTTTACGGTGTTCACCAGAGGGGTTAGGTCATGTGGTATTTTTATAGAGCAGGTTGTTAAGAACGCAGCTATACCTAATATGTTTTTTTTTACATTTAACACCTAATATGTCCTTTTTTGCATTTAACACAATAAAAGCATTTTTGAAACAAAAAAAATAATGTTTTTTTAATTTTTTGGGTGATTGTCTTAGGTAGAGGCTAATTTTTTGCGGGATGAGGGGACTGTTAGATTGGTACTACTTTGGGCGCTTGGTGTTGCACTTTTATTGATGTAAGGTGAGAATTTAATTTTTTTAGCACAGTTTTTATTTAATTTTTTGACGGTGTTCATCTGAGGGGTTAGGTCAAGTGCTATTTTTATAGAGCCGGTCGATATGGATGCGGCGATACCTAATATCTCTGCATTTCTTTTTTTCCCCAAATTTTTTTTTAACTTTATTTTGGGAAAAATACACTTTTTTTTTTACTTGAAACTTTAAATTCATATTTTTTTGGGCGGTCTGTATTGTGATACATTGACTTCAAGTGTATTACAGACTGTAATACACTTACAGCCTGCTTGCCTATGAGATACAGGGTGCTGGATCTCACAGGCTCTCCCGGAAGACAGCCACAATGCCTAAAAAAGGCAGCTTCTTCCGTGCACGGACATCGCACGTGCCGCGGTCAGCGCTGACCGTGGCCGTGCCGGCGCATACAGCCGGCTAAGAATGACTGCCATATCCCCTGCCGCGGATCGGGTGAGCGCAGCTCCTGCACCCGCCCGATCAGCACGCCGTACATGTATGGCGCTGGGAGTTAAGTCACATCCAGTTGCTCTGTACATGTACGGCACTGGGCGTTAAGTGGTTAATAATTTCCATTGTAATCGTGTCTGGAATACTGATGCACCATGTTGGAAGTAGCTCACATACAGAGAAAATTTGTGTCATTTCATTTAACAAAACAACAGGGCATAAAATAAACACAAACAGAGCAAAGGTAATGTAGATTGTAACATCATTACTGCAAAACAAACCTATAAAATCAACTGAAATATTTCCAAGCTGTAAATGAATCCTAATTAGGGGCAATGTCATTGTGAAGGTGAAAAATATCATACATTACAAACAATTTTTAAAAATAGAAAGCAGCATTCAAATACGAAAAATTGCACTGAAAAGAAAAATCATATTTTGTATATTAATGATGTTATGAATGTTAATCCAAGGGTAAGAACTCAGTCCGCTTCAATGCCTATTGAGGCACAGTACCTTAACCCCTTAGTGACCAGCCTGTTTTGGGCCTTACTGACCAAGCGTTTTTCTTCCTTTTTTCATCGTCGCGTTCCAAGAGCTATAATTTTTTTATTTTTCCATCTATATAGCTGTATGAGGGCTTGTTTTTTGCGGGACAAGTTGTAGTTTTTAATAGCACCATTTTGAGGTACACATAACTTTCTAATTAACTGTTATTAAATCTTTCTGGGAGGGAGATGGGGAAAAAACAGCAATATTGCCACTGCGTTATAAATTTTATGGCGTTCATTTTTTGGTATAAATAACATAATATCTTTATTCTCTGGTCAGTACGATAACAGTGATACCAAATACATATAGTACTTTTTTGCAATAAAACCCCTTTTTTTCAAAAGAAAAAAGTGTTTTTGCATTGCCGCTTCCCAAGACCCATAAATGTATTATTTTTCTTTCTATGGAGTTGTATGAGAGCTTGATTTCTGTGGGACAACTTGTATTTTTCATTGGTATACTTTTGGATTAAATGGCACCTTTTGATCGCTTGTTATTACATTTTTTCGGTGGCAACTAAGAATAAATTAGCAATTCAGTCTTTTTTTTTCTTTTTTTTTGTGTCGTTCACCGTAGGGGATAATTTACATGATATTTATGTAGTCCAGGTTGTTACGGATGCGGCAATACAAAACATAATTTATTTATTGGATTTTTTTATTGGATTTTTTTATTGAATAACATTGTTTTACTTTTTTTAACCACTTAATAGTCCGACAAGGGGACTATAATAGATAGCTTTTCAATTGATTTTAAAATGCAATGCATTATCCTTATAGTGCATTGCATTTTAATGTCAGTGCTATTCTGAATATTGATCAGCAGATTTTTTTTTTGCAATTTTTTTCATTGAATGTATTTCAATATTTTCAATGGAAAAAAAGCTTTTTTTTATGGGATTTTTTGTTGTTGAATAAATTAGTTTATTTTTTATTTTTTATTACTTAATAGTCCCACAAGGGGACTATAACAGACATCTTTTTGATTGCTTTTAAAATGCAATGCACTATTCCTATAGTGCATTGAATTTAATGGCAATGCTATTCTGACATTGACCAGAGAGGGGCGGCCCAACCTAAGGCCCCCGAGTGATCGCCGTAAAAAGGCGTATGGGTGGTCACTAAGGGGTTAATGTAGAATTAAGTCAACTAAAGAGCTGATTTAAAAACTACATTGAAAACTAAAGTGATTCTAGAATTGTGATATGAAAACAGCATTTGCAGAAAAATTGTGAAGGGAATAGGTCACAAGAAGCTTAGTACCTAAACCCCCAGGAGTAGTGACTGCAGGCACAATTATTATTATTTTGTTTAACTTTATCTCTACATAGGGGATTTTATGCTCTGACTGCTGAGATGATGTATTGGGATTTGTGATCAGCACAAAAATAGTGTTCAATGGTGAACTTTCATGTAAGTAGCTATATGGGTCGTACCAGTTACAATGGTGACCGGGCACCTGACCCCGTGGCGCACTGCCAATTACTGTATTTTTCACTTTGTAAGAAGCAGTGTATCTTATAAAGCAAATATTAGTGAGAGCCTCCATTCTCCTCCAGACTGACAGAGAGGGGGGTAGCTGCTCATATCTCCGGTTTAGTACCTTAGAGCTAGAGATATGGAAACACATGGAAAGATATCACAGTTAGAAATCAGGATGCAGTGAATGAAGCTGAAAGTGAAAGTAAAAGCAGGTTTTACCTACTCAATATCTCTTCTGTTGCTTGAACTAATGTCAGCTTTCAAACAGGACCAGCTGCAGGCTTCTAGCTGCTACAATGGAGGAGATAGCAGCATCTAAAGCAGCCCTCCCCTTCCACTTCTGCCCAAGCTCATCTGGGGCAGAACAGGTATGTACTTTTCCCACAGCTGGAGCTGAGCTCGGGCAGAACAGTTAGGTGGTTTAATTACCAGTATAAGGGTACTTTCACGCTTGCTGATGGCATTTGTTAGACGAATCAGGATCCTGATCCGTCTGACAAATGCATTGAAATGCCGGATCCGTCTCTCTTGTGTCATCCGGAAAAACAGATCCGGCATTTATTTTTTTCACATATTTTCTGCGGTCTGAGCATGCGCAGACTGCAAAAACGGATCCGCTTTGCCAGAAAACTTGGGGCTGGATCCGGCATTAATGCATTTCAATGGGAAAAAATGACGGATTAGGCATTCCGCCAAGTATTCATGAATTTTGGACAGAGATAAAACCGTAGCATGCTGCGGTATTATCTCCGTCCTGAAAAGACAAAAAGACTGAACTGAAGACATCCTGATGCACCCTAAACGGATTACTCTTCATTCAGAATGCATTAGGATAAAACTGATCAGTTCTTTTCCGGTATTGAGCCCATAGGACGGAACTCAATGCCAGAAAAGAAAAACGCTAGTGTGAAAGTACCCTAAAAATATGTATTATTAATCAATAAGGGGTTTATCTCCAACATTTCCATACTGGTTGTCTCTGCTCAATATTTTGCTTCTGATGTGGGGAAATTGCACATTATAGTACAGATTTGTGCTGGCAATAAGTGCCAGATTGCTATTTGCCAGATTGAAAGACTTTTGCTGTTGAACTTTTTATTCAAATGGCACAACTAATGTTATACTTGTAACAGCGAGGTCTCCTTAAAATAAAATGGTATGTAAAAATCCATCACATCTAAAAAAGAATGGAGTTAAACAATATCTTGACCTACATTCTAATTTTTACTACTAAAACTAATTTCAATGTTAGAGTTTTATAGCTTGTAAGAGAATTGCGACCACTTATAGAGCTCGGAAGATACAAGCACCTGTCACTCTAATACCCTGGTGCTCCAGTAAAGGACTACTCATTTTTAAGAGGGGAGACCTTTTGTTCAAGTTCATAGATGAAGAAAATCTAAAGGTGTCCTTTATCATTGAGATGAAAAACTCAACGTAATGCTTTGCCTCTAGCTGAAGCCGAAGTTCTAAAGGTAAGGCTGAATATAGTGATAAAGCTTTTGATTAAGAAACCACCAAGGAACCCAATCAGGAACAAGAAACAATAGGAATATCATTTCTGTCTTGATACAAGTCTCTTTTTTTTTTTTTACAAAGGAACCTATTGTGTCTTAGAAGGGGTATGAGGTCCTCTTATGTTAACATATGCACTGAGCCCACTCAGGAATTTAAGCAACTCTGTCCATATGTGGTGGATTTTTTTTCTTTGCAGTCTCATTAAAAAACACAGTTTAGTGTATGTGTCAAAAATATACTCTAATGTTGGGAATCTCATTATCAACTTCGAGTGGGATAGAAATTAATTATAATGACAGCAGATTCCCACACTTGGCACCTGACCTCAATTACATTGAGGTCATTTAAAGGCAATGTGTCATGAGAAAATGACATGGTTTAAATTACTTTTTTATGTCAAGTTTTTTGTTTTAATTTTTCATGTAACTATATTTAAGTAAAACCTACCTAAAAGTGGTCAGTTTTCGTATTGGTCACTGTCCCTAATAATGTGGAGACTTTCTGTTCTGTACAGGTAACTTTTCAGTAGCCATCTCATTATCATGACAGGCAGAACAACAATGACATATATCACCTCTGTATAGATAACACAGAATCCACCATTCATAACAGTTTGACTACTCCCTCCTGACCTCTGCGCAGGTGACAGAGCATGCCTAAAAAATCCTCCATAGAAGTTAATGAGTTCTCTCTAGTCTATTGTGTCTAATGGCCAGTGTGACCACTGTCTAAGAATAGGAAGTTTTGCATATTTGTGGCCAGTATGAGCGTGCAATCACTGATATTGATAAACGGTATTAAAATTAAAATAACAAATCTTTATTACCAGTCGGGTTAAAAATGTATTAATCCCTTTAAACAAATAGGCTAATTAAACGCTGAGGTGGGTAAGTGTGCATCATGGGTATAGTGTGTATGTATACCCCACGCTGCATTGTGTATAAGCTAAGTATCTGTGTCCTACAACTTTTCCCACCTCGGATGTGGTGTCACTATATCAGCTATGGCTGTAGTGTAATTAAGCCCCAGTAAAAAAAATAAAAAAATAAAACACCACTAATAACAAATACATACATTTTTAACTTGACTGGTAAAGATTTGTTATTTTAATTTTAATACCGTTTGTCAATATCAGTGATTGTATTTGAAAGTGAGACAGTAAAATATCCCTACCTATACTTTCTGTGACCTGTTCCAGTTTGAACATGACATAATTTTGGAATGACTTTCTAAATCTAGATAGAAACATTAAAAATCAAATCACTAAAATGTTACACAAACACACACACACACAACATAAAAACATGATTTAAACAATAGCTCATTTTCCGATGAGACATTCCCTAATATGTTACTATATTAGACCACTGGTTGTCTTATAGCTAGGGTCTCTTATGGAAGCAAATGTTCATTTCCCCTGTTCTGCTAACCACAGAGGAAATGAAGCTTGGAATGGTGCCCAATAAAATCATTGATTTGTTTGTGGAGTGTATGGACATGCAAAGCTCATGATTAAGGACTCTTGCACACGACTGAATGGCTTTTTCAGTATTTTGGGGTCCGCAAAAAACGGATCCGCAAAAAATACGGACGACATCCAAGTGCAGAACGGAACAGCTGGCCCCTGATAGAACAGAACTACCCTTGTCCGTTTTTTGCGGACAATAATAGGACATGTTCTTTGTTTGAACAGAATGGTAAAACGGAAATACAGAAATGGAAGGCATACGGAGTACCTTCCGTTTTTTTTTGTGGATCCATTGAAATGAATGGGTCCGTATACGGAATGCAAAACATGGAACGTTAACGGGAAAAAAACGTTTGTGTGCAAGAGGCCTAAGGGACATTCTGTGTAGCTGCTTTGTGCTCTGGCATGGGGGTCCTTTATGTACTCAGAATGCCACAATAAGGTTTTTGAAAATTGATTTTCTAACCCCGACTATGCCTTTAACATAACATTTAAAAATATCTTCGACAATTAGAATGATATTCCACATTGGAAATTGGTCCTGCTGTTGTAACTATTATTCGGGCGCTGCATTCATGTGATTTCACATGATGAAACTTTAAGCAGTACAATTATAGTATTTAATCAGTGAAACGCATTAAAGAAACTTCATAGATATTTTTTTTTCCACATTTTCAACCAACTAACATTTTTAATACTATGAATTTCATGCACATAGGTACATATACAGACTATCTGAACAATTAATGAAATTGATGAAATGAACTTTACTATCCATAGAAGTAAAAAAAATAATAATCAGATTACCTTTTATACAATATAAATCCTTAAGAAAAATGCTCCACCATGAGCAACAGGATTTTTAACTGATGTAATCTGTCTGCACACCTATAAATGAATCTAAGAAAGCACTTTACCTGTAGCAGCTTCCACCTTGTGTTTAAATCTTCCAGGCGGTTAATATTATAAGGAGATAACTGGATGTCAGTCGCTTTGAACTGGTACGCAAGATCATTCACTTGATCAACGTTGTTTTTTATCGGTGCTATTTCTGCTCTGAAGGCCTAGAAAATAAAGACAATGTAAAAAGACATTATAAAAAATGACGTTTACACATATAAAACGGTCTAATAATTGCTTGGAATTAATTCTATGCTTGTTTTAAGGGTACGGCCACATGGAGCGGCAGTGATCTGGTTGGGTCGTGCGGCCAGTTAGCCAGCAGCTGCCTTTCATTGAGACAAATTTATTGAGAAGCCTGCTCCTCTTCAGAAGTTGGCCACATTTTACTCCAACAGATTTCTTATTAACCCCTAAGTGACCAGCCTGTTTTGGGCCTTACTAACCTAGAGTTTTTCTTCCATTTTTCATCGTCGCGTTCCAAGAGCTATAACTTTTTTATTTTTCTGTCTATATAGCTTTATGAGGGCTTGTTTTTTATGGGCCAAGTTGTAGTTTTTAATGGCACCATTTTTGGGTACATATACCTTTCTGATTAACTTTTATTAACTCTTTCTGGGAGTGAGATGGGACATTTTATGGCATTAATTTTTCGGTATAAATAACATAATATCTTTATTCTCTGGGTCAGTACGATTACAGTGATACCAATTTTTTTTACATTTTACTATTTTTTGCAATAAACCCTCTTTTTTTAAAAGAAATTTTTTTTTTTTAACTTTTTTATTTTTCTTTCTATGGAGTTGTGTGAGGGCTTGGTTTTATTAGTATTTTACATTGGTATCATTTTGTTATTACATTTCTTCGATGGCAACTAAGAATAAATGAGCAATTCTGTCATTTTCTTTCTTTATTTTTTACGGCGTTCACCGTAGGGAATAATTTACATGATATTTACGTAGTCCTGGTCGTTACGGACGTGGTAATACCAAACATATGGGGAAGATTTTTTTTTAGCAATTTTTTGATTGAATGTATTTTAATATTTTCAATGGAAAAAAAGCGTAATTTTTTATGGTATTTTTTTTATTGAATAAAGGGGAACAAGGGGAGTATAACAGACAGCTTTTTGAATTCTTTTAAAATGCAATGCACTATCCCTATAGTGCATTTAATTTTAATGGCAATGCTATTCTGACATTGACCAGAGAGGGGCAGCCTGCTGGAAATTACTCAAGGCTGGTCTGGGGCTTACATCAGACCCCAGGCAGCCTTCACACACACATCGGCGATCGAATATGCGAGGTGCCGATGGGAGACAGAGGGAGTCTGCTCCCTCTGTCAGCACTTTACATGCAGTGGGTGCCATTGCCCGCGGCATGTAAAATGTTAAACAGCCTGGATCAGCACTACTGCCGGTCTGGGCTGTTAGAACAAGGCTGCGGCTCTCATGTGAGAGCTGGGTCCCCGCTCCCGGCTCCCCGCTGCATGGGGAACCCATGCAGTGCTTAGACTGGGCCGCTGTAAAAAAGTGGCAGCCCAGCCTAAGGCCCCTTAGTGACCGCCATAAAAACACGTATGGGTGGTCACTATGGGGTTAAGATTGGTGTATGAAATGCCAGTCTTTAGTAAAAGGAGACTGCATATGGAAATTTCTCAACCACGTATAGAACATCTGGCCACAAATGCCAGTAAGAACATCAGCAAAAATGGAGTGAGAAATACTGTGAAAACCTATGTGTGCATCCAGCCTAATTGTGTTAGAAACATAAGCTATACTAATTTTTCTGGTTTTCCGACACAAACACTTTCACCCCTCCTCTCTGTCATCAACAATACACTGATTTATCACATTTTACAAAATTAAACTGCTCTACAATGCGATAAAGCTTTTCCTTTTGTAAGTGGCAATCATCAGAGAAGCTTTTATCATTAATTCCTTCCTCCTGCCATTCATACCCTCCTAGGTGGTATTGGCATAGAAGGTACACTGCAATGCTCATTATGAACTTACTGTATTGTAAATGAATGTCAAATGATACAGAAGTGAATCGCAATTAGAGCTTCCATTTCAGATGAAGCAATCAATGGTTGTACGGTGTAGAATACACACAATTGTAGGAATGCAATAGCTTGTGACAAAACAGTTACATTCACTGCTTGCTTTGCATGGAAAGCAAATACGAGTACAATGAAGTCTGCTTGTTTTGTTTTTTTAGTATCTAAAATATGTTTCCTTAATTTTAAATGTATGCCAAATATCTAGCTTTTGGTTATTACTGCCACAGCAGGGTTGCCAACCAGAATTTTTCTTTTTTCTAGACAACTTAACTCAAAATCACGGACAGACAACATTTTTGACGGACAAATTGGAAAACGATAATGAATCACAAAGATTGTAAGTAATACTTGTCTGTATCTCAATATACTGATAACAATTCATTACTAGCATTTACTGTGAGCTCTAAAATGATAATAATTGCCACCAAAATAATCTAGTCAAGTACCACCAGCCTCAAAAAAAATCACAGACACCTTTTTTTTTTCACAGACATAGGCAAAAAGTGCCCAATATTTCTGGACAGTTGGCAACTCTGAGCTACAGATGTTAATTCATCATATATCATATCTAAGAACATAAATGGGATGAGTCCAAGGTATAGCAAAGTTTCTTCTGAGATTTCTGGATATAAAGGCAGAACTACTAAATTGCAGTAAATATTGCAACTTAAAGTGCCCATATACCTTCCATAACTGTCAACCAAGCACTTGTTTGGCCATAGCTGACTGTTACTCTATCTTTGGCCATATATGTGTTATCAGTGGGGAGAGAGTTCTAAACTGCTGCCAGACTCTTTTGGTGGCTTATCCCCTGGGAAAACAATAGGATCAGGCATTGAAATTCAATGTGGCCAATCCTTCTCTCCCTCCTAACATCATCTGTTAGTGGAGAGTTGGGGAGACCCCATACACCTTTGATTGTTTGCCGGTCCTGCATAAAATGGCGGGTTTGTCTAATACAGGGGTAGGCAACCTGTGGTACTCCAGCTGTTGTGAAATGACAACTCCCACCATGCTTTTTTGTTCTGCTCTTCTAAAATCTCTTATAGAAATCAGTGGAACATGCTGGGAATTGTCGTTTCACAACAGCTGGAGTGCTGAAGGTTGCCGAACCCTGCTCTAATATGTGAGGTCCTTTAGACAAAAGTGGGAGTAATAGAATACAAATTTGAATATGTATATAGGGACATAGCTGTAGGAAGTACAGATGTAGCAGCCACAACCTGGCCCTGAGGCCATATAAGAAAACACTAGTACTATACGTACATTGCACATAGTCAGTGCATGCCTTAGCTGCAGATTTTGTGTTGCAGCCCAGGAGCTTCACGTTAGACCTCTGGAAGTATGCATACTGTTTCGGGAACAGTGCATGAGAAACCCTACGGACCAGTGGCTATACTGTTTTTAGAGATAGTAATCACAACCCAAGGTAAAGAGTCCACATATGGATTTTGCACTGGAATACAAGGTACTTTGCAGCTATAGGGTTGTGACTGCCACTATTGTATCCACAATAGGGGAACCGTACTATACACGTATTAATCATTGGCCTCTATAAAAGTTGTAAAAATGAGCATGCTCCTATAATGATGGCTACAGGCATTCAGGATTTTTCTATGTATATCTCCATGGCAGTAGGAAGAGAAGCAGGGAATTTGGAGCTATGAAAACAGAACTACGACCTATAAAAGGACATATTCAGAAATAATAAAAAATAATCCTTGACCTGTCTAAGATAAAAGGTAGACATTCACTTTGTAGCATTTTATTACGTTCTAGGTGTAAATGCTGTGCATATCAGTTTAAGGAGAAAATATTTCTGCTCTTGGCTATAATTTCTGCATGATAATCTCTCTGTGATGCACAATTTCCAAAAGGTGCTGGGTTCCAGTTTGCAGTTAAGACTTGTAGAATTGTTGATCACTTGAGCAGTGAAAAACAAGTGCATTTAGTCAGCATTCAGAACAATTTCCCTCCAGGCTACTTTCTGTGCTGCTAAGACATGAACTACGAATGTCCATTGCCTTGCTGATTGGCACACAAAGTAGTTAGAAGGGAAGAGGATTAGATGCAATAAGCTAGAAATTAACAAATATAAATATGATTGCTGTGATGCTACACACGTGTTTAACTCCCATGTTTATTCACTTCACTCTGCACCATATGGGCAAGGATGCTAATCTTTATAAACAGAAATAAAGTCACGGCTTCTTAAAGTTAGAAGAAAATGTGATCTTGATATACCCATATATTTATCGAGCTCAGCAGTAATCTCCTTTTTTTGAACTAATGTCTACAATTGTTTCCCTTTTAATCTAAATAGATCCAAAATTCTGTAGCAATTAATTTCACAATACATCTTTACATGGATCATAGCTTTATTTATCTTACACAAAGTTAAAAATGTCAGAAGTTTTGATTGGTGGTGGTCCAGGTGCTAGGATCCCTACAATCACTGAAATGAAAGGGCAGAAGTACTCAGATGGACGCTGTGATTCATCTGAAGATGTACTCATAGGCAGGAATTTATCAGGGCCTTTTGAGCGCCAGTTTTGTGGAATACATTCTTTCTTCTTTGCCAAATATTTTACAATGGTTTAGGTCTTTGCAGATCTCATGGCACTTAAGGGATTATTAGGAGTTGGTCTGGCCTCCCAGGGCCAGACAGATTAACTCTAATTTATGCCAGGAATTTGACCACTCTAACTGGTATAGATTTGATTTTCTGTCATACAAGCTGCCAAATTATGAGCCAAATTTATTAACAGATCTGCATCTAATAAATTTGGCACTTCTTCCTCAATATAATTTTTTATATGAATTTACCCCATTGGTTTCTATTGAAACACTGTACCTGTGATATACATATACTGATGTTAGACAAGAGGGTCTGGCTGGCAGCCTTCATTCAAATTCATCCCAAATGTGCTTGATGAGTTTGAGTTCAGGGCTCTGTGCAGGCCAGTTCTTCAACACTAAACTCATCCAACCATGCCTTTATGGACCTGACTTTGTGAACTGGGGCACAGTCAAACTCAAATAGAAAAGGGCTTTCCCCAAACTTGGAATGATAAAATCGTCCAAAATGTCTTGGTATGCTGAAGCATTATGATTTCCATTCACTGGAATTAAGATGCCTAGGTCAACCCCTGAAAAACAACTCCATAGCATTATCCCTCCTCCACTAATGCAGTCAGACAGGTAATGTTCTCCTGGCATTCACCATAACCAGACTGATCCATTATTCTGCCAGATAGAGAAGCATGATTCTTCACTCTATAGAACACATTTCTACTGCTCCAGAGTCCAGAGGCAGGGTACCTTACATCTCTCTATCTGACACTAGGCATTGTGCTTGGTGATGTACGGTTTGCATGTAGCTGCTCAGCCATGGGAACTCATTCCATGAAGCTGAGGGTAAACATTTTTTGGGTTAATGTTAATGCCAGAGGTGGTTTGGAACTTAGCTGTTATTGAGCCAGCAGAGCGTTGGCGACTTGTACCTGAGCACTTTGTGAGCCCACTCTGTACTTACACATGCTGACACTTTGTGGCTGAGTTGTCTGTGGTTCCTAAAATATTCCACTTTGTAATAATATCACTCACAGTTATCATGGAATATCTAGGAGGAAAGACATCTTACAAACTGACTTGTTGCAGTGGTGGATTGGAATCCTATTACAGTACCACACTCAAATTCATTAAAGGGACTCTGTCACCAGTTTCTAACCCCCCCTTTTAAAACTATTGTTCTCTCCATGGTGCCCTTGTCATTACAAAGCTGTTGTTATAAGATAAATCCGCCCTGTAGTTTTGATAAAAATCGCTTTTATCTTACCTGTCAATCTTCTGGATAAGGTGCCCAGGGCGTTTCTGAAGGTCTGAATCTGCCGCTCTCCGCCTCCGCCGTTGGTGCCCAGCTCCTCCCATGATCCTTTCAGCGCCACCTCGATGTAATGAAATCCGCCTCCGGCTCTCCTCAGTGCCCCCTCCTCCTTTTCAAAGATCCCGCGCGTGCGCACAGGCCTGTGCCTGATGCGCCCGTGCGGACTTTTAGATTCTGCCTCGTTGAGCGAAGTGCGCATGCGCGCGCACGTGCGCGAATGCGCGCGAGTGCGCGAACGCTCAACGAGGCAGAATCTAAAAGTCCGCACGGGCGCATCAGGCACAGGCCTGTGCGCACGCGCGGGATCTTTGAAAAGGAGGAGGGGGCACTGAAGAGATCCGGAGGCGGATTTCATTACATCGAGGTGGCGCTGAAAGGATCATGGGAGGAGCTGGGCACCAACGGCGGCGGCGGAGAGCGGCAGATTCAGACCTTCAGAAACGCCCTGGGCACCTTATCCAGAAGATTGACAGGTTAGATAAAAGCGATTTTTATCAAAACTACAGGGCGGATTTATCTTATAACAACAGCTTTGTAATGACAAGGGCACCATGGAGAGAACAATAGTTTTAAAAGGGGGGGTTAGAAACTGGTGACAGAGTCCCTTTAAGCTCTTGAAAACGAGCCAATCACAAATGTTTGTGAAGGCAGACTGCATGGCTAGGATTTTATATACCTGTGCCAATGGGCCTGAAAAGAACTCCAGAATTCTGTTATTAAGAGATGTGCTCAATACTGTCCATATAGTGTATATTATGAAAAGATTTTGTAGCACTTGTATATTCCTACAGTCTGCATTTTCAAAAACAAAACAAAAAAAACTATACACACATACTGTATGTAACGGTCTTGAGTAGGAGTCCAAAGTATGCAGCAGGATATTTTGGAAAGTTTTAAAGATGTGGACATGCAAAGGAAACATCTTCACACACAAAACATATTTTCAGTATGCAGCCCCCATATGCTAAACAGCTGGGCTACTACTTATAGAACTACAAGCAAATAGGCTAGACATATTATAGTCACTTTTTTGCAAGTAAACAGACTTTTTTGAAACTGACTGTATGTTGCACAAAACACCAGTTTACTTGAAACAAATAACCTTAATAATTTCCTTACGAGATACCAGACAAAATATTTAACTGAGTAAAGAGATTATAGAACAATTACTGCTGCAGAGCCAAGACTAACATTTAATAAATCAATATATTCCATTACTGCCAAACTGTGCAAGCAGCCTAAATAGCCAAACATGATCTTAATTCAGTGCCATGGGAAATCGGCAGCACCAATGCTGTTATACCTAGCAAGCAGCCTAATATACTGCATATCAACCTATAAATTCTCAAGGAATCACTCAGGGGGTAAACATATCAAAACTAGGATTTTCATTATCAATTTGTGCAAACAACCACCTAAAGGGTTAATATGCACCTGTAGTTTTAGGTGACATTTTTTAGAATAAGCTGTCATATCTGTGTACACGAGGAATATCAATTGTATTTTCACTAGTTTCACCTGTGTACTGTAGATTCTATCAGTTTCCCCTGACCTACTAAGTGGAGATTGCTTGCTATGATGTCTCCCATACACTGCACAGATAGAAGCCAGGACATACTGCTCCACTATTTCTCTGTAGCACACTCTTAGAAACAGCAGTTTGGAAGACATTATACAGTGGTACTGAGCAGTGATGCGGTGAATTCAGCACAGGAGTGAGATAGAAGACTTAATATATATATCCTGCAGCAATGTCTATGTGTCTCTTCCCTTGTCTAATTCACTGAAAGGAATCGACGGTTTAAAAAGCAAAAACAACAAAACTTTATTTATATTGCTGGTTAAAATCTATTAGTCCCTTGATTGAAATGAATATGGAAAGGCTCTGGTGAGAGTGTGTATGGGGGAGGGGGTGGGGGGGGGAAATTCTCCAACCCCCACGATTTAAGTGGACAGTCAGCTGGCTGTTTGTACTATGTCTAGTGAGCCAGAGCTGATCCTCAGTAACAAAACCTCTCTACCCTTGTCTCACTCAGCATCTGCTATCTCTTTCTCTTCCTATCTCCATAAACTTCTAAGGGCAACATGAAACCTGATCTACATTGCACTGTCAGATTTTATTTTTAATTAAAACATGTTCCTAAAAAGATCCCTGTCTTCCTGACCTGTAAGATGATGGCAGCCATTTGGACAGATTCATCTGATTTTAATCACAAAAATTTCAGATTTAGCTGGAATCTGATTTTTTGAGAAATGTAATAGAAATTCTGTATGTTTAGAATCAATTAGCTAATCTCTAGACAGTGCCCATTTAAAAATATTGACACAAGTTTGAAATCTAAGGTGCACACAGGCTCTCAATCCTCATGCCATGTTAGTATATTGGATCGTGTGAAATAAAGTCATCCATGTACGATATATATTTGTTTGTTACATTGTGCATTTATGGTGTTGTTTGTTGACTTCTGGTGGTGACCTGGCTCTCCACTAGACTATTATACTGTAATGTACATAGAGGTTTGCATAAAATAGATGTATTTTATAGGACATACATGTGTGATAATATTACATAATTTAGTAAATCAGGGTTATTTAATATTGTTCTAAACAGCTAGTGCCAAAACCCAGGAGAGATAAGGATGGTGTAATGTAATTGAAACAGATCCACTTACACCAACATGGTAGCACCAATGAATTAGGTAAATTGCATGCAAATAATTGTATGTACAACAGGGGCTGCTGGTAGTCTATAAGTGACATATGAAAGCAGACAAACAAAATTCCAAAATCAATGCCAGAACCACTGTGCTCCCATATACCTAAAAACAAATAGTACCCTGATGAATATTCCTTGCATGTATGAACTCTTAAAGGCTAGGAGTACGCCAGCATGATATACTTTTTATGTATAGTCCACATCTTCTAGTTAAAAGCCTATATGAGGAGCTTTACATATCATACTTATGAACATATAGCACAAATTAAATGAACCTGAGGCTCTTCTTGTTGCAGGCTGAAAGTCCCCCTTTACCTTTTTTCTAGGTTTGGTTTCCAAGGAAGTTGTCCTTCAAGAAGGAACTAGTCCTTCAGAGTTTTAACATCCATGAAATCTGTAACAGAGTGCTATTTGTTTTTATGGGTATATTGGAGCACACTAGTTCTAGTATTGATTTCCATAATTGTTATTCCAAACTGTTTCCTGACAGAAATTAAGCAGAGTGGTGACATAGATATGGCGAAACTTAATGCTAGCATTTTATATCCTTCTCCTGGCAGGTGTTGTTGGTTTGGTCATTTAACTTCCTCTATTTATTACTGCTTAACCCTTTTGGGGGTGCGGTTTATAGCTTCAGTTTCTGGACTCTGGGCTAGCTGGTTGTTGGATCTCAGTTGAGCTCCTGGCGCTGCCTTTGCTCCATGTGAAGTTAAGTGCTGTCTTCCCTATTTGTATTTTGTTTGTTGTATTTCTCTGTCTTTTGAATCTAGGCCTGAGGGAGACTCCTGTTCATCCTTTTGGTGGAGGAATAGGTTGTCTTAAGTCCTGTCACAATACTATGGCCCTACTGGGTGTTAGGGCTCTAGGTTCCTGTGTATGAACTTTCCTACCATCGAGGTCAGTTCATACTAATAGTTAGTCAGGACTTGGATTAGGGTTATTCTAGGAGGTGACCTTCTCCTTTGCCCTAGTTTTCAGGCCTAGTTCCTATTCTCTTTCCTCCTGTGCTCAGTGTGGAGTTTCCCACCCACACCGCATCCGTGACACAGCTATGATTTTAAAACAAAGATGACGATAATGGACATTTAGAAAATATACTGTTTATCTTATTAAAGATTTGGTAAAATGTAGCTATGGTGATGAGACATATTAATGTCACAATAAGAATGAGGAGTATGTCACACTCAAGAGCCCTTTTGACAGATACAGGCTGTCATTACTGTTATCAAAATCTAAAATGAGTTTTTCTCTATTTCACTGCAAGAAATATGTACGCGAGGCAGAGAATATTAACCACCCTCCTTGCTCCCCCTAGAGTATCATCTGTGAAAGAAATCTGCACTGCAGGGATTTTATGGGAACAGTAATATCCTAATATTAGCAATCAGCAAAAGTTATCAAGACATCCTATATGAAGTGAAAGCGTTACTAGAAGCACGTAAGGGGAAATTTACAAAACCAGTGTAATGGAAAACTGGCTTAGTTGCCCAACCAATCACATTCCACTTTTCATTTTTCAAAAAAGCTCTGAAAAACTAAAGGTGGAATCTAACTGGGTGCTATGGGCAAGTAAGCCAGCTTTCACATAAACCAGTTTTGATAAATCTCCCACAAAGAGCCCCTGTGTCTAGATTAACAGTCCGTCTGCAGTCCCCTTATTCTTAGTTCAACCACTAGTACCCCCTAAACATAGGCCTTCAATTTGTTTTCCCAGAAAACCTCCCTTTTTTTGCATAATAGGACTACTGTAACATGTTAAATGTGTGAAATTGAATGGCGTATAGACCGTGCGGTCCATAACAGCAGTATTATCAACAGATTTGTAGAAATACCAGGATCTTCCCCTCTCCTTCACACTCTTTCAGAATGCTAAAGAAAGTAGTTTGCTTGTCTTCTTGGTTTGAGTTAATAGCAGCTCTTTTGCTGTAATGGCATACCTGTTAAATCCATTTCCAAAAGCATAGCTTTAGGGGAGAACATAGGATCAGCCTGGATTTGTAAAGCTTGAGGCAACTGAACCAGCAAAGGAGAAAGGTCAGGGAAAAAAAAAGCCTTAGAATAGGTTATGGCTGTATCCAGTTAAGTCATTTAAGTATTTTAACCTCACTTGTTTACTTGTACACTTTACCTGAAACTCAAGCAAAAATATCTTCATACAAAATATACTGTATAACAAATAATGCCCGTCTGTCTAGATCTTGTAATCAAAGAGTTAAAAAGGCAGTTATACCATTGCCACTCCTTGGAAACCTGTCATTAGGGTATATTTACAGGCAGTGGCAATGGTGCTGTAGAAAGCTGGAGAATTTCAGCACCAATTTTCCACAGAACCACTGTGGAGACCTGTCGAAGAGGCCGCGGCATAAAATCAACCAAACCAACCTCAAAGTTATGGAAATTCGATTCGGTTGATTTGCCAAATTTCACAAAGAAATTTGGTTTGTGATGAATTACTTCATCATGAAGCGCATTTCTTTGTATGTAAGGGGTGCAATCGTAGGGAACGGAAATGGCGCTGCCCCACCATCATTGAACCCCTCAGATGCCACGCTCATCAATGACCGCAGCATCAGAGATTAAGGTTGAGGGCTTTTAGGAGATAAACATAAAAATATTTCCTTATTTGTTTGATCGCGTAGAGGTCATCGCGGCCATCTTAAATGAAGACACCACACAAATTAATTAAAACAGATTTTACAAACTTTGCTAACCCTTTAGGTAAATGGGGGTGACATTTCTAAAGTTCATTTTATTTTATTTTTGCAGATTTTAAATTTTTTAAATTTTTCCTGTAATGCAGACAGGCTTAACAGACAACCCTCAATATTTATTACCCTGATTTTATTATCCTGTAGGTTTTAGAAACACCCCATATGTGGTCATAAACTGTTGTATGGACAAACAGCAGGTTGCAGAATGGATGATGTGTCATATGGTTTTTGGAGGGTAGATTCTGCTGGAATCGTTTACGAGCACCATCTTGTGTTTGAACAGATATTGAGGTAGACCTACAGTGGAAACCTTCAAAATGTGACCCCAGTTTGGAAACTACACCCATCACGTCAATTTTTGAGGAGGTGTAATGAGTGCTCTGATCCCACAGGCATTTCATAGAATTTAGAAACACGTGACTATGAAAATGAAAATTTAAATTTTTTTCAAATAAAATGTTTCTTTAGCTCCAGATTTTTTTTTTCAAAAGGGGTAATAGTAAAAAAAAAAATTACGCTACAATTTGTTATCCATTTTCTCCTGAATACCAACATCTCACATGTATTAATAAACTACTGTATGGGCAGATGACAGAGCTCAGAAGAAGGAACACCATATGGCTTTTGGAATGCAGATTTCACTGGAATAATTTTTTGTCTCCCTGGTACATTTGTGGAAACTACACCCCAAGGAATTTTAAAATGGCTCAACAAGCATCTCATTGAATTTTGAAAACCCTGGCTGTGAAAATGGAAAATTGCATTTTTTTTTACACGTAAGGCCCACGTTTTTCATTTTTACAGTTAGTAACATGTGAAAATAACATCACAATTTGCTATCCATTTTCTCCTGAATATAATAACACCTCCATATATGGTCAAAAAGTGCTGTATGGGCACACGGCGGGGCTCAGAAGGGAAGGATCACCTCGTGCATTTGAGGCCTACAGAGGCTCTTAGGTTAAATTTAAAAAAATAAACTGCCAAAAAGTGACCCTATTTTATAAACCACACCCCTCACAGAATTTACCAATGGGTATAATGAACATTACACCCAACAGGTGTTTTACAAAATTAATTCAAAGCAGATTGTGCAAAGTGAAAATTTTTATTTTAACATAGATACAGTTAGGTCTATATATATTTGGAGACTGACACAAATTTAGTTTTTTTTTTTACCTGTTTACTAAAACATATTTGAGGGTATTCACATTAAAATTGTATGAAGGGTTTAGGAGTTTCAGCTCCTTTACATGTGGAAACCTATTTTTAAAGGGACCAAAAGTATTTGGACAATTGAATCAAAGGCTGTTTCATGGGCAGGTGTGGGCAATCCCTTCATTATTTTATTCTCAATTAAGCACATAAAAGGGCTGGAGTTGATTTGAGGTGTGGTGCTTGCATTTTGAAGATTTTGCTGAGAAGTAAACATGTAGACAACAGAGCTCTCCATGCAGGTGAAACAAGCCATCCTTTATCTGCAAAAACAGATAAGTGTTGCTACACTATTAGGAGTGGCAAAATCTACAGTTTGGTAAATCCTGTTAAAGAAAGAAAGCACTGGTGTCACGGACGGTGTACAGGAAACAAGACAATGCAACATGCATATATGACTCACTGGATCCAAAGCTAAGGAATCAAAAGGGAGACCCCTGCACAAAACCTGGCACTTTCCCTGGCTGCTCAGCCTATGCAAAAATCCCAGAGGTGGATGGTTGCATATCCATGTACCTCGACTATATAACACCTGAACACCCTACAATAGTGAGGGGACGCAACCACCGGCTCCCTACACCAGACACGGAGGGAGTCAGGGTCACCTGGGATCCAGCAAACAGAAAATAACAGATAAAAGTACAGAACTTAACTTAGTAGCAGACTGGGAAATAGGATCAGCATGCACACACACTCCAGGAAGAAGTATAAGCCGCCCAGTAATGCATTATGGGGAGGAATTTAAAGGGAAGCAATCAGTCCAACTACATGACAGCTGAGAGAGGCTAACGAGATGAGGAAAAGAACACCACAACAAAGAAAACTCAAGGAGGAGGTTCTGAAAGGCTTCTGTCAGAGCTTCTCAGCTGTCTGGTTGTGACAGTACACCTCCCTCTACGAGTGGACTCCGGACACTCAGAGCCCACCTTCTCAGGATGGGACCTATGGAAAGCCCTGATGAGACGAGAGGCCTTAATGTCCGTCACTCGGACCCTAATCCTCTCCTCAGGACCATAACCCTCCCAATGAACAAGGTACTGAAGAGAACCGTGGACAAGACGAGAATCCACAATCCTAGAGACCTGAAATTCAAGATTCCCATCAACCATAATCGGAGGAGGAGGCAAAGGCAAGGGTACAATGGGCTGAACATAAGGTTTCAATAAGGACTTATGAAAAACATTATGGATCTTCCAAATCTGAGGAAGATCAAGACGGTAGGCAACAGGATTGATGACAGACAGGATTTTGTAAGGCCCAATAAACCTAGGACCCAACTTCCAGGAGGGAACCTTCAATTTGATATTCTTGGTAGACAACCACACCAGATCACCAACATTCAGGTCCGGACCAAGCACACGTCTCTTATCTGCCACACGCTTATATCTCTCACTCATGCTCTTTAGATTATCCTGAATCTTTTGCCAAATAGATGACAAAGACGAGGAGAATCTGTCCTCATCAGGTAAACCAGAAGACTCCTCTCCCGAGAAAGTCCCAAACTGCGGATGAAACCCATATGCACCAAAAAATTGTGACTTATCAGAGGACTCCTGACGACGGTTATTTAAAGCAAACTCAGCAAGGGACGAAAAAGAACACCAATCCTCTTGATTCTCCGCCACAAAACAGCGCAGATATGTCTCTAGATTCTGATTGACGCGCTCTGTCTGGCCATTCGACTGTGGGTGGAAAGCAGAAGAGAATGACAACCGAACACCCAAGCGAGAACAGAAAGCCTTCCCGAATCTGGAAACAAACTGCGTGCCCCTATCAGAGACTATGTCTGAAGGAATACCGTGCAATTTGACAATGTGATCAATAAATGCCTGCGCCAGCGTCTTAGCATTGGGCAAACCAGGAAAAGGGATGAAATGCACCATTTTGCTAAAACGGTCCACCACCACCAGAATCACAGTCTTCCCCGAGGAACGAGGCAGGTCCGTTATGAAGTCCGTGGACAGATGTGTCCAAGGACGGGAAGGAATGGGTAAGGGAAGGAGAGGACCTGATGGCCGTGAATGAGGGACTTTGGCACGAGCGCAAGTCTCGCAGGCTGCCACAAAACCCTCAACCGACTTACGAAGCGCAGGCCACCAGAATCTCCGAGCGATGAGATCCAGTGTGGCTCTTGCCCCCGGGTGCCCAGCAAGGACCGTATTGTGGTGTTCCTTAAAAATCTTGTGTCTTAGGCCTCATGCACACGACCGTATTTTTTAACGTCCCGCAAAACATGGTTCTGTTGTACCGTGATCCGTGCCCGTTTTTTCTTCCGTGGGTCTGCCGTGATTTTTGGAGGATCCACGGACATGAAAAATGAAATAAAATTCTAAGTCAAGTTTGCCATTGAAATGATAGGAAAAAACGAACACGGATCACGGACACGGATCACGGACACGGATGACAATCTTGGGTGCATCCGTGATTTTCACGGACCCATTGACTTGAATGGGCCCGTGAACCGTTGGCTGTGAAAAAAATAGGACAGGTCATATTTTTTTCACGGCCTAGAAACACGGGTCACGGTGTAAAAACGGTGCACAAGCCGAGTTTTCAACGGCCCCATTGAAAGTCAATGGAGCCGCAGAAAAAAACGGAAAACGGCACAACGGCCACGGGTGCACACAACGGTCGTGTGCATGAGGCCTTAAAG
This sequence comes from Bufo gargarizans, assembly GCF_014858855.1. Lineage (NCBI taxonomy): Eukaryota > Metazoa > Chordata > Amphibia > Anura > Bufonidae > Bufo > Bufo gargarizans. Next base: position 238,703,737 of record NC_058082.1, read on the forward strand.
CGAGAGGCACAAACAACCTCCCAGGAGGACAAAGATCAGGAGCCTCTGACTGGGCTGCCTGCACCTCTGCCTCCAATTCAGAAAAAAGAGCAGAGACCACCACACCTTCAGCCAAAATGGGACCCGGGTCTTCAAAATTCCTGCCTTCCGGAAAACAACGTGACAGGGCATCTGCCTTCACATTCTTAACTCCAGGGCGGAACGTGACAACAAAATTAAACCTAGAAAAGAACAAAGACCATCTGGCCTGTTTCGGGTTCAGACGCTTGGCTGACTCCAAGTAGGCCAGATTTTTATGGTCAGTAAATACGGTAATAGGGTGTCTGGCTCCCTCTAGCCAATGGCGCCATTCCTCAAAAGCCAACTTGATGGCTAACAATTCAATATCTCCCACATCGTAATTTCTCTCTGCGGAGGAGAGTTTTTTCGAGAAAAAGGGACACGGTCGCCATTTGGCAGGAGAGGAACCCTGAGACAAGACCGCCCCCACACCCACCTCAGAAGCATCAACCTCAACTATGAAGGGTAAAGAAATATCAGGTTGCACCAAGATGGGAACGGAAGCAAAACTCTCCTTGATATTAGAAAAAGCTTTACACGCCTCTACTGACCAAGAAGAAAAATCTACCCCCTTTCTGGTCATATCAGTGAGTGGTTTAACAATAGAGGAATAATTCAAAATAAACTTCCTGTAATAATTGGCAAAGCCCAAAAAACGCATCAGCGCCTTCTGATTCTCAGGAAGCTCCCACTCAAGCACAGCGCGGACCTTCTCGGGGTCCATGCGAAAACCAGAAGCGGAGAGAAGAAACCCCAGGAATTGAATTTCTGGAACCGCAAACACACATTTTTCCAGTTTCGCATATAATTTATTCTCCCGCAGGATGAGCAAGACCTGACGTAAATGTTCCTTATGAGTTTTGAAATCAGGAGAAAAAATCAAAATGTCATCCAAATACACTAATACAAATTTTCCCATCAAATGATAAAAAATGCTGTTCACGAAATGCTGAAAAACGGCTGGGGCATTCATCAAACCAAAAGGCATAACCAAATTCTCAAAATGGCCCTCAGGGGTATTGAAGGCCGTCTTCCATTCATCTCCTTCTCTGACCCTGACCAGGTTGTATGCCCCTCTTAGATCTAATTTGGAAAAGACTTTAGCCCCAACAACCTGGTTAAACAGGTCCGGGATCAGAGGAAGCGGATAAGGGTCACGAATAGTGATACTGTTCAGCTCCCTGAAATCCAGACAAGGTCTTAAAGAACCATCTTTTTTCTTAACAAAGAAAAAACCAGCGGCAACAGGTGACTTCGAGGGTCGTATGTGTCCTTTTCTCAGACTCTCAGAGATATAAGCACGCATAGCGACCCTCTCAGGTTGGGAAAGATTGTATAAACGAGATTTAGGCAGCTTGGCGCCTGGGATGAGATTAATAGGGCAATCGTACTCCCTGTGCGGGGGCAAATCCTGAACTCCACTCTCAGAGAAGACATCCGAAAATTCAGAGAGAAAAGATGGTACAGTCTTAGTAGCAACCTCAGAAACAGATGTCGTGAGGCAATTATCTCTGCAAAAGTCACTCCAACCATTTATTTGCCTCGCTTGCCAATCAATGGTGGGGTTATGTTTAGTGAGCCAGGGTAGCCCCAACACTAGAGGAGTAGGCAAACCGCTAAGGACGAAACATGACACATCCTCAACATGAGCATCACTCACAATTAAACAGATATTGTGAACTATGCCCTTTAATGATTTCTGAGAAAGTGGAGCGGAATCAATAGCAAAAACAGGAATATCCTTTCCCAAAGTGCGCACCTGGAAACCATGAGTTATTGTAAATTGATTATCAATGAGATTGACAGCTGCTCCACTATCCACAAAAATCTCACAAAAAATGCTCTTGCTCTCTAGCGCCACCCTAGCAGGCAGGACAAAACGGGAACTACAAGCAAACGGAAAACCTTCAATTTCCGCCTCAACCCTGCCAATAGTAACAGACGGAACATTTTTAAAAGATTTTTTCCTGTTTGTTTCTTTATTACTCCCAGAAAACTGCCTGAATCTCCTAGAGGGACAAACATTTGCCAAATGATTTATACCTCCACAACAAAAACAAACCCTCCCATGCGAGCTGAATCTTTTATTGTCCGAAGCAATCAACCCCAGCTGCATGGGCTCCTGCTCAGAAGGGGCTGACAGCGACCGAGGCCCCTGCGCACAGAATGAGACCGCTGCACTGTCCTGGGACTGAGTATGACAGGAAGGAGATATCTCTCCTCTCTCTCTAAGACCCCTGTCAATACGAACGTCCTGAGACATAGCAGAGTCCAAGGAAATAGGCCTCTCATGAAAGGCAAATGCATCTTTCAATCCCTCTGAAAGACCATGGCAAAATTGACTTCGGAGCGCAGCATTATTCCAACCAGTATCAGCTGCCCATCTCCGAAATTCTGAGCAGTATATCTCTGCGGATTGTTTACCCTGGCATAATAGACGTAGTCTAGACTCAGCCAGAGCAATACGATCCGGATCATCATATATCTGACCCAGGGCTAAAAAGAATTCATCCACTGAACGGAGAGGCCGTGCCCGCTCCGGCAGTGAAAAGGCCCAAGACTGAGCGTTACCCCTGAGCAGCGATATAATGATCCCCACCCTCCATTCCTCATCACCAGAGGAATGGGGAAGAAGGCGAAAATGGAGTTTGCAAGCCTCTCTAAAACGCACAAAATTCTCACTACCCCCGGAGAACGTATCCGGGAGCGAGATCTTAGGCTCAGAACAAACTCCATGAACGCAAGCTGAACCGGTCACTTGAAGCTGAGAAAAAGTCTTACGGAGATCAGCTACCTCCAATGAAAGACCCTGGAAGCGTTCAGCCAAAAGTGAAACCGGATCTATGCTTGAGACGGTTTTGGCGGCTTATAATGTCACGGACGGTATACAGGAAACAAGACAATGCAACATGCATATATGACTCACTGGATCCAAAGCTAAGGAACCAAAAGGGAGACCCCTGCACAAAACCTGGCACTTTCCCTGGCTGCTCAGCCTATGCAAAATTCCCAGAGGTGGATGGTTGCATATCCACGTACCTCGACTATATAACACCTGAACACCCTACAATAGTGAGGGGACACGACCACCGGCTCCCTACACCAGACACGGAGGGAGTCAGGGTCACCTGGGATCCAGCAAACAGAAAATAACAGATAAAAGTACAGCACTTAACTTAGTAGCAGACTGGGAAATAGGATCAGCATGCACACACACTCCAGGAAGAAGTATAAGCCGCCCAGTAATGCATTATGGGGAGGAATTTAAAGGGAAGCAATCAGTCCAACTACATGACAGCTGAGAGAGGCTAACGAGATGAGGAACTGAACACCACAACAAAGAAAACTCAAGGAGGAGGTTCTGAAAGGCTTCTGTCAGAGCTTCTCAGCTGTCTGGTTGTGACAACTGGTGACCTTAAAAATGCAAAAAGACCTGGATGCCCATGGAAGACAACAGTGGTGGATGATTGCAAATTAATTACCATGGTGAAGAGAAACCCCTTCACAACAGCCAACCAAGTGAACAACACTCTCCAGGATATAGGTGCATCAATATCCAAATCTACCATAAAGAAAAGACTGCCAAAAAGTAAATACAAAGGGTTCACTGCACAGTGCAAGCCACTCATAAGCCTCAAGCATAAGAAGGCTAGATTGGAATTTGCTAAAAAAAATCTTAAGAAACCAGCACACTTCTTAAAGAACATTCTGTGGACAGATGAAACCAAGATCAACCTCTACCAGAATTATGGAAAGAAAAAAGTATGGCGAAGGCATGGTAGAGCTCATGATCCAAAGCATACCACACCATCTGTAAAACACGGCGGAGGCCGTGTGATGGCTTATGCATGAATTGCTGCCAGTGGCACTGGGTCCCTAGTGTTTATTAATGATATAACACAAGACAGAAGCAGACGGATGAATTCTGGGGTTTTCATAGACATACTGTGTGCTCAAATCCAGCCAAATGCAGCAAAACTGATTGGTCGGTGTTTCATAATACAGATGGACAATGACCCAAAACATAAAGCCAAAGCAACCCAGGAGTTTATTAAAGCAAAGAAGTGGAATATTCTTGAATGGCCAAGTCAGTCACCTGATCTGAACCCTATAGATTATACATTTCGATTGTTACAAACTAAACTTCAGACAGAAAGGCCCACAAGCAAACAGCAACTGAAAACTGCTGCAGTAAAGGCCTGGCAGAGCATTAAAAAGGAGGAAACACAGCGTCTGGTGATGTCCATGAGTTCAAAACTTCTGGCAGTCATTGCCAACAAAGGGTTTTCAACCAAGTATTAAAAAATGAACATTTTGATTTACAATTATTTAATTTGTCCAATTACTTTTGAGCCACTGAAATGAAGGGATTGAGTTTCAAAAATGCTTTAGTTCCTCACATTTTTATGCAATCATTTTGTTCAACCCACTAAATTAAAGCTGAAAGTCTGAACTTCAACTGCATCTGAATTGTTTTGTTCAAAATCCATTGGGGTAATGTACAGAACAAAAATTTGAAAATTTTTGTCTCTGTCCAAATATATATGGACCTAACTGTATGCCTTTTCAATGTCCAATATGTTGTGCCCAGCATGTACCGGTGTGAAAAGAAAGTCCTCTAATAATTATGCTATTAACTCCCTACTGTACATGTGGCCCAAATCTTTTGCCTTGACATACAACAGGGCTCAGGATTAATAGAGCACCCATGTGCATTTGAGACCCAATGTGGTGATTTACTCTTGTGCTGAGAATTGTAGAAGCTCTGTGGTGAAATAATAAATGGAACCCCTGAGAAGTGACCCTATATCGGAAATTTCACCCCGAAGGTATTTATTGACGGGTGGAGTAAGCATTTTGACGTTACAGAAATTAATGAGCAGGGGACTGTTTTACACAGATATGGCATTTCAGTGCCCAGTATGCTGTGCCCAGATCATGTCATCTGAGACACACAATGCCCTTTAAATTGTTAGGCTGGTTCTAGTGGGTACTGAAATGCCATAAATCTGGAATTAAAGTGCTGTTTGGGTATGCTGTAGGATTCAAAAGGGAAAGACCACAATTAGTATCTTGCAGTGCAGATTTTGATGAATTAGTTTACAGGTGTCATGTTGCTATTGAACAGCCTCTGGGGTACCAGTGCAGACATTTCTTTTTTACATTTAATAACTATACACAAAACATTTTTTTAAACAAATCTTGTTTTTGTCTCACCATTTTCTGAAAGCCATATTTTTTTTTTTGGCAATGGACTTGTATAAGGACCCGTTTTTTTGCAGGATGAGGGGAAGCTTGGTATTGCACTTTTTATAAGGCATGGTGACCAGCAAAAATCAGTTTTGGCACAGTTTCTACTTAACTTTTTTTTTACAGTGTTCAGGGCTACATATGTGATGTGTCTATTTCTTATTTTTGTTCAGTTTGATACAATATAAACTTTTTTTAAATGAAATATTTTTAATGTTGCCATATTCTGAAAGTCGTATTTAAAAAAACTATTGTTTTGTGTGGAGGCTAATTTTGTGGGGCTGAAGTGACACTTTCATTGGTACCATTTTGGGGTACAAATGGCTTTTTAATTGTTCATTACTACACTTTTTGTCATTATGCCAGTCATTATGCACATGGCAATACCTAATATGTCTACAGCAAATGAGGGGTTAATATGCCGCCATCACTGTTTTAACTGATGCTGGCGGACACAGCAGGGGCTCAGCTATTACTGACAGTCATATCCGCCAGCATTAGTGAAAACAATGATACCGGCATACTAACCTCTCAGCTTCTGCATCCCCCGATCAGTGTGCAGTACATGTACGGCACTGGTCTTTAAGTCACTGCTTGCAAAGTCATACATGTACGTCGAGGGTCGCCTACGGGTTAAAACCACTGACAATTCAGAAGAATATTTATTATCTTGGGTGGGATGTTAGACTGCAAGTAAACATTCAATTCTTGAACTTGTTAAGTTAGAAACAAGAAGAATGGACACGTCTAAGGATCTGAGCGGCTTGGACAAAATACAAATTGTGATTGCTAGACTATAGGGTCAGAACATCTCCAAATGGCAGATCTTGTGGGATGTTTGCAGTTTGGATATGGTAGAAAGATGTCAGCTGCAATTTAGTGTTTTGTCTTGTTCAAACAGCTTTGTGGTAGCATATTGTATTTCCAAGACATGACTCAAGTCAAGATGATGGAAAAACACAGCATCCACCGTACTGTACATTATGCTACGACAAGAAGGAAGCAATGCTGAAACGGAGCATATGATTTCTCCTTATATTATGGTGTGTCTCAGCAGAGTCTTTTCATTTCGAGTACACCATCATTCCAACTGGAGTGTGACAGAGTTTGTCCTTTATAAAGTGCCTTCATTGTTAGTATGAGCAGGCATGCCAGAGGGAGGCTTCTTTCGAACATGTATCAGTTAGAAGCTCTTGAAACTGAAAAATGTAAGCAATAGTATTTCTGTTCTAACCACCAATTTATGTGGATTTATATTTATAAAGTGGGTATTTAACTAGAACATGATGTTAGAATTATATGTCATACAAAATATAAACTATGCATAGTGCAAGTTGGTGAAGTGTCAATGCTACAGCTCTTAGGAGAATATGTGTCATTTTACGGGCAACCTGCTGTGGTCATTTGATCATGCTAGGTTACTCTTATAAAAACACTTGCAATCAACTGATTTTTCAAGATAACTTACGTTGTGATCAGTTCTTGTAATACAGATAGATGTTAGTGACCCCAAATGTCATAGAGTGGGGGTCTTAAATGGGGTCCCTCCTATATGATATCCACATGCACTAATAGGGCATATTAAAAAAGATTGTCCAGATGATGCAACTTATAATTAAACTCCTACTGAGAAGAAAACTGTATATTTCATTTTCATCCCTGTATTAAAAAATATAAGCTGCTCTGTTATGTTGCCATGTGCATGCTGTCACCTGGGGAGTACTAACCTGCAGCAGTCACATGACTGTTGCAAATTATAATTCAAACATAGCATGGTTCATTACAGGATTGACAGTGTGATTGATATCTTGGATTAATCTTGGAGTAATTGTTCATCAAGCACCAAAGTGCTAGGGTGCTCGAGCAGAACACCTCAGGATGCTCGGGTGCTCTACCGAACACCCGAGCACAATGGAAGTCAATGGGAGAACCTGAGCATTAAACCAGGCACCTTCTGCTCTGATGAGGGGAGGGTGTCTGGTTCACAGGAAAAGGTCAGAAATTGATGGAAACACCACTGAAATGGTTCAGGAAAAGCATTGGGAGGATGTCTGGATGCATTTTGGACTCCCAGGTCGCTGCTGGGAATGATGTTGTCCAAGTAGTACAGCAATTTTACAGACTGACAATAATACGCACAAAACTGAAGATAAAATTGATTTTAGAGGAAAAATTGTTAGGAAACATTTTTTCCTGTATATTTACTTTTATATAAAGTGCAAGTGCTGCTAAAAATTACAAGGAAGGGGCACTCCGATACAACCTGTATATCACATAAAGGAGGGCCTCATTCACATTGTGGTACAATTGTTCAGGTAGTGGGACTCCTACACTAAATCCTATGCACTAAGTGAAAGGACTGCCAAAAATTGCAAGGAACCGGCACTCCAATAGACCCTTTATTACACATAAATGAGGACATCATACACACCCTTAAAAAATTATGATTGATGGCCTGCTGGTGACCCTCAAAAATATTTGGAGCAAGGGCCTGCTGGAGACCCTCTAAAACATTAGGGAAGAGTGCCTGCTGCTGATCTGACCATCTAAAACATTAGGGGTTAGGTCTGATGCTGATCTGACCATCTAAACATTAGGGGTGAGGGTCCGCTGCTGAGTTGACTCTCTAAAACATTAGGGGCGAGTGCCTGCTGCTGATCTGACCATCTAAAACATTATGGGTGAGGGCCTGCTGCTGAGCTGACCCTCAAAAACATTAGGAGCAAGTGCCTGCTGGAGACCCTCTAAAACATTAGGGCGAGTGCCTGCTGCTGATCTGACCATCTAAAACATTATGGGCGAGGGCCTGCTGCCAAGCTGACCATCTAAAACATTATGTGCGAGAGCCTGCTGCTGAGCTGACCATCTAAAACATTATGGGCGAAGGCCTTCTGCTGAGCTGACCATCTAATACATTATGGACGAGGACCTGCTGCTGAGCTGATCATGTAAAACATTAGGGGTGAGAGTCTGCTGCTGAGCTGACCATCTAAAACATTAGGGGTGAGGGTCTGCTGCTGAGCTGACATCTAAAAAACATTATGGGTTTATGGGTGAGGGTCTGCTGCTGAGTAGTGTTGAGCGCGAATATTCAAATCGCGAATTTTAATCTCGAATATCGCCACTTCGAGAATTTGCTATATATTCGTATTCTAATTTATCACGAATTTATCGCGAATATCGTCACTTAGCAACATCCCTAGCAACCAATAGGAAAGTTGCCTACCCCTTAGTGTATTACATTGCCGATTTTCACAATCAAGTAAATAATGACTGGAGATCACAAATTCTCGAATTTGCTAATTTATGGCGAATATTCGGCCCAAAATTCTTAAAATATTGCAAATTCGAATATTGCCTATGCCGCTCCTCACTACTTCTTAGCTGACTCTCTAAAACACTAGGGGTGAGTGCCTGATGCTGATCTGACCATCTAAAACATTATGGACAAGGGCCTGCTGCTGAGGTGACCATCTAAAACATTAGGGGAGAGGGTCTGTTGCTGAGCTGACTCTCTAAAACATTAGGGGCGAGTGCCTGCTGCTGAGCTGACCATCAAAAAATTATGGTTGAGGGTCTTCTGGTAAGCTGACTCTTTAAAACATTAGGGGAGAGGGCCTGCTGCTGATCTAACCATTGAAAACATTATTGGCGAGGGCCTGCTGCTGAGCTGACCATCGAAAAAAGTATGGTTGAGGGTCTGCTGTTGAGCTGACTCTCTACAACATTAGGGGTGAGTGCATGCTGCTGATCTGTCCATGGAAAATATTATGGGCGAGGGCCTGCTGCTTAGCTGACCATCTAAAAAATTCTCGTTGAGACCCTGCTGCTGAGCTGACCCTCTAAAACATTCGGAGCGAGGGCAGCCTAATAAGCATAGAAGCATGTTGATAGGATGGAGGAGGAGGACGAGAAAAGGAAGATTGAACCATATACCCTTTTTTGTGGTGGAAGGGGTGCATGGGAATACAGTGTATTCCATACACCATAAAAGTCACATTTAAAGTGCCTTTATGTTCAGCTTCTTTCCTCTGGTGGAATAAAGAAGTCAGGGGCAATCGAGGCCTTGTTCATTTTGATAAGAGTCAACTGGTCAGTATTTTTAGTTGACAGCTGGATGCGCTTATCAGTTATTATGCCCCTAGCAGCACTAAATACCCACTCTGACAAAATGCTGGCGGCAGGGCAGGCCAGCACCTCCAAGGCGTAGAGAGACAGTTCGTGCCAGGTGTCCAGCTTGGACACCCAATAGTTGTAAGGCACATAGGGATCATTGAGGACGCAGACTAGGTCTGCTACGTACTCCTTCACTATCTTCCAAAATGTTTTCCTCCTTTTGACAGTAGGCCGTGCCTTAGGGTGAGGGTGCTGGTGGGGTGTCATGAAACTATCCCAGGCCTTGGAGAGTGCTGCCCTGCCTCTATTGGATCTTATGTGTGCTCCCCTTGTCTCCCCTCCTCGGTTGCCCAAGGAACTACATACTCTGCCGCCAGAGTTGCCAGATGGAAATTTTTGGAGCAATTTTTCCACAAGGACTTTCTGGTATTGCTCCATTTTTCTAGTCCTCTTCACCACAGGAATGAGAGATGAGAAGTTCTCTTTGTAGCGGGGGTCGAGAAGGGTGAACAACCAGTAATCTGTGTTGGCCAAAATGTGTACAACGCGAGGTTCACGGGAAAGGCAGCTTAACAAAGTCACCTCATCAGGAGGATGACTCTCAATCTACTCATTCTCTTCCTCCTCTTCTGCCCATCCATGCTGAACAGATGAAATAAACCTGCTATGGGTACTACCCTCTGTAGCTGAAGCAACTGTCTCTTGCCCCTCCTCCAACTCCTCATCATCATCTAATTCGCACTAAGAAGACGAAATGAGGCAGGTCTGGCTATCACCCTGTGCACTGTCTTCCCACATTTCCACCTCTTCCACATGCAAAGTGTCCGCCTTCATTGTGAGTAGTGAGCGTTTCAGTAGACACAGAAGTGGGATGGTTACGCTGATAATTGCTGCATCGCCACTCACCATCTGTGTTGATTCCTCAAAGTTGCGTAAAACCTCACAGAGGTCAGACATCCATGCCTACTCGTCGCTTGTAAAGAGCGGAAGCTGACTGGAAAGGCGACGACCATATTGCAGCTGGTATTCCACTACTGCCCTCTGCTGCTTACAAAGCCTGGCCAACATGTTGCAGTTCCAGCATGCGCTCACATCGCACAACAGTCGGTGAGCTTGCAACTGTAAGCGCTGCTCCAGCACTGCAAGACCGGCGGCAGGTGTAGATGACTTGGTAAGGTAAGGAATGGTGATGAAAAGAGTTCCTCGGAATATCCGAGTGTGGGATCACTTGTTTGCAAAGATTCTCCATGGTGGGAGGAAGGAGGATCAGGTTGAGGATTCTGTTGACCAGACTCTTAACTACTGAGAGTGGACTTTGTGGAAGACAGGGTGGTGCTTAACCAACTGGAAGCATTATCTGCTGCAATCTAACCGACCACCTGGTTGCACTGGTCTGACTTTGAGAGTGGTGTACTGCGCCGCCCTGCAAACTGGGACATGAAGCTAGGTATCGTGGATGAGTGTGTTTCTTATGCTCTGCCAGCAGGCACAGTTTCACCGCGCCCAGGGCCATGGCCTCTGCGTGCTCCATCAGCAGCACAGCCACTTCCCCCGTCACTTACTGCTCGCCTTCATCATATTAAATGGTATATATGCTTGCAAGTATGTTACATATACAGTAGCGCAGTTTTTTTAAGTGTATACGCAAATAATTTACAGTCAGAAATGGGATGCGGAAAAGTTACACAGAAGAGGTACCACAGGTTATTGCGATGCTGTCAGCAGCGGCTAAGCAAAAATTACAGTCAATGTCACTGATATTTGGGATGTGGAAACGTTAAACAGGAGATGTAGTGCAGATAATGTCGCTATCCGCAGCGTCTATGGAATAAGTACACTGGATGTCACAGAAACTTTTAGGCTGCGCACACGTTACACAGGAGATGTAGCGCAAATAATGTCACTCTTTGCAGCGGCCAAACAATTGCAAGCTATTTAGCGCAGGTTGTGCTAAAAATATGTATTGCTGCCAGATACAACAATAGTCCTTAAAAGGACTTTTAGGTCTCTACCACCAACCCTGCCAAACAAGAAAATAAAATTCAATTCCCTACACTATCTGACCCTTCTACAGCACAGCTCTCCCTGACTAAGACTGAGCCGGACCACGTGTCATCGGGTAACCAACATGGCTACGGCATTACAGTGAGTGGCAGTACTTACCTGCACGTTTATTGGCTACGTAGCAGTCAACAAAGCTGCGGGGAAGAGACTCGAGCATTGCGCTTGGGCATATGCGGTTTTCGGCCGAACAACACGATATGCCGAGCATCACGATACTCAAGCTGAACTGGTGTTTGGCCAAGCATGCTCGCTCAACATTAGTAATCAGCTGTATGAGGTTAGGACAAAATAATTAGTAACCAAATTAGTATGGAATGCCTACATTTCTTGCTTGTGGCCTGAATTATTTTCATAGATATCTGCTGGAGTAGTCTTTAACCCGTTAAGGACGATTGCTATCCATGCCTTTAAACATGGCGCTTGCTCAGACGCTAAGCAAGTGCCATGGCTGCCGGGTTTCTGCTATTTTAAACAGCAGACACCCGGAGGCAATGTCTACTATAGGCGGTATCTCCAATCACAGACATTTAACAACTCAGGTTGCGACCACTGCATCTGAGTGGTAAAACCCAGAATGACTGCCTTGTGCTGAGATCGAGGATGCCATTCGGTTGTTGTGGCAGCCTATGGCCCACTGAAGGATCTAAGACCTGTCACAGCTATTTTCCAATGGAGCCCTGTGTCATAATAAAGAAAATTAGCAGATTTGCTGTTTTTTTATCACTTCACTTCCCAAAAAATTTCATAAAAAGTGATCAGAAAGTCAGCTGATGCAGCTCCATAAACATAAAATTAAAAAAGTTATGGGGGTCAGAATATGGGGATGCAAAGAGTTTACATTTTCTTTATGAAGCATAAAAACACTAGAAATAAAAACTATATGAATGTGGAATCATTGTAATCGCACTGACCCATAGAATGAAGGTAGCAGGCCAGTTTTACTGTGTATTGAAAGCTATAAAAAAGAAACCTGTAAAAGGATGTCAGAATCCTGTTTTTTCTAATTCCACCCATTTGGAAAATACTCGGTCCTTAGGCGTCTTTCACACGGGCCTTGCGGGTGAGGGCTGGATGCGCTTAGGGTGCATTGCGGAAACTTACGTGAGTAGGCACGCAATTGCTGTCAGCTTTATCTGCGATTGCATTCCAATGTTTGTTTTTTTTCAGCGCGAGTGCAATGCGTTTTGCACGACTGTGACAAAAAACTGAATGCGGTACCAGACCCGAACACGGACTTCTTCACTGAAGGTGTTTTATTGTTTTCCATTATAAAATGGTTATAATGGAAAATAATAGCATTCTTTAATACAGAATGCATAGTGAAATGTCACTTGAGGGTTACAAAATAATAAAAACATTACTCACCTCATACACTTGATCACGCAGTCGGGATCCTCTTCTTTGTTCTTCTTGAAGGACCTGCAAAAGGACCTTCGCTGACGTCATAACTCTCACCACATGGTGAACATGGTGTTGTCAGCGCAGGTCCTGCTGTCATGCTGAATTAAGATAGAAGGACCTTCTATCTTCATTCAGCAGGACGTCATGGTGCTGACGTGGTGAGGGTGGAGATGTCAGTGCAGGTCCTGCTGAATGAAGATAGAAGGACCTTCTATCTTCATTCAGCAGGACCTGTGCTGACGTCACCGCGCTCACCACTGTGAAAGGTCCTTTCGCAGGTCCTTCAAGAAAACAAAGAAGAGGATCCCGGCTGCGCGATCAAGTGGATGAGGTGAGTAATGTTTTTATTATTTTTTAACCCTCAAGTGACATTTCACTTTGCATTCTGTATTAAAGAATGCTATTATTTTCCATTATAACCATGTTATAATGGAAAATAATATAGTAAATGGGGACCTGGGTCGCTCTTCCCTCGTCTCCTTAATGCGCGAAAATCGCAACGCATCTGCACTTGCTTGCGGATGCTATGTGATTTTCAGGCAGCCCCATTAATTTCTATGGGGCCTGTGTTGCGTGAAAAACGCTGAATATAGAACATGCTGCAGAAGTGATGCGTGAAAAACATCGCTCATGTACACAGCCCCATTGAAATGAATGGGTCAGAAAACTCGTGTGAAAGGGCCCTTAAAGAGGTTGTCCGGGAATTAATAAAATGAAAATACCTAAATATTATTTTAATATAAATATATTCCCAAATACCTTTCATTAGTTATGATGGCTCATTTTGTCTGGGGAGCAATCTTACACAGCAAGACAAAGCTACATCCCCACCTCCGCTCTGCACCTTAGGTCTCCTCATGAACTCCATTCCTACAGAGATTCAGCTGAAGATTATATTAAACTCTATTCAGGATCATAATTAGAGTTGAGCGAATCAAAGTTGATGAAGTGGAATTCGATCCGAATTTTAGGAAAAAATTGTTTTGCACCGAATCCGAATTTCCTCACGCTTCATGGTAACAAATCAAATTTTTCCTAAAATGGCTGCTGCACGTGGCTACTTTTACACTGGTGTTTTGGCTTTCTGTTTGTGAGATCCATTCAGGGCTCTCACAAGCGGTCCAAAACGGATCAGTTTTGCCCTAATGCATTTTGAATGGAAAAGGATTTGCTCAAAATGCATCAGTTTGCCTCCGTTCTGTCTCCATTCCACTTTGTAGCGTTTTGGTGTCCGTCTGATTAAAACTGAGCCAAACTGATCCGTTCTGACACAGAATGTAAGTCAACGGGGACGGATCCGTTTTCTATGACACAATCTGGCACAATCGAAAATGGATCCGTCCTCCATTGACTTTCAATGGTGTTCAAGACGGATCCGTCTTGGCGTTAAAGATAATACAAACGGATAGGTTCTGAACGGATGCAGACGGTTGTACTATCTGAACGGATCTGTCTGTGCAGATCCATGACGGATCCTCACCAAACGCGAGTGTGAAAGTAGCCTTAGGACATGGAGCATGGATCTCTGGGAATGCCATGCATGCAGCCAATCATCAGCCAGCCAGCCCTGTGATGTCACAGCCCTATAAATAGCCTCAGCCATCTTGGATCCTACCATTTTCCAGTGTGCTTAGTGCAGGGAGAGACGTTAGCAGGGACAATTGTAGAAAAGACTTTACAACTTTTATTTTGCTGTACACAGTATTGAAGCAGAACAGGGTTCAGTAGGGGAGGTTACAGCCTGGGTAATAGGAACAATCCTATTACACCTTTCTACACTAACTGGGGATCCCAATTGCCATTATACAGCTCTGTAATTCCAGCAAACCATTCTTGTTATTGGGGTGCAAGTGTTTGATACAGCCATAAACAGTGTTTATTACAAGTAAATATTTCTACGTCTTATTACCCCCTGTGCGGTGCAGTTATATGTTCTAAATAATTTTTGGGCTTGTATTAGTGGGAAAAAGGGGGTTATTAGCCATTGTGTAGTGAAGTGAGAAAATGACAGCACCTTTTGGCGTATATTAGTGGCAAATAAATATATATTATTTGCCTTCACTGGTGCAGTTATATGTTCTAAAGCCCTTTTTGGTGTGTATTAGTGGCAAGAAAATATATATTTGCCGTTCAGCGGTGCAGTTATATGTTCTAAAGACCTTTTTGGCATGTATTAGTGGCAAAAAAATAAATATTATTTGCCGTTTAGTGGTGCAGTTATATGATCTAAAGCCTTTTGTGGCGTGTATAGGTGGAAAAAAGTAAGGGCCTATTTGCCATTCAGCGGTGCAGTTAAATATTCTAAAGCCTTTGATGGCGTGTTTAAGTGGGAAAAAATAAGGGCCTATTTGACGTAAAGCGGTGCAGTTATATGTTCTAAAGCACTTTTTGGCGTGAATTGGTGGCAAAAAATAATATTATTTGCCGTTCAGTGGTGCAGTTATATGTTCTAAAGCCCTTTCTGGCGTGTATTAGTGGCAAAAAAATATATATTATTTGCCGTTTACCGGTGCAGTTATATGTTGTAAAGCCTTTTGTGGCGTGTATAAGTGGGAAAAAGTAATAGCCTATTTGGCATTCAGCGGTGCAATTATATGATCTAAAGCCTTCTTGGTGTGTATTAGTGGGAAAAAAGGGTTTATTAGCTGCTGTGTGGTGAAGTGAGAAAATTACTGACTTTTTTGGGGTGTTTTAATTTCCTTTTTATTTATTTGATCTAACAGTATGTCAAACAGAGAGGTGCCAGGCCTGCACAGGGGAGTGGCGGAGGCCTAGATGCTTCTGGCACAGGCACAGGTCGCAGCAGGGTAAGGGTGTGTGGCAGCAGAAGTCGAAGTGAGAGGCCTGAGCTCCCAGTGTCATCTAGCGGTCGTGTCTTGACCAGCAACCTAGTGGTTCTTGAATCGTTGACTCGTCCCAAGTGACATCAGACATCCCCAGCCAAGAGTCGTTGGGTTCGTCAGACACAACCCTTAGTTGGCATAGGCTGGGAGCAGGCCCTGTGCCCTCACCTGTTCTCAACCTATCTCTGTCCTTTACTGTTTCCTGAGCCAGACAAGTAAAATATGCCATAGGCTCTGCTCCACTATACAGCGAGGACGAGCTACTAGAGGATAGTCAGCAGGTACTGCCCAGCCAAGATCTGGAGGACACGTCCGCTGCTTCCTCCGGTAGGGGGGCAAGTAAGGGTGTGTGGCAGCAGGAGTCGAAGTGAGAGGCCTGAGCCCCCAGTGTCATCTAGCGGTCGTGTCTTGACCAGCAACCTAGTGGTTCTTGAATCGTTGACTCGTCCCAAGTGACATCAGACATCCCCAGCCAAGAGTCGTTGGGTTTGTCAAACACAACCCTTAGTTGGCATGGCCAGGGAGCAGGCCCTGTGCCCTCACCTGTTCTCAACCTATCTCTGTCCTTTACTGTTTCCTGAGCCAGACAAGTAAAATATGCCATAGGCTCTGCTCCACTATACAGCGAGGACGAGCTACTAGAGGATAGTCAGCAGGTACTTCCCAGCCAAGATCTGGAGGAGGGAGCTGGTGTTGGGAGTGGTCAGGCTCCTGACCCAGAGACCATTGAGGAGGACATCAGTGACGTGCAGACAGTACTCTATGATGATGATGTAGCTGATCGCACTTGAGAACCTGGTGAATTAGGGGCTTTATCATCATTGGGAGAAGAGGGTGGCAGCTTTCCCGTGAGGCAGGGAAAGAGCCAGCAAGTCTCTAGCGTGGCTGGGAGTCAGCAGGGTTACAGCAGTGGGAGGTGGGGACCCAAACGTGCCCAGGGTAGAGCCCCCGCTTCGCAGGAGCCTACCTGCCTGGAAAGTAGTGGTGCAGGGGTTTATAGAAGCTGCGGCCATAGCAGTCAGTCAGTGCAAAGTGTTGGGGGTAAAATCCCCTACTCGTTGGTGTGGCAGTTTTTTGTTAAGCGGCCGGAGGAGCTGGGCATGGCTATTTGTAGAATCCGTGGGCAGAAGATGAAGCGTGGCCAGGGTGCCAATGTCGGCACCACAACCCTGCATAAACATATGCAGCGTCACCAGCAACTGCTGCATCACCCAGTGGCACGCACCCGGGTTCAGGCAGTCAAGGCTCCACCACCTCAGGCGAAAGGAGGTGTCTGTTGTTCCTATCATCTGCTGGTCCTGAAGCTCCTGCTCTTCCTCCTACTCCTCGTCAGTCATTACGTCAGCAATCGATCACCGAAGCGATTTCCAATCGACAAGAGTATGCGTCCACTCATCCAATGGCACAGAAGCTGAATGTGCTCCTGGCCCTTTCAGAGAACTAATGGCTTGTGCAGTCCAAAGCCATAATTTATTTGCCAAAAAGGCTGTACCAGCCCTGCACACACATGTAGAACAGAAGGTGGGCCAGTCCTTGAGCCTGTCGGTGTCTGCCAAAGTGCAAAGCAGCGCCGACGTGTGAAGCTGTATCTACGATTGGGGACAATACATTTCCTTTACGGCCCACTAGGTGAATGTGGTTCCTGCACAGCCACACCAGCAACTTGGCCAGGTTACGCCGCTTCTGCCTCCATGTTCTCACACCGTTGGTTCTGCGACAATGTCCGCCTCTGCCTCCTCATCCTCCACCGTCTCCTCAGCCTCCAATGCAGGGACAATTCACAGAACCCCTCCTGCATACCACATATGCACGGCAGTGTCACGCTGTTCTGCACCTTGTTTCCTGGGCAAACAGAGTCACACAGGGGAGAAGCTGCCGCATGGCCTTCATCAAGAAATTGAATCCTGGCTTTCTCCGCGACAACTCAAAATAAAAACCATGGTGACCAGCTACGGTAAGAACACGGTGTCGGCACTGAGTCAAAGAGGGCTGAGACATGCGCCCGGCATGGCACACATGTTCAATCTGGTTGTCAAGCGGATCCTGAAGTCTTCCACCCATCTGCAAGACATCCTAAAAATGCCAGGAAACTTTGCATACACTTCAGCCACTCTTACACTGTAAAGTACATCCTCCTTGAGCTGAAGCGGCACAACGGCATCCCCCAACATAGGCTGATATGTGACGTTTCCACCCGTTGGAATTCCACCCTCCATATATTGGACCAACTATACAAACAGAGAAAGGCCATAAACGATTTCTTGATGATCCAAGTGGACAGGAGTTCTCCCTGTGTAACTTCGATGTCAGCCAGTGGCAGCTCATGCGTGACACCTACCGTTTGCTGAGGCCCTTTGAGGATGCCACGTTATTTGTCAGTCGCCAGGACTACGGGATGAACAACGTCATTCTACTGCTTCATGTCCTGGAACAGATGCTGGTAAATTAGTCTGGTCAGGTGACTGGAGAGATGGTGTCTAGATCTCACGGCCACATGAGTCCTGTGGGGGTTGAATTGGAGGAGGAGGATGATATTGGAGCACAAGCAATGTGTAGCGAAATGGGTGGTTTTTCTACACAAGTGACAGGAGAGGAGCAGCAGGAGCAGCCAGAGGAGCTACAGGGCGATGGGGAAGATGAGGCGGAGGACCCAGACGCACAGTGGCAGTATGCAGTGGAGATGGAGGCCTGGAGTCCCTCCGAGTCACTTTCACAAATGGCCCGATGCATTCTCACTTGCTTGTTTCGTGACAAACGAATTGTCAGCATTCGCCAGAGGAATGACTTCTGGCTCTCCACCTTGTTGGATCCTCGCTACCTGTCCAAAATGGGGGGCCTTTTTTACACTCATCGAGAGGGAGGACAAACTGAACTACTACAGAGACATCATATGTAGTCAGTTAACCGCTGCCTATCTGCGCCATTGTTCATTCTCTCGCAGGTATGACCGGAGGGCCCTCTGCGCTCACGTTCCTCTGCCATGACTGCTGTGGCGGAGGGGTCAGTTCTAGCTCCATCATCAGCAACTTGAGTCTAGAGTCGCTGATGAGCAGCTTTCTTCACCTCCCTAGTGAGGAAACTACTCACCAGCAGCAGGAGCAGCTACACCTGGAGCAGGACTTGAACCAGCAGGTGTTGGCATACTTGGAAGGCACCCTGCCACCACGCATTGAAGATCCGCTGGACTACTAGGCAGTCTAACTAGATTTGTGGCCGCAACTGGCACTGAAAAAGCTGTCCTGCCCGGCCAGTAGTGTGGCATCAGAGTGGGTGTTTAGTGCGGCGGGGGCCATAGTTACCCCAAGAAGAACTCGCCTGTCCACCCAAAATGTGGAGAGACTGACCTTTGTCAAGATGAATCAGGCGTGGATTAGCCAGAATTTCCACCCACCAATGCCTGATGCATAAGACTAGATCATCCATGGTGCCACACCAACACTTTGACAAAAGAGACCGGTTTCTTCTGGCTACCTGCCTAAGCTACTATTCTGATGCTGCCACCCGCCTGATGCCACACATCTAATGCCAAGTGCGCCTTCTTTTACCCACCATCTTCAGCTGGTACTGGTATTGCCACCCACCTCCCACTCTGTCCCCGTGTCACTCTGTGATCTCCTGAAGCGGCTGCCACCTCACCACTCAGGTCTCCTGATGCTGCTGCTGCCACCTCCACACTGTCATTGTGCCACCCTGTGGCCTCCTATTGATGCTGCTGCTTCGGCTGCCACCTCCACACTCTGTCATTGTGCCACTCTGGAGTCTTCTCCTGATGCTGCTTGTGCTGCCACCTCCACACTGTCATTGTGCCACTCTGTGGCCTCCTCCTTATGCTGCCTCTGTCGCCCCCTCCACACTTTTTCATTGTGCCACTCTGTGACCTCCTAATGCTGCTGCCACCTTCACACTGTCATTGTGCCACCTTGTGGCCTCCTCCTGATGCTGCTGGTGCCGCCACCTTCACACTGTCATTGTGCCATTCTGTGGCCTCCTCCTTATGCTGCTGGTGCCGCCACCTCCACACTGACATTGTGCCACTCTGTGGCCTCGTCCTTATGCTGCTGCCACCTCCACCCTCTGTCATTGTGCCACTCTGTGCCCTTCTCCTGATGCTGCTGCCACCTCCAGACTTTGTCATTGGGCCACTCTGTGGTCGCCTCATGCTGCTTTTACCTCACCACTATGTCATTGTGCCACTCTATGGACTTATCATGCGGTTCCCACCCTCCCCACTTCATGACTGGGCTACTATTTTGCCTTTCGGCCTGGCTGACATAATTTATTTGACCCTTCTTATGATCTGTCAGAAGGAAGGAAAAATGAGACGTACAACAGATCCTGTCTATCTAACAGCTATAAGGCCTGCATGACATGGTCCCTATTTTGCATCAGAAGTGGCTAATGATTTCGTAGCCAAAAGCAGGAGTGAGTACAAAACACAGAAGACATACAAATATTGCATTCATGTGTCATCTCTGTTTTGGATCCACTCCTGTTTTTTTGGGCTTTAGCAATACTGATGGATTACTGACCAAATGCTGACCGAGTGAAGGCGGATGCTCCACAGACAGGATCAGTTTTTTTGGGGTTATTGTTCTGATCAGAGGAAGGGCAAAATAATCCATGACGTCAACACAAACATACTGTTGACACCCTCTCCACTCTGTCGGGGGTAAGCTCTACTTGTATAAGCGTACAGAACAGGTTCTGTAGAAATCTATGTGGAATCAGTGAATTGGTGTAAAAGGAGTGCACTCTCACACGCTATAGTATGATCTTGGGCCTCTGCACGGCTCTTTATACCTGGTGCTAACATTGACCTGTAAGGCTGAGTTCACACTTGAGTTATTTGGTCAGTTTTGGCCACGTAACTGCCCAAAGAAGTGAAGTGTGCAGTGAGTCTAATGAGCGACGCCTGTCATCCACATGTCATACTGTCATACTGACTCACAGTATTGTTTCACTACCACAGCAGACTCCCTATGTGTGTTACTGCAAGGCACAGTTTTCTACACCATTATAAAGGCACTCTGCAGCCAGGAAATAGCCGTTTTGTAACGTGATTGGCCACAAATAAATCCGTATCAAGCCAAATTTGTTCAGAAAATTCGGCGAACTGGCTGAATTGAATTTTTGAGAAATTTGCTCATCTCTAATCATATTCCCTGACAAGTAGAGTGGAGGCGGAGGCAGCTCTTTAGCTCAGTGCTCTGCAGTAACTTGTCCTCCTGTGTGATTAGGACAGGTTTTGTTTGTACTAATAGGACGACAGACATTTTATTTCTCCTAATAATTGCTCCCATAGAAAATGAGCCATTATAACTAATGAAAGGTATTGTAATGAACCAGCGGGTGTGAACTCACTGTTAGAGATGGCCTTGTGGTTCGTCCGGCGGTCGTTTCGCGGCGAAATTTGCGTGTTCGCGATTTGCCGAACATGCAAACATATGGAGAAATTCACGCCCCCGCCATATTCTTTTACATTGTGAAGAACTTTGACCCATGACACATCCATCAGGTGGTACAGGACAGCCAATTGAGACATATCAGCACATGGACGTATCCCCTACCTTATAAATAAACTTGATCTGGCCGCCATTTTACATTCAGTGTTTTGCCAGTGTAGGGAGAGGTTGCTGTGTGGAACAGGAACAGGCTGTTAGGGACACCAAACACTAGCTAATAGGGCCACAAAAGTCATTTTAAGCACTAGTATAGGTGTGCTATCGATAGGTGTGATACACAGAGGGGTGCAATATACTTATACTTTTATAATGAGTCAAAAACACATAGATCTACATAGTGATCACCTGGAAGTCAGGGGCCTAGGGGCTAGGGGCTTACTAGGGCCATTTTTATATAGGGTAAGGTTCCGGACGAGGTCGCTCTTATCAGGGCAGGTGGTCTGTGGTTAGGCTATCAGGGCCAGAATAGCACCCCCTGTAGAGCAATATCAGGGACAGTTCTTTGCCCAACCTGTCCAATACCATCTAGCCCAGGAATGGATGTTTTTTTGCTTTCCCTCCTGGATTCATCGATGTGTACTGGAACCCCCCGGATTGTGGTAGGACATATGGTTTCTGATTTGATGCCGCCGAGCACCTGATTTAGTGCCACCAAGCACTTGTTATTGCCTACCACATCTATGCTTTCTGGTTAAGTTTAATAATTTAATATACTTTCATTTTGAGGAATATCTTTTCCATTCACACGTCCGCAAAATGGGTCCGCATCTGTTCCACAATTTTGTGGAACGGGTGCAGACCCATTCATTTTCATGCCGGTGTCCGTGTTTTGCGGATCCGCAAAACACTTACGGAAGTGTGAATGGACCCTCATAGTAAAATTATTAAAGGTTACATTTTATCTTCATGTATATTCTAATGGATTGCCTTCCTTGTACAATGTTATACTTTCTATGTTAGAAAGTATATTATAGTGCATTTGTATTGTGCGGCAGTTGTGTGCGGTTCTGCTGCGATATTGCAGGTATATAGAGGGACAAGCGTTATTGGAACAAATCATTTCTACTAGTGTGATATACCAGTCGTCCCCCAAAAAAACAGATTGAAGTGGGGTGTTATATACCAACATTCTTTATAGTGCGTTTCGGTACTGTATAGTGCATTTGCGCATGCGCGTATGCGAAAATTGAATTGCCAATATTTTGCATTAATAAAAAAAAAAATTAATAGAGATCGCAAATTTGAATAATACATCTGGTATGTCACTGTCCATGTTGTGGGACTATTTGTGCACTTCTAGTAATTATTTCTTGGCTGCAAATATGAGCTGAAGGTTCTTCAGGTTCATCTGCTATTAAAATGAATGGGACCCTCCGCAAACTTGCGGTTCGCAAACATTTGATTGTTTTCGTTTGTGAACCGTCCCAGCAGATGTTCGTCCATCACTACTCACTGTGCTATGTGTCCTACCTCCTCTAAGGGCGTTGTCTAAGTGAACCCCTTGATTCTTCACAATAACCCTGATGGTGGGGATAGACTTTCCCGAGGGGAACACCAGGTCGCTACCTTTTGAGGAGGATAGTTACACAAGGCAGCTGGTCCAGGCGGATCAGGAGGTACCAGGGAAAGGAACAAGAAGTACAGGCATAGTAAGGCAGGCAAAGTCGTTGCTAGGAGCAACAATGCAGGGCCGAAGGATGAGGCAGAGGCGTAGTCATACAGACAAAAGGTCAGGGCAGGTACAGGTCAGGCAATCCGGATCGGCAACAGGAGAGTCAAGGCAAGTAGGCAGGGATCAGATGGGTAGCAAAATCCAGAAATACAAAAAGGAGTCAGGAACACAAGTGGTTATCAGGAGCCTTAGCAGAGCACAAGGACCTTAACACTGAGGCATCTGGGAAGGGCGCTGAGCCACTTGTATATGCACAGGAGGGCTAGAATAGGTCAGCAAGGTCACATGACCTAAGCCACAAAGCCCGGGAAGTGACGCACGCCGGCTCTTAAGGAAGTGCAGTAGGAAAAAACAGCAAGCATGCTTTGGCCAGGGCTGAGAGCAAACTGTGAAGTGGATCCAGAACAGCAGCAACCAGCATCAGACGCAGATCACCGCTGAACACGGCACCCAGAACCGCGGAGGTAAGCAGGGGAACAGCGGCGCACAGCAGGCACTGTTACAGGTATTTTGGAAATTTATAATACAGTAATATTTATGTATTTTCATTTTCTAAATTCCTGGAGAACCCCTTTAAGGGAACCTGTTACCAGTTTTAAGGTGTCCTAAGTAAGGGCAACATAAACAAGTGACAGATCCCCTTACCAAAATGCTGGCCCACTTTCTTTAACTGACCCAGCCATCTTGCCAACATCTTGTATTGAACAGCTCCCATGCATAATGATTAGTCCCCAACTCCCCATCTTCATGAGACCCTGACTTGCTGATTCATATGGAAAAAAAAAAAATGTCAATCAGAGGCAGGAGGGAGAGGAAAGCAGTGAGCTCATGAATATGGGGACTTGCACTGGAGCTGTTAGGATTTAAAAGTGAGGACAGCAGAAAACTGATGACAGGGGTTAAAAAAATTTGAAATATGTTATAAGGCGATTTATTAGTACTGTACAGATGCTATACGTCAGCCATGTCTGCATCCTTCAGCAAGTCCATGAATGTAAAAAGTGAAGATGTTTTAATTTATACTGGTGCTGTGGTTCAAGCTGTTAGGGTCCATTAATACATCCGTGTGTGTTTTGCGGATCCGCAAAACACGGAAATCAGCAATTTTGCAGACCGCACATCGCCAGCACTAATAGATTATGCCTATTCTTGCCTATTCTTGCCCACTGTTGCAGACAAAAATAGGACATGTTCTATTTTTTTGGGGATCGGAATTGCGGTCCGCAATTCCGTTCCGCAAAATGCGGAACGGAATTGAGGATGTGTGAATGGAGCCTTATTCTGGGATACTTACTAAGGGTAAAATAAGTCTCTCTGGGAAACAGTTTCCAAGTGAGTTCAATTTAGTCCTTATTTATCAGTTCACTTTAAAGGGAACCTGACGTGGATATTTGATTATAATCTAACTAATTATATACAATCATTAACTACTAAAAAGTACCTTAGATGTATTCACTTACTGGTGTGACAGATGGTTACCTCATAATATACACACAAAGAGGCCGCATGCTGCATGCTAATGAGCTGATTTGAGTCCAGCGTGATGTCATTGAGTCCAGCGTATATTTAATTCAGAGCTATAGCCACTCCCCTGCCCACCTGCTGCTGATTCATATGGAAAATAACTGTCAATCAGTAGCAGGTAGGCTGGGAGAGTCAGAAGCTCATGAATATTCAGGATCATCATTATGAGCTGGAGCTTTTCAATACAAGTTGTTGGCAGATTGACTGGGTCAATTAAAGAAAGTGACCCAGCATTTTGCTAAGAGAATCAGTCACTTATTTATGTTGCCCTTAGTTAGGACACCATGAAACTGGTGACAGGTTCCCTTTAAGGAACACTAGAGCTATTAAACCATCTTGGAGTTAAGAGGATTGGGTATTACACTTTTGTTGTCAAAGACTTAGTTTCTGGACTGATGTCTTAATATGTTTTCATGATGCCCTCGTGTTTTTCAATAAAGTGGTGGTCATCACCTTTCCATTGTACGGAAGATTTTTATGCTAGAGGAGACTAATTTAGAAGCAACTAGATACTGATGTACTGATTATGATCACTCATAGGACTATATCAGTACGACACAGTTTAATAAAGCTAGAGTGCACATATAAAACCTAATATTGTAATACATATAATATACTTCCTTTTAATGACTGTGTTGGCTTTAGCTATTAAAATATCTATATTAGTATAGATATTAATCAACAGTCGCTTCCATTCTGTCCCCCACTGGTTGGTTTCATGCATGATAAATTCTTCTCATGTTCAGCATTGTTGAGTATTTGTAATGCTGATAGCAATTAATGCACGGCTGTTTGTTTGGACTATTACTACATTAATTTATCATCTCTGTGTGCTCTGCCCTTGCTGCAATTAACCCGCCGCTAGTCTTCTTCTCATTTATTAACATACTCATTGCAATTCATGATCATATTTTAGTCCTTCTACAGTCTGGTATGCATGTTCTATATGCTAAATGTTATGGGGTTTCATTGGGTTTATCAAAAAGTTAATTGCTATTAGTTCGGAACAAGTGAGGGTTGGTATGATCGATTTCCCTTTCATGATGGTGACCATCAAGCATCCTAATTGTATCAATGTACAAAAAAACATGATCAAATGCAACATATACAGCACACTCATCTTTCTATATGCATGCTGCATTATTTCTGGCCAATTTATAGGACAATAAGTAGATTTACAGGTGTTCACGCCACTCTAAAATCTAGCAAAACTATGATGCCATCTGCTATTCTCATGTTTTTGGAAAAAGAAAGATGATCGTTGTTGCATGAGAACCACAGGGACTGATTCAAATGAGATAGTGCTACTTACTGCACCTCTCTATATAAATCTCAAACCTTGATGAATTCTGACAATGTTCACTCCTCAATTCATAAAGTACAGTATGATCTCTCTAGCAATATGCAATTGACTACTTAAATAATAGGTGGCCTCAGTATAAAGGAGTGATAAGGGTACCAGTCCCCAACAGGAACATATGATACACTTTCCATAGTACACAACAGTTCAGAAGTAAGGTAAAGTAAAGGAATTCATTGACTTCCGTCTATAATTGAATTTTGTATTTAATCTGTACTCTATTGTCTTCAATAACTAAAATAAACTGCAGGGCATATGTTGAAAACATGTAGGGGTTTCTTTACTTTAGAAAAAAAAATGAATTATATAGAGTAATGGAGTATAGATTGAACAGATACAAAAATACGTCTGCTGCCACATATTTGTTTCCAGTGGTGTTAAAGCTCCAGGGCCCCAATGCTTAATCTGTAACATGTCCTATGTGCCATACAAAATAAAAAAATCATCTCTGGTAAAGTGACTTGAGACCTCCCCTCTATATCTCATATAGCTACATTTAAGCTCCTGATTTTTTTGGTGGGCTAAAATCTCTACAGATAATGCTGCTGAGCTGACCCTCTAAAACAGGCATGCTCAACCTGCGGCCATCCAGCTATTGCAAAACTACAACTCCCAGCATGCCTGAACAGCCTACAGCTATCAGCCTACAGCAGGGCATTGTGGGAGTTGTAGTTTTACAACAGCTTGAGGGCCGCAGGTTGAGCATCCTTGCTCTAAAACATTATAGGTGAGGGCCTGCGGCCGAGCTGACCATCTAAAACATTATAGGCATGGGCCTGCTCGAGCATCTAAAACATTAGGGGTGAGGGTCTGCTGCCGAGCTGAGTCTCTAAAAAAATTAGGGGCGAGTGCCAGCTGCTGAGCTGACCATCCAAAAAATTATGGTTGAGGGCCTGCTGCTGAGCTGACCATCAAAAAAATTATGGTTGAGGGTCTGCTGGTGAGCTGACTGCCTAAAACATTAGGGGCGAGGGCCTGCTGCTTATCTGACCATGAAAATAATTATGGTTGAGGGCCTGCTGCTGAGCTGACCCTCTAAAACATTAGGAGCGAGGGCAGCCTAATAAGCATGTTGATATGATGGAGGAAGAGGATGAGAAAAGGAAGATTGAACCATATACCCTTTTTTGTGGTGATAGGAGTGCTTCGGAATACAGTGTATTCAATACTAGTGATGAGTGCCAGGGGCTATATTCGAATTCGCAATATTTCACAAATATTTTGTAGAATATTTGTCATATATTCGCAAATTTCAAGAATTGGAGATTATTTTATTGAATGCGAAAAATCATCAATATAAAAATTGCGTAATGCGAATTTGTAACGCGAAATACAGGCGTGGGTCACTTTGGCTACACTTTTCAAGCTGGTATAAGTTTCCTGAGACTGGAGAAAATGGTTGGCATGGCAGAACATTAGAATAGCTTTATATGCAGATAGAGTTAAGTGCTCCAATATATTTGCGATTGCTCTAATCGGCAGTGATTTTTCGCACTATGTGCAACTTCATATTTTAGCAGGTCTGAATACAGATTACTGATTGGTGCACTAAGTATTGTTGTGAACTAGACATTGCTTTCTTCTGACTGGCACACAAGCAAGAAGCAGAGAGGAATCGTGTTCAGATGGAAAAAAATGCTGAATATTCGATATAACGAATATTTAGCACTATATTCTAAATATTCGCGAATTCTCAAAGTGGCGATATTCGCGATAAAAATTCGCTATTTGAATATTCGTGCTCAACACTATTCAATACACAGTAAAAGCCACATTTAAAGTGCCTATATGTTCAGCCGCTTTCCTCTAGTAGAGTAGATAAGTCAGGGGCAACCCAGGCCAAGAGTCAACCTGTTTTCATTTTCAGTTGACAGGCGGATGCGCTTATCAGTTATTATGCCCCCAGCAGCACTAAATACCCACTCTCACAAAACGCTGGTGGCAGGGCAGGGCAGGCCAGCACCTCCAAGGCGTAGAGTGCCAGTTCGTGCCACGTGTCCAGCTTGGACACCCAAAAGTTGTAAGGCACAGAGGAATCATTGAGGGCGCTGACACGGTCTGCTACATACTCCTTTACCATCTTCCAAAACTTTTCTCTCCTTGTGACACTAGGCCGCACATCAGAGTAAGGTTGCTGATGGGGTGCCATTTAACTGTCCCAGGCCTTGGAGAGTGTTGCCTTGCCTCTATTGGAACTGCTGTGTGTTCCCCTCGTCTCTCCTTCTTGGTTGCCGAAGGAACTACGTACTTGTCAGCTGGAAATTTTTGCAGCAATTTTTCGACAAGGACCTTTTGGTATTGCACCATTTTGCTAGTCCTCTCCACCACAGGAATAAGAGATAAGAAGTTCTCTTTGTAGCGGGAGTCGAGAAGGGATAACAACCAGTAATCGGTGTTGGCCAAAATGCGTATAACGTGAGGGTCACGGGAAAGGCATTATAACATAAAGTCAGCCATGTGTGCCAGAGTCCCAACAGACAAGACTTCGCTGTCCTCATAGGGAGGATGACTCTCAATCTCCTCATCCTCTTCCTCCTCTTCAGCCCATCCACGCTGAACAGATGGAATAAACCTTCTGTGGGTACTATCCTCTGAAGTAGAGGCAACTGTCTCCTGCTCCTCCAACTCCTCATCATCATCCAATTCACGCTGAGAAGACAAAATTAAGGTGGTCTGGCTATCACCCTATGCACTGTCTTCCCCCATTTCCACCTCTTCCACATGCAAAGTGTCTGCCTTCATTGTGAGCAGTGAGCATTTCAGTAGACACAGAAGTGGGATGGTTACGCTGATAATAGCGGCATCGCTGCTCACCATCTGTGTTGATTCCTCAAAGTTGCGTAAAGCCTCACAGAGGTCGCTTGTGAAGAGCGGAAGCTGACTGGAAAGGCAACGATCATGTTGCAGCTGGTTTTTCACTACTGCCCTCTGCTGCTCACAAAGCCTGGCCAACATGTGGAAGGTGGAGTTCCAGCGCTTGCTCATGTCGCACAACAGTTGGTGACGGTGAGCTGGCAATTGCAAGCGCTGCTGCAACGTTGCCAGACTGGCGGCAGCTGTAGATGACTTTTGGAAATGGGCACACACGCGACGCACCTTCACCAGTAGCTTAGGCAAATTGGGGTAGGTTTTAAGAAACCACTGAACTGCTAAGTTTAACACGTGGGGTAGGCATGGTATGTGTGTGAGCTTGCCGAACTCCAAAGCCTCCACCAAGTTATGGCCATTATCAGACACAACCACGCCTGGTTGTAGGTTGAGTGGCGAGAGCCACAGCTCAGTCTGGTCCCTTATACCCTGCCACATCTCTGCAGCGGTGTGCTGTTTGTCACCTAAGCAAATTAGTTTCAGCAGGGCCTGTTGCCGCTTCCCCACTGCAGTGCTACACTGCTTCCAGCTATTGACTAATGGCTGACTGGTGCTGCAAGATGAGAATTCAGAGGTGGAAGTGGAGGAGGAGAAAGGGGGGGGGGGGTGTTGCAGCCACTAATGTAGGTGGTGGCGGAAATCCTGATGGAAGTAGGACCCGCAATCCTTGGCGTCGGTAGCACCTGTGCCATCCCAGGGTACGATTCGCTCCCGGCGTCCACAATGTTCACCCAGTGTGCCATCAGGGAAATGTAACATCCCTGGCCAAAAACAGTTGTCCATGTGTCAGTCGTTAATTGGACCTTCACAATAACTGCATTGGTCAGGGCACAGGTAATATTACGGGACAAATGCTGGTGTAAGGCGAGGACGGTACACCTGGAAAAATAGTGGCGGCTGGGGACTGAATAACGAGGGACGGCCACTACCATCAGGCTGCGGAAAGCCTCAGTGTCCACAAGCCTAAATGGCAACATTTTCAGGGCCAGCAATTTGGAAAGGTGTGCATTTAGTGCTATGGCCTTTGGGTCGGTGGATGAGTATTTGCACTTTTGTTCAAATGCCTGTGGTATGGACATCTTTATGGTGCGCTGGGACACAGAAGTGGATGTGCTAGCTAATGGTTCTTGCGAAGGTCCAGGTGCAGGGTGGGAGGCATCTGGGCCTGAGACTTGGACAGGGGATTGGCCAGCATGTAACACAGGGAAAAAGGAGGCAGTGGTGTGACCCGCAGATACTGATTGTGGACCCAGGCATTTGGCCCACCTATTAGGATGCTTTGATGCCATGTGCCGGATCGTGCTGGTGGTGGTGAGGTTGCTAGTGTTCACGCCCCTGCTCCTTTTGGTACGGCACAGGTTGCAAATGACAATCTTTTATTGTCCGCACTTTCCTAAAAAAAAAAGCCAGACTGCAGAACACCTGCCCCTTGGCAAGGGAGATTGCCGCAAGGGGGTTATCTGGGGAAGAGTTGTATGGCCCGCCTTCTCCCTTTTGCCGCCCCACTGCCTATTCCAGACTGTTGAGGTGCTGCGGATCCCTCCCCCTCTGTATTGCTGTCCTCACTCGGCTTGCCATCTTCCCAGGTTGTTTCAGTGATTTTATCGTCCACCACCTTCTCTTCCACTTCCTCACTCTGGTCATCCTCCTGACTTACCTAACAACAACCTCACTTATTGACAACTGTGTCTCATTCTCATCATCTACCTCTTGAGACACTAATTGCCATTGACTTATTGGCAACTGTGTCTCATCATCATCATCCAACTCGTGAAACACTAATTGCCGTTCCTCACCATCATCTTCTTGTAACTGTGGATGCTCAAGAATTTGTGCATCAGTGCACATGATCCCCTAATGTCCTTCTTCAAGCGGGCTTGGCGAGAGGCCCAAATCAAAGAATGGCAATGAAAAGAGCTTCTCGGAATATCACTTGTTTGGCAAGAATCTACATGATGGGAGGAAGGAGGATCATGTTGAGGATTCTGTTGACCAGACTCTTGGCTTCTGAGACTGGACTTTGTGCAAGACAGGGTGGTGCTTAACCAACTGGAAGCATTATCTGCTGCAATCCAACTGACCATCTGGTCACACTGGTCTGACTTTGAGAGTGGTGTCCTGCGCCGCCATGCAAACTGGGACATGAAGCTAGGTATCGTGGATGAGTGTGTTTCTTGTACTCTGGCAGCAAGCAGAGTTTCACCGCGCCCAGAGCCATGGCCTCTACGTGCACCATCAGCAGCACGGCCACTTCTCCATCCCTTACTGCTCTCCTTCATCATATTAAATGGTATATATGCTTGCAAGTAGTATGCCACACGTACAGTAGTGCAGGTTTTGTAAGTGTATGCACAAATAAATTAAACTGAATGTCACTAATATTTAGGATGTGCCAACGTTATACAGAAAATGTAGCACAGGTAATGTCGCTGCTGTCACCAGCGGCTAACGTTATACAGGAGATGTAGAATAGGTAATGTCGCTGCTGTCACCAGCGGCTAACGTTATACAGGAGATGTAGAGTAGGTAATGTCGCTGCTGTCACCAGCAGCTAATGTTATACAGGAGATGTAGCGCAGGTAATGTCACTGCTGTCAACAGCGGCTAACGTTCTACAGGAGATGTAGCGCAGGTAATGTCACTGCTGTCACCAGCGGCTAACGTTAAACAGAAGATGTAGCGCAGGTAATGTCGCTGTTGTCACCAGCGGCTAACATTATACAGGAGATGTAGCGCAGGTAATGTCGCTTCTGTCACCAGCGGCTAAGAAAAAATTACAGTCAATTTCATAGATATTTGGGATGCGGAAATGTTATACAGGAGATGTAGCGCAGGTAATGTCACTGTCCGCAGCGTCTACGGAAAAAGTACACTGGATGTCACAGATATTTTTAGGATGCGCAAACGTTAAACAGATGTAGCGCAGGTACACCTTCTACGGAAAAAGTACACTGTATGTCAGATTTTTTTAGTATGCGCACACGTTAAACAGGAGATATAGCGCAGATAATGTCACTGTCCGCCGCCTCTACGGAAAAAGCACACTGGATGTCACACAGCTATTTTTAGTATGCGCACACGTTATACAGGAGATGTAGCGCAGGTAATGTAACTGTCCGCAGCGGACACAGTCTATGGAAAAAGTACACGGGATGTCACAAATATTTTTAGGATGCGCACATGTTACACAGGAGATGTAGCGCAGATAATGTCACTGTCTGCAGCGGCTAAACAATTGCAAGCTATTTAGCGCAGGTTGCTCTAAAAATATATATTGTTGCCAGTTACAACAATAGTCTTTAAAAGGACTTTTGGGTCTCTAACAATTGCACGCAAGTTAGCGCAGGTTGCGTTAATAATATATATTGCTGCCAGATACAATAATTATTAAAAGGACTTTTGGGTTGCTACAATTGCACGCAATTTAGCCCAGGCTGCGCTAAAAATATATATTGCTGCCAGACACAACAATTGTCCTTAAAATGACTTTTGGGTCTCTAACACCAACCCTGCCTAACAAAAAAATTAAATTAAATTCCCTACACTATCTGTCCCTTCTACAGCACAGCTCTCCCTGACTAAGACTGTCCGAACCATGTGTCATGGGGTGCTTAATAGCACCCGATGATGCGTTCCAGCCAGCCAATTACTGTAATGCCAGTAACCAACATGGCTACGGCATTACAGTAAATGGCAGTACTCACCTGCACGTTTATTGGCTGACTAGCAGCCTACAAACGTGCGAGGAGGAGTATTCGGCCGAACACCACGATGTGCCGAGCATCACGATACTCGATCCGAACTGGAGTTCGGCCGAGCATACTCGATCAACACTAGTCCCATGACCACTGTGGCCAATCACTGACATCAGCAGTCATGCGTACTATGTCATGTGACCAAGCCAGCTCCAGTCTGACAGGAAACCGGACTGTGGCATGGGAACAGAGGGATTCTGCTGTCGACAGGTGATTCTTTTTTTTTTTTTTTATTGGACACAGATTCAGAGGATTGGATTGGTCAACTCCTAGGCTGGATAATCCTTTAATAACTAGCATATTTTCCTGATATCTGCCATTGAGTGCATATGGCTGGTAAAAATTCTTTATATCGACCTATGAACAGACCAATCAGGCTGAAAAAAAGGATCCAATATTTACTGTGGGGACTCGCTCTTGTAGACGGGATTAGCAGACGCAGTATAGAAGCAACAACAAGTTCTCTGGATCAAAACAGTTCAGTGTTTTATTCACACTTTAGGCAAGTGACAAAACAGTCATATTCAAACAAAAAGTCACCTTGCGGTGTTGGTGGTAATTTACACCATATGGCAATTCTGCCTCAAAGAGTCCTTGCTGACAGCAGCACCAACTTGTTTTCACACCAAACAGGTAGCAAGCCTTCATCCAGACACCAGGCTCCCAGATCCCAACACAGAGACCTGGCTTCCGAGCCCAGATGCCTATTTAAGGACAGCCAGGTACTGCCAAAACCCGGACCGGCATTTAAAATGCAGTCCAGTATTTGACCTCACCTAGCTGTAAGTCAGCCCAGCAGCACATGTTGTGAGGAAAATACCTGTTTTCCCAGACCAAACCTCTCACTGTGTCACACCACCTACAGGTTGCTGGAATGTGAGTTCTGTCTTCTTGTCAGCCTGACTACCCAACTGAAGATTGTATTCCTTTTTCTACTGACTTAAGTCCATTTGTAAAATTCATGTTACCAGAGTAAGATCAACACAAAGGTAGTAAATAGAAATATAGGTGAAATATAGCACCACATAATGTGGAATTTCTATGAAAATGATCTCTGTGTGACTAGGTAAAGGTGTATAAAATGTGTATAAAATGCAGTAATAAAAAAGCCTTACTTGTCGGTAGAGATATTGGAAAAGAAATAATGTGCAATATAATATTTGTGACTCGGGCATATATTTTTCTGCTAAAAGCATAAAAAATTATGAATAATATACTTTTACAATGTGAAGTTATTAGTACAGTAAGGTCAAAATGGCAGTTCTATTCTGTAAAGTAAGCTCTTACAGAGACACCTTAATAGCAAAAGTGCACAGCAAAAGCCATTTCTATTGAAAGGAGACACACCTCCACAGACAAGATAGGGAATTCCCATAAGTCTCACTATCTCTCTACTTTATCTTCTGGAAATAGGTTTCACTATGTTCTGAATTCAGCAGAGGGCTCACACAAGTTCTCGGTTTTCACTCTTTTTTTAACACATTCTTTAAATATTAAACCAGAGAAAAACAAATTTTCACTGCTTCACAGTTTTCCCTATCCATTGCTGGCAAATATAGTTTCTTTAAAAGGTAATTGAGGTCTGACATACATCAGATGAATGATAAGTCTGTGCAGTGGTAGGGATGAGGCTTTAGCTCTAATCTAGAGATTCGTTAGAATATCTAAGACAAATTATGGAGAAAAGACATTCATACAGATAATACCTTAGAGGCAGAAGAAAGCATTAAAAATCTTATTACATAGTATTGTCAGAGGCTAGACAAAAGATGATTAAACTGTTGTTTGAAGGAATTTTTTCTCACTTGTTGACCAATTATTATTTACAGCATGGTGAAGTATTATGGAAATATTGTCTGAAGATCTTAAAATATTTATGCATAACCAGCATTTGTAGCATTCTATCTATCTATCTATCTATCTATCTATCTATCTATCTATCTATCTATCTATCGTGGCTATAAAAAGTCTACACACCCCTGGTAAAATGTCAGGTTTCTGTGATGTAAAAAAATTAGACAAAGATAAATAATTTCAGAACTTTTTCCACCTTTAATGTGACCTATAAACTGTACCACTAAATTGAAAAACAAACTGAAATCTTTTAGGTGGAGGGAATAATAAAAAAAATATATAATGTGGTTGCATAACTGGGGATATAGCTGTGTTCAGAATTAAGCAATCACATTCAAAATCATGCTAAATAGGAGTCAGCATACACCTGCCATCATTTAAAGTGCCTCTGATTAACCCCAAATAAAGTTCAGCTGCTCTAGTTGGTCTTTCCTGAAATTTTCTTAGTCGCATCCCACAGCAAAAGCCATGGTCCACAGAGAGCTTCCAAAGCATCAGAGGGATCTCATTGTTAAAAGGTATCAGTCAGGAGAAGGGTACAAAAGAATTTCCAAGGCATTAGGCCTCTTTCACACTTGCGTTGTCCGGATCCGGCGTGTACTCCACTTGCCGGAATTACACGCCGGATCCGGAAAAACGCAAGTGTACTGAAAGCATTTGAAGACGGATCCGTCTTCAAAATGCGTTCAGTGTTACTATGGCACCCAGGACGCTATTAAAGTCCTGGTTGCCATAGTAGTAGTGGGGAGTGGGGGAGCGGCATACTTACCGTCCATGCGGCTCCCGGGGCGCTCCAGAGTGACGTCAGAGCGCCCCATGCGCATGGATGACGTGCCATGCGATCACGTCATCCATGCGCCTGGGGCGCCCTGACGTCACTCTGGAGCGCCCCGGGAGCCGCACGGATGGTAAGTATACTGCTCCCCGCTACACTTTACCATGGCTGCCAGGACTTTAGCGTCCCGGCAGCCATGGTAACCACTGTAAAAAAGCTAAACGTCGTATCCGGCAATGCGCCGAAACGACGTTTAGCTTAAGGCCGGATCCGGATCAATGCCTTTCAATGGGCATTCATTCCGGATCCGGCCTTGCGGCAAGTCTTCAGGATTTTCGGCCGGAGCAAAAAGCGCAGCATGCTGCGCTATTTTCTCCGGCCAAAAAACGTTCCGTTCCAGAACTGAAGACATCCTGATGCATCCTGAACGGATTTCACTCCATTCAGAATGCATTAGGATAATCCTGATCAGGATTCTTCCGGCATAGAGCCCCGACGATGGAACTCTATGCCGGAAGACCATAACGCAGGTGTGAAAGAGCCCTTAGACATACCATGGAACACAGTGAAAATATGGCACAACAGTGACATTACCAAGAACTGAACGTCCCTCCAAAATTGATGAAAATATGAGAAGAAAACTGGCCTGGGAGGTTACCAAGAGGCCTACAGCAACATTAAAGGAGCTGCAGGAATATCTAGCAAGTACTGGCTGTGTGGTACATGTGACAACAATCTCCCGAATTCTTCATATGTCTGGGCTATGGGGTAGAGTGGCAAGACGAAAGCCTTTTCTTACAAAGAAAAACATCCAAGCCAGGCTACATTTTTTGTAGCAGTGGCACTGGACTTACTAAGTACAGCTGGGATTTTGTTTTTGTTTTTTATTTTTAGGCCATTCGCAGTCCCAGACCTTGCTTTCTTGCTGAACTGCTTTCATACTATATAAAGCAATGTCCATGTATAAATTCTTCAAAGCTTATGTAGTAAATGAACGATTTGTCTACAATATTACTACTCTGATGTAGAAGGAGACTGAAATTCGACCTAATCTAGCCATTACAAATCATGAGTAGGCCGGCAGAATGTAATAAGAGCATATAAATAGAGATGGGGACAGCTTAATTCATATTGATTGCAGAGTTTGATGCAGACAGTTTGAGTTCAGATAAAACTAAAACAAAGTTCTTCTATAGACTTCAAAGCATGCTAAGCAGTTGTCTACAACAATTAGATTCTGATACCTTCTACAAAGACTAAATCACTGTGGGAATGAATGGCAGGCAAGCCCAGTCCTTTGTTTATGCTAGCAGACGTTTTCTTGTATGCGCAGAAGACAAGCGTTCCCTCTGTTCTATGTAAGATGTTCTTCTATATAGATAAAAATAGCTTGATGTTGTCTGTGTTCTACTTAGAAAACACTGATTAAAGATCAATTCCACTCTTTTATTAAATAATATTTCATCATACAACATTTCCTGCTGAGGAAGACTTGTGAAGTCTTTAAATTTCATCGTTTATGGGCTTTATTGTTCTATGGTTCCTAAAGGTGACCACTAGTTATGGCTGCCATGACTAGGCAGTTAAGGGTGGTCATGTAGCTCATACAGATACTGTATATACAGTAAATCTGACATGTTAGTCTAGGTTTAGTAATCCCATTCTGAAACAGTTGTTGTCCAGCTTTTAGATATTGATGACCTATCCCGGGGATAGATCATAAATGTTGGATTGATGGTGGTTCAATCAGCTACTGATGCCAGAAACACAACAGTAGATGAAGCTAGAAGAAGAAGGCTCCATCTACTGTGAAGTGGTCACCATGCTGGTTTAAATGAAAGAAAATGGGAGCGGAACTGCGGTATGTCGCCTTTGCTACTACACAGTGGACAGAACGTTCCGCTTTCAGCTGTTGCTGATTGGCAGAGGTGCCATGGGGCAGGCAAGCCCAGTCCTTTGTTTATGCTAGCAGACGTTTTCTTGTATGCACAGAAGACAAGCGTTCCCTCTGTTCTATGTAAGATGTTCTTCTATATAGATAAAAATAGCTTGATGTTGTCTGTGTTCTACTTAGAAAACACTGATTAAAGATCAATTCCACTCTTTTATTAAATAATATTTCATCATACAACATTTCCTGCTGAGGAAGACTTGTGAAGTCTTTAAATTTCATCGTTTATGGGCTTTATTGTTCTATGGTTCCTAAAGGTGACCACTAGTTATGGCTGCCATGACTAGGCAGTTAAGGGTGGTCATGTAGCTCATACAGATACTGTATATACAGTAAATCTGACATGTTAGTCTAGGTTTAGTAATCCCATTCTGAAACAGTTGTTGTCCAGCTTTTAGATATTGATGACCTATCCCGGGGATAGATCATCAATGTTGGATTGGTGGTGATTCGATCATCTACTGATGCCAGAAACACAACAGTAGATGAAGCTAGAAGCAGAAGGCTCCATCTACTGTGAAGTGGTCACCATGCTGGTTTAAATGAAAGAAAATGGGAGCTGAACTGCAGTATGTCGCCATTGCTACTACACAGTTGACAGAACGTTCCGCTTTCAGCTGTTGCTGATTGGCAGAGGTGCCATGGGGCAGATCCACATTGATCTGATATTGATAACATATGAGGAGGATTAGTCATCAATATCTAAAGGCTCATTTACACTTTCTAATTTTTAGGTAGATCATCAGGAATTAACATGTAAAGGTGCCACAGCTCACCCAATGAACAAGTTCTGCTAGTCAGTTCAGTGTAAGTGTCCCTTAAAAGCTGGACAACCAGTTTAATATGTTAGCCTTTGCAAGTTTATTACAGCTACAGGACATCACTACTAGTACCCAAAACAGTAGACAAAATGTTGTCCCACATATGTGCATACACTGCAGCCTGACAATTGCCACCCTGAGAGGTAAGAAGACAGGGTAGCCCTCTCCTCATGAAAGCATCGGCCTCTTAACTATATGTTTGGTGTATTCTTCCAGGGACACTAGTAGCCAAACAGACCAAACATTTTACATTTTGGCTGCTAGGTGCATGAACATACATTGAGCTCCACTTTAATAAAAGGGATACTCTTATGCAGGACCCCACTGAGACACAATATAACGATATTGGCTAAGATTTACAAATGTGTCAATGCCAAAAAAGATGATGCATTCTTGGAAATCTAGAGTTTCTACACTTTTTCCCAACATGTTTGACAAAGGAGCGGAGTCCAACAAATAGTGGGTGGAGCTTTACTAAATAGGGGAATGCATAAGATGCAATAGTGGCAATAATCCACTTAAAGAGGTTGTCCAACTCCATTAAACCTTTAGTGACCAACCTGTTTTGGGCCTTAAAAATGACCTTTCACCACTCCTGAGATGCCTGTTTTAAATGCTTCATGTATTCCCCATGTAATAACAATTCTGGAGCATCTGCTCTTATGGCTCTATGTTGTGAAATTCCTTTATTATTTCTACTAGAAGTTATGAATGAATTGCTAGCAGTCTGCAGTAAGGGTACAGAGGGGGAGTAACCAGATTGGGGTGTGCACCTGCACAGTCTGACTATGGCAGCCCTGACTGGATAGAGTGAGACTGTGCAAGTGATTTATTTATTTTTTCATCGTCACCTGCCAAGAGCTATAACTTATTTTTTTGTATATTGATGTAGCCAAACGGCTTGTTTTTTGGGAATAAGCTTTAGTTTTTAATGTTGCCATTATGGGGTATTGGCGGTCAGTAAGGGGTTATATTTTTGCATACAGCTCTCAATGACATAAAATAACATAATGAGAATTACCTTACCAATCCTGTGCTCCTCCCATGCCAACCTTTCTCGTCACCACACCAGTCTATGCTTACTGAGCCTTAGGCCTCTTTCACACGACCGTTCTATTTTCCGTTTACGGGCCATTTTTTGCTTTCCGTATACGGAAGCATTCATTTCAATGGTTCCGCAAAAAAAAAACGGAATGTACTCCGTATGCATTCCATTTCTGTATTTCAGTTTTTCGGTTCCGTTGAAAGATAGAACATGTCCTACTATTGCACGCAAATCACACTCCTTGGCTCCATTCAAGTCAATGGGTCCGCAAAAAAAAACGGTCTTCCGCATCTGTTCCGTTTTTGCAGAACCATATATTGAAAATTTTATGTCCAGCCCAATTTTTTCTATGTAATTACTGTATACTGTATATCCCATACGGAAAAATGGAACGGAAAAGCGGAACAGAAACAGAAACAAAAAACGGACCACAAAATACTGAAAAAGCCATATGGTCATGTGAAAGAGGCCTCTTTCACACAACAGTTTTTTTTTCCCGTTTATGGGCCCTTTTTTGCGTTCCGTATATGGTCCGTATACAGAACGGACCATTCATTTAAATGGTTCCGCCCAAAAAACGGAATGTACTCCGTATGCATTCCGTTTCTGTATTTCCGTTTTTCGTTCCATTGAAAGATAGAACATGTCCTATTATTGCCTGCAAATCACATTCCGTGGCTCCATTCAAGTCAATGGGTCCGCAAAAAAATGGAACACATACGGAAATGCATCCGTATGTCTTCTGTATCTGTTCCGTTTTTGCGGAACCATCTATTGAAAATTTTATGCCCAGCCCAATTTTTTCTATGTTATTACTGTATACTGTTTATGCCATACAGAAAAGTTGAACGGAAAAACGGAACGGAAATACTACTGAAACAAAAAACAGAAAATGGATATGTTTAAAATGGACCGCAAAACACTGAAAAAGCCATACGTTCGTGTGAAAGAGGCCTTAGTGATAATTTGGCGTCTTGGCATGTAACTGCGGCAGGTGATGGCTGGCTGTGGAGATGACATGTCAACACCTTTAGGCCTCATGCACACAACTATGTATTTTACGGTCCGCAAAAAATGAATCCGCAAAAACTACGGATGACTTCCGTGTGTATTCCGTATTTTGCGGAACGGAACAGATAGTCCCTAATAGAACAGTACTATCCTTGTCCGTACTGAGGACAATAATAGGACATGTTCTATTTTTTTGCGGAACGGAAATACAGACATACGGAAACGCTCTCTTTTTTATGCGGACCCAAAAAAAAAAACGAATGGACACGGAAAGAAAATACGTTCGTGAGCATGAGCACTTATGGTAACTCCCGTGGTCTGTGAGTGACTGCTTCACTTTAGTGGGGTGAACAGACACCAGTAGAGAACCAGGAAACATCAACATGGGGGTGACAGGGAATTGGCAAGGTGAAAATTACTCCTTTTTTATTTTACACTATTGCAATCTTTTTGTAAAGAATATTAAGGGGTTTGTTAACTAGTGTGTCTGCTACTCAGATATATAGAAATCAGATCTGAATATAATTGGTAATATTTTTTTTTTGCTGTTATATACAGTATACTACATACAATATAGAGTTAAAATACTATTTATAAACCTGTTGCTCAAGCATGTCATTCCCTTTAAAAGACTACTCATTTTGCTTTGTGCACATTTGTGCTGTAGCACAGGATAAGCTGTAATCTACCACCTTCGGACAAAATTTACTGATCTCTACCTAGTCCATCTCATGTCCTGTGGATATTGTATATGCATGACCAATATCTGTGTAATGTAAAATTAGTTACATGATTTTTCACTTATTCACAGTAATGTAAAACAGCTTGAAAGATTTTGTGCTGCTTAAATCTCTAAGGCCGGATTCAGACAAGTGATGTTAACCCCTTAGTCACCCAGCCATTTTTTTAATTTTAATTTTTCATTTCTTCCCCCTCATCTTTTGTAGAGCCGTAACTTTTTAAAGTTTTCATTCACATAATCACCAGAGCTTTATTTTTTAGGGTCAAGTTGTATATTTTAAGGGCAGCATTTTATTTACAATATCTTGTATCGAGAAATGGGAAAACAATTCCTTGTGGTGTTAGATTGAAAAAAAATATACAATTCTATCAGGGTTTTGGCACTTTTATTTTAGGACATTTACTATGGGCTACAAATAACATGACCTTATTCTGTGGGTCTGTACAATTACAGGGATGCCATATTTATATAGTTATTATTGCGTTTTACTACTCTAAAAACAATAAAAACTTGAAAAAATAAAAAATGTCTTTCTCTCGACGAACTCTGACAGCTATTACTTTTGTATCTATTCGTCCATAGAGCTGAATGAGGGCTTGTTTATTGCAGAGTTGTAGTTTTTATTGGTGCTATTTTGGGGAATATATTGATCACTTTTAATAAAAATTTTAGGTGCAAGGTGACAAAGCAAACTAAGTATTTTTTTTTCTGTCACCATGCAGTAAATGCAATGCAGTAATAGTTTAGACATTTTCAGATGTGACATAACGAATTGTGTTTATTTTTTTATTGTTTCTTTTTATACATAAAATTGTAAAAGGGGTGTGTTTTGAATTTTTAATATGTTGTGTTTTTTTAAAACTTTTTTTAACTGTAATTTTTAGTTCCCTTAGGGGCCTTGGACATCTTTTGATTGCTCATACCATAGATTGTAATAAAATACTATTGCAGTGTTTGGAATTCTCACTGGCTGACTCTGAAGCCATGCTTAGAGCATGAATTTTCAGACAGCTTGCTGTGAAAGAACTTTAACCAGGCTCTAGGCCAGGCATCCTCAAACTGCGGCCCTCCAGCTGTTGCAAAACTACAACTCCCAGCATGCCCGAACAGCCTACAGGTATCAGCCTACAGCAGGGCATTGTGGGAGTTGTAGTTTTACAACAGCTGGAGGGCCGCAGTTTGAGAATGCCTGCTCTAGGCTATCATACCATCTGATCACAGCCCTTGCTGACAACTTTTATTTATCCATCTTTAGGCCTCATGCATATGGCCGTTGTGCGGCTGTTCCTTGCATTGGGGACCGCAGTTTGCGGTCCCCAATGCACGGGCAACATCCGTGCAGTGGCCTGAATGGATCGAGGCCAATCAACTTGAATGGGTCCGTTATCCGTCCACACTGCAAAAAAATAGAACATGTTCTATTTCTTTGAGGTGCGGAGGCATGGACATAAACACCACGGAAGCACTTCGTAGTGCTTCCGTGGGGTTCCGTGCCTCCGTTCCGCACCGCAGCTCCGGATTGTGACCCCATTCAAGCTGTTTGCGTGCTGCAATATGGCCACGGCCGTGTGCATGAGGCCTAAGGGTGGACTCCCTCACACTTACCTGTTATTTATTTTCTAGAGTGATTGACTGCTTTTATAAATGATCGATTAAAGCACAGATACCATATGTTGCATCAGATTAGGCTACTTTCACATCTGCATTTTTGCTGGATCGGTCATGGATCAGCAAACGGAGCCGGTTGTGTTATCTCTATAATAGCCATGAAAGATCCAGCACTAAAATCATTACAAGTCAATGGGTGCTGGATTCGTTTTCATTTGTGCACGAGAAAACGGATCTGGCACCATTGACTTACATTGTGTTTCATGCCAGATTCGTCTTGCTCCGCATCCCACGACGCACTCAAAAACGCTGCTGGGAACTCAACGAAATGGAACGGAATGCATTCTGGTGTACTCCATTCTGTTCAGTTCAGTTTTGACCCCATTGACAATGAATAGGGGAAAAACAGAAGCATTTTCCTCTGGATTTGAGATCCTACGATCGATTTCAATTCCAGAAAGGAAAAGCGTAGATGTGAAAGTAGCCTTAGCTGCATTTTCCAAAGGCAGTCTGAATTCTGCGTTTTGCCTCCTTAACCACCTCCGGACCGCCTAACGCACATGTGCGTTCCGGAGGTGGCAGCGCTGCGCACAGTCACGCATATACGCGTCATCTCGCGAGACGCGAGATGACGCGAATATGCGCGCGCGCATGCGCAGTTCGCGCCGGCATTTCGCACAGCAGTATTTCGTCAGCAACCTGCCAGCCAATGATCGTGGCTGGCAGGTTGCTGATTTTTAAAAAATCCAATCAAAGTGCCAGATAGCAGATCATATTTGTAAATATGATCTGTTATATGGCTGCCTGCTCCTCTGCTGGTTCTTTTCGTCGGTTGGATCCAGCAGAGGAGCAGGCTTCACAGTGAGTACACCAACACTACACTATAGCCCCTGATCACCCCCCTGAACCCCAATTAACCCTTTGATCACCCCTTTGATCACCCCTGTCAATCACAAGTGAAAAGAAAAAAGTGATCAGTGCAAACTGTCACTTTTTTTTTTCACTGGTATTGACCGTTAGGTTTTAGGTATAGTTTAGGTCCCTTGGTTAGGTAGTTAGCGATCAGTTAGTGCCCAGCCCACCGCACCGCAGTCCGTTATTCGCTGATTAGCGTATCGCTAATCAGCATTTGTACTTTTATAGTATCTGGAAGTGATCAAAACTGATCACGGTCAGATCTATAATAGTACTAGTGTCACTTTAGTTCTTCCTCCACCCAAAACGCAGTGTTTGCCCGATCAGGCCTGATCGGTCGCCCACACGTGCGTTCGCCCACATCCGCCCCACCGCAGTGACAAAAAAAAATTTTTTTTTGATCACTGCACATTCACTTTACACGCACTGCGGCGATAAAAAAATCAGTTTTGATATTTTTTATCAACCGCAGCGGCCTCCGGTACTTCGCTAGCCTCCCCTTT
Organism: Bufo gargarizans; assembly: GCF_014858855.1. Classification (NCBI taxonomy): domain Eukaryota; kingdom Metazoa; phylum Chordata; class Amphibia; order Anura; family Bufonidae; genus Bufo; species Bufo gargarizans. Next base: position 238,747,337 of record NC_058082.1, read on the forward strand.
GTAAGACAGGCTTGCTTTTTTTTTCTTGGGTAGTCTCAGGGAATACCCCTAAATTTAGTTGCCCACATGTCTAACAGGGGGTATTCCTCTGAAGAGGCCTACAGGCTTCTGACCCAGTCGGATGAGGAGTGGGAACCCTCATCTGATGAATCCAGCGGGTCAGAATACGAACCTGTAGAAAGCAGTGGCTCTCTGACCCAAAGTTCGGACGAGGAGGCTGAGGTCCCTGATACCACCAGGCGTACCCGGCCCCGTGTCGCTAGACCGCAGGTTGCGCAGGATCCGCTTCAAGAGCAGCAGAGTGGGGCTGGTGCTGTCGGATTACGTGGTGAGGCATACACCAGCAGCCCAGCCCTCCCTGGACCTAGTACCAGCACTGCCGTACAACCTGGTGAAGTAGCGAGCACCAGAAGGGCAGTTGAAGCTGGTACGGTGGCACGTGCAGTAGTGACCCCGTCGCAGCCACCGCAAAGACGTGCCCGTAGAGCCCCTAGAATCCCAGAGGTGCTGGCAAACCCTGATTGGCAGTCCCCAACTTCAGCCGCACCTGTAGTTTTCCCTTTCACTGCCCAGTCTGGAGTTCGGGTTGAGACGGCTCAGATCGGTTCGGCCCTGGGATTTTTTGAGCTGTTCTTGACTGCGGAGCTTTTAGACTTAGTTGTGGCCGAAACAAACAGATATGCCACACAATTTATCACCGCTAACCCGGGAAGCTTTTATGCCCAGCCTTTCCGGTGGAAACCAGTCCAAGTTTCCGAACTTAAAACTTTTCTGGGCCTCCTCCTCAACATGGGCCTGACAAAAAAGCATGAATTGCGGTCATATTGGTCCACGAACCCGATTCATCACATGCCCATGTTCTCTGCTGCCATGTCCAGGGCACGTTTTGAGGCCATCCTGCGGTTCCTGCACTTTAGTGACAACACCGCCTCCCGTCCCAGGGGCCACCCTGCTTTTGACCGGCTCCACAAAATTCGGCCCCTCATAGACCATTTCAACCAGAAATTTGCAGATATTTATACCCCAGAGCAAAACATCTGCATAGACGAGTCCCTGATACATTTTACCGGGCGCCTTGGCTTCAAACAATACATCCCAAGCAAGCGCGCCCGGTATGGGGTCAAATTGTATAAGCTCTGTGAAAGGGCCACAGGCTATACCCACAAATTTCGGGTCTATGAGGGAAAAGATCAGACCCTGGAGCCGGTCGGTTGCCCTGACTACCTGGGGAGCAGTGGGAAGACAGTTTGGGACTTGGTGTCACCCTTATTCGGCAAGGGGTACCATCTTTATGTGGACAATTTTTACACAAGTGTGGCCCTCTTTAGGCATTTGTTTCTAGAACGGATTGGCGCCTGTGGTACCGCGCGAACTAGTCGCGCGGGCTTCCCCCAACGGCTCGTTACCACCCGTCTTGCAAGGGGGCAGAGGGCCGCACTGTGTAACGAAGAACTGCTCGCGGTGAAAAGGAGAGACAAGCGTGACGTTTACATGCTCTCCTCCATTCACGCAGACACGACAATACAAATTGAGCGAGCAACCCGTGTCATTGAAAAGCCCCTCTCAGTCCACGACTATAACCTCCACATGGGAGGGGTCGACTTCAATGACCAGATGTTGTCTCCGTATTTAGTTTCCCGACGCACCAGACGCTGGTATAAGAAGGTGTCTGTATATTTAATTCAATTGGCTCTGTACAATAGTTTTGTTCTCTACAGTAAGGCTGGGAGAACTGGATCCTTCCTCAAATTTCAGGAAGAGATCATCGAGAACCTCCTGTATCCAGGAGGTTCCGTGGCCCCAACCACCAGTGTAGTTAGCCGTCTACACGAGCGACATTTCCCCAATGTCGTTCCTGGTACCTCAACCCAACAGTCACCCCGAAAAAGATGTCGTGTCTGTAGCAGGAGTGGAATAAGGCGTGACACCCGCTATTTCTGTCCTGACTGTCCGGACCACCCTGCCCTATGCTTTGGAGAGTGTTTCCGGAAGTACCACTCACAGGTACACTATTAGCATAGGGATCATCTCACCAGGACAGGCACACAGGGCTATTAGGGCCCATTCCCTCACTGCTGCTGCAAACGTCTCCTTTCACATGGGACAAAGTGCATAACGCACTTCGCCACATCTTTGGGCGATTTGCGCTTTGCACATTGACCCATGGGGAAGGAGAGGTTTGTTCTATAAAGGTAAAAAAACAAAAAAAAACAAAAAAAAAAAAACAGGTAAGCAAACAGGTTAATGTTTAGTTCCAAAAGTTAAAGTTACATGTTCTGTTCCAAAGTTAATAAAATTATTGCGTTGTGGCCTGGTTTTTTCTTTTTTCTTTTTTTTTGTTTTTTTACCTTCCAGGTGGACCAACCGATCTACTAGCTGCAGCACCGATGTGCATTCTGACAGAAGCATTGCGCTGCTGTCAGATTACACGCAAGTCGGTGTATGCGGCGCTGCAAGACGGGATTTTCTCCTCTGCAGTGACAGATACGTTTGCCGAGGCATACGAGCTGAGGAGAAGGCGGCGTTCCTATGCTTTGGCAAACACTTTGTATATATATATATATAAAAAAAAATCCCGGCAATGATTTATTCATCCACATCGATTGATGCGAATGGAGAAATCTGGTTTGCCAGGGCATACGAGCTAAGTGGGTATGGATGTAGGGCGGAGCTCCTATGTCCTGGCAGACGCCTTTCCCCTCCATTTTTTTTTTGGCAGAGATTTTTTCATCCACATTGATCGATGCGAATGAAGAAATCTGTGCCGTTCATTTTTTTCTTTCAGCCCAGAGGCTGAACGGAAAAAAAAATCTCATTACCTGTATGCTCAATATAAGGAGAATAGCAGAAACTCCTAATGCTGGCCATACATGTAATGATTGCGGAGACCCTCAAATGCCAGGGCAGTACAAACACCCCACAACTGACCCCATTTTGGAAAGAAGACACCCCAAGGTATTTGCTGAGGGGCATATTGAGTCCATGAAAGATTTAAATTTTTGTCCTAAGTTAGCGGAAAGTGAGACTTTGTGAGAAAAAACTAAAAAAAATCAATTTCCGCTAACTTATGCGAAAAAAAAAAAAAATTCTATGAACTTGCCAGGCCCCTCATTGGATACTTTGGGGTGTCTTCTTTCCAAAGTGGGGTCACATGTGGGGTATTTATACTGCCCTGGCTTTTTAGGGGCCCTAAAGCGTGAGAAGAAGTCTGGGATCCAAATGTCTAAAAATGCCCTCCTGAAAGGAATTTGGGCACCTTTGCGCATCTAGGCTGCAAAAAAGTGTGACACATCTGGTATCGCTGTACTCAGAAGAAGTTGGGGAATGTGTTTTGGGGTGTCATTTTACATATACCCATGCTGGGTGAGATAAATATCTTGGTCAAATGCCAACTTTGTATAAAAAAATTGGAAAAGTTGTCTTTTGCCAACATATTTCTCTCACCCAGCATGGGTATATGTAAAATGGCACCCCAAAACACATTCCCCAACTTCTCCTGAGTACGGCGATACCAGATGTGTGACACTTTTTTGATGCCAAGGTGGGCAAAGGGGCACATATTCCAAAGTGCACCTTTCGGATTTTGCAGGCCATTTTTTACACATTTTGATTGCAAAGTACTTCTCACACATATGGGCCCCTAAATTGCCAGGGCAGTATAACTACCCCACAAGTGACCCCATTTTGGAAAGAAGACACCCCAAGGTATTCTGTGAGGGGCATGGTGAGTTCCTAGAATTTTTCATTTTTTGTCGCAAGTTAGTGGAATATGAGACTTTGTAAGGAAAAAAGAGAAAAAAAAAAATCATCATTTTCCGCTAACTTGTGACAAAAAATAAAAAATTCGAGGAACTCGCAGTGCCCCTCACGGAATACCTTGGGGTGTCTTCTTTCCAAAATGGGGTCACTTGTGGGGTAGTTATACTGCCCTGGCAATTTAGGGGCCCAAATGTGTGAGAAGTACCTTGCAATCAAAATGTGTAAAAAATGACCGGCGAAACCCACAAGGTGCACTTTGGAATATGTGCCCCTTTGCCCACCTAGGCTGCAATAAAGTGTCACACATGTGGTATCGCCGTACTCAGGAGAAGTTGGGGAATGTGTTTTGGGGTGTCATTTTACATATACCCATGCTGGGTGAGAAAAATATCTTGGTCAAATGCCAACTTTGTATAAAAAAATGGGAAAAGTTGTCTTTTGCCAAGATATTTCTCTCACCCAGCATGGGTATATGTAAAATGACACCCCAAAACACATTCCCCAACTTCTCCTGAGTACGCAAAGAAGACACCCCAAGGTATTCCGTGAGGGGCATGGCGAGTTCCTAGAATTTTTTATTTTTTGTCGCAAGTTAGTGGAATATGAGACTTTGTAAGGAAAAAAGAGAAAAAAAAAAATCATCATTTTCCGCTAACTTGTGACAAAAAATAAAAAATTCGAGGAACTCGCAGTGCCCCTCACGGAATACCTTGGGGTGTCTTCTTTCCAAAATGGGGTCACTTGTGGGGTAGTTATACTGCCCTGGCAATTTAGGGGCCCAAATGTGTGAGAAGTACCTTGCAATCAAAATGTGTAAAAAATGACCGGCGAAACCCACAAGGTGCACTTTGGAATATGTGCCCCTTTGCCCACCTAGGCTGCAATAAAGTGTCACACATGTGGTATCGCCGTACTCAGGAGAAGTTGGGGAATGTGTTTTGGGGTGTCATTTTACATATACCCATGCTGGGTGAGAAAAATATCTTGGTCAAATGCCAACTTTGTATAAAAAAATGGGAAAAGTTGTCTTTTGCCAAGATATTTCTCTCACCCAGCATGGGTATATGTAAAATGACACCCCAAAACACATTCCCCAACTTCTCCTGAGTACGGCGATACCACATGTGTGACACTTTTTTGCTGCCAAGGTGGGCAAAGGGGCGCATATTCCAAAGTGCACCTTTCGGATTTCACCGGTCATTTCTTACACATTTTGATTGCAAAGTTCTTCTCACACATTTGGGCCCCTAAATTGTCAGGGCAGTATAACTACGCCACAAGTGACCCCATTTTGGAAAGAAGACACCCCAAGGTATTCTGTGAGGGGCATGGTGAGTTCCTAGAATTTTTTATTTTTTGTCGCAAGTTAGTGCAATATGAGACTTTGTAAGAAAAAAAATAAAAAAAAAATCATCATCATTTTCCGCTAACTTGTGACAAAAAATAAAAAGTTCTATGAACTCACTATGCCCATCAGCGAATACCTTAGGGTGTCTACTTTCCGAAATGGGGTCATTTGTGGGGGTTTTCTACTGTCTGGGCATTGTAGAACCTCAGGAAACATGACAGGTGCTCAGAAAATCAGAGCCGTTTCAAAAAGCGGAAATTCACATTTTTGTACCATAGTTTGTAAATGCTATAACTTTTACCCAAACCATTTTTTTTTTGCCCAAACATTTTTTTTTTATCAAAGACATGTAGAACTATAAATTTAGCGAAAAATTTATATATGGATGTCGTTTTTTTTTTGCAAAATTTCACAGCTGAAAGTGAAAAATGACATTTTTTTGCAAAAAAATCGTTACATTTTGATTAATAACAAAAAAAGTAAAAATGTCAGCAGCAATAAAATACCACCAAATGAAAGCTCTATTAGTGAGAAGAAAAGGAGGTAAAATTCATTTGGGTGGTAAGTTGCATGACCGAGCGATAAACGGTGAAAGGAGTGTAGTGCCGAAGTGTAAAAAGTGGCCTGGTCATGAAGGGGGTTTCACCTAGCGGGGCTGAAGTGGTTAAAGATCTGGACTGATGTGGTGATCACCAAGCATTATGTTGCTACTCTGCTTCTTAAGATCTCACCACAAGTTTAAAGCCACCCGCACACGTTGTGGAATCCGGGCTGTTAGTACAGTACCTGCAAAGTGTATGAGATCACACAAATCTCATGGTCACTTTGTAGATTTTTTTCTGTGCAGAAATTGACCTGTGGTGCAGATTTCCAAATCCGCAGCATATTAATTTTATATTTGCAATTTTAACTGCGGATTTCACCCTTTTCCAATGTATGGTGAGATCTGCGGCAAAACCACAATCTGCACCAAAAACCGCTGTTAGACAATGCAGATATAGTGCGGAAACGTGCGTTTACTCGCACTTGTCTGCAGGCGTTCTAAAGAGGTTTTCCCACAATTGACATGCACCATGGAGGTCAAATATGCCAAAATTAAGGAATAAGCAAAAATTCATTCTAGGTAGAAATCTTCATAATTGTCTACTCACTACCAGCAAATATTTGGATGCTATCGTTATACAGCCCAAAAGGTGCAGAACATTTAAAAAATATATATTTTTTGTTTAACCCCTTAAGGATGCAGGGCGTACCGGTACGCCCTATTTCCCGAGTCCTTAAGGACTCAGGGCGTACCGGTACGTCCTAACTTTACATCGGGATTCCGGCGCCCCAGGGGTTAATCTGAACAGGATGCCGGCTGAAATCATTCAGCCGGCATTCTGTCACAACGACAGGGGGGGTCATGTGACCCCCCCGTGTCGGCGATCGCAGCAAACCGCAGGTCAATTCAGACCTGCGGTTTGCTGCGCTTTTTGCAGTTTCTGATCCCCGCGGTCCCTGACCGCGGGGATCAGAAACTTTTGAGTGCCTAAAATAAAGATTTTTCACCCCCCTGCACGATTTTATGCCGGCGAGTGGTGCGGGGGGGGGAGGGTGTCGCAGGAGGTGGGGGAGTTGCGGGAGGCGGGCAGTACGGCAGGCGGGATCGTGATCCCCCGCCCGCCTCCCCTTAAAAAATTAGTTTGCTTCTAGTGGGTATACCAGGGTGTCAGCACATTGCTGACACCCTGGTATAAACGGCTGACATCTGTGCAGATGTTAGCCGTTTAACCCTTTCCATACCGCGGTCCGTACGGACCACGGTATGGAAAAGGTTAACTGTCATCGGTCAGGGAGCTCCCTCCCTCTCCATTGGGGGGCTGCTGTGCCTTTGCAGCCCCCCGTTGGAGAGGGAGAGAGCCCCCCGACAGCCCCCCTCAGCCCTGTGCTAACCCTTCCCTGTCTGCGAAGTTGTGGCAGACGGGGAAGGTTCCCATGGCAACAGGACGCCTTCTCAGGCGTCCTGCTGTCCATGGTGCTGAACAGATCTATGCTAAAAGCATAGATCTGTTCAGTGTAAGTAAAATACAGTACAGTACAATATATATTGTACTGTACTGTATTATACAGACATCAGACCCACTGGATCTTCAAGAACCAAGTGGGTCTGGGTAAAAAAAAATGTAAAAAAAAGTGAAAAAAGTTAAGATAAAAAAAACATTTATCACTGAATAAAAATTAAAAAAATTAAATACACTACACATATTAGGTATCGCCGCGTCCGTAACGACCTGATCTATAAAACGGTCATGTTACTTTCCCCGCACGGTGAACGCCATAAAAATAAAAAAATAAAAACTATGAGAAAATTGAAATTTTGCCCACCTTACTTCCCAAAAAAGGTAATAAAAGTGATCAAAAAAGTCGCATGTACGCCAAAATAGTACCAATCAAACCGCCATCTCCTCCCGCAAAAAATGAGACCCTACTCAAGATAATCGCCCAAAAACTGAAAAAACTATGGCTCTTAGACTATGGAGACACTAAAAATTTTTGGGGTTTTAAAAATGAAGTTATTATATAAAACGTACATAAATAAAAAAAATTGTATACATATTAGGTATCGCCGCGTCCGTGACAACCTGCTCTATAAAATTACCACATGATATAAACTTTCAGATGAATTTTTTAAATAACAAAAAAAAAACTTGCCAAAAAAGCTATTTCTTTTTACCTTGCCGCACAAAAAGTGTAATATAGAGCAACCAAAAATCATATGTACCCTAAACTAGTACCAACAAAGCTGCCACCCTATTCCGTACTTTCTAAAATGGGGTCACTTTTTTGGAGTTTCTACTCTAGGGGTGCAACAGGGGGGGCTACAAATGGGATATGGTGTCAAAAAAATCAGTCCAGCAAAATCTGCCTTCCAAAAACCGTATGGCATTCTTTTCCTTCTGCGCCCTGCCGTGTGCCCGTACAGCAGTTTACAACCACATATGGGGTGTTTCTGTAAACTACAGAATCAGGGCCATAAATAATGAGTTTTGTTTGGCTGTTAACCCTTGCTTTGTAACTGGAAAAAAATCTGCCAAAAAAGTGAAATTTTTTAATTGTATCTCTATTTTCCATTAAATCTTGTGCAACACCTAATGGGTTAACAAGGTTTGTAAAATCAGTTTTGAATACCTTGAGGGGTGTAGTTTCCTAGATGGGGTCACTTTCATGGAGTTTCTACTCTAGGGGTGCATCAAATGGGACATGGTGTCAAAAAATCAGTCCAGCAAAATCTGGCTTCCAAAAACCATACAGCGCACCTTTCACTCTACGCCCCGCTGTGTGGCCATACAGTAGTTTACGGCCATATATGGGGTGTTTCTGTAAACGGCAGAGTCAGGGCAATAAAGATACAGTCTTGTTTGGCTGTTAACCCTTGCTTTGTTAGTGGAAAAAATGGGTTAAAATGGAAAATTAGGCAAAAAAATGAAATTCTCAAATTTCATCCCCATTTGCCAATAATTCTTGTGCAACACCTAAAGGGTTAACGAAGTTTGTAAAATCAGTTTTGAATACCTTGAGGGGAGTAGTTTATAGAATGGGGTCATTTTTGGGCGGTTTCTATTATGTAAGCCTCCCTTCAGACCTGTAGTGGTCCCTAAAAATTGGGTTTTTGTAAATTTCTGAAAAATTTCAAGATTTGCTTCTAAACTTCTAAGCACATGCGCCGGATCTTGTGAAGTCCGGTACAGTAAGCGCCGCCCAGCTCATCAATATTCACTTCGCTGGGCGGTGCTTACTGTCCCCGACTTCACAAGATCCGGCGCATGCGCAGGGCACTGTTCAGCGCAGCGCTTCAGAGTGGGGACCGCAGAAGCCGCCCAGCAAACTGAATATTCATGAGCTGGGCGCTTCAAAGCGGCAGTTGGGGGAGGCTGGCTGGGCGCAAGAGAGGTGAAACGCCGCCCCTTGGGCAGATTGAAGACCGTTGGAGCAGGTTATAAAACTTAAAGTTTACTGTATGTATAATGTGGACAGGGGGGATACTTATATGATTGTAATACCCATTATAAGACCTGTACTGCCATATATATACCTCAATATGCTTATTGGCCCTGTCAGTGTCCCTTTAAAGTGACACTGGTCAGATTTGCAAAAAATGGCCAAGTCCTTAAGGTGAAATAGGGCTGAGTCCTTAAGGGGTTAAAGCTCTGCTTGCCACTTTTTTAAAAAGTGGCAGCGCAGGCTTGAGAGTCAGGGCTGTGGCATCGCCATCTTTGCACATTTATGATACTCTACTTCAAGAAACTGGCAGATTATAGAATATGCCAGAAATATACACCTATGCTTTTGGCGAGCAGGCCTGCACAGGTACACACATCTGACACCAACAAGTCCCTGACGAAGAGCAACGTAATTCACTCGAAACGCGTTGGTTGGTATTGTGGGACTAACGGCAATCCGTAGCTCTGAAGTGGTGACGTCACCCGCTCAGCTGTGAGCGAAGGAACTCTTTTGGAAGTTCTTCTACCGGCCGGGGCAGACTCCAGGACTAACAGCTCACCTGAAGACACAGATCCCCTGCGCAGAAGGCATCCTATGCATCAGCACCTACAACTGCGTGTATAGCACGGAACATCCAGTGCAGCGATCCCAGTGCCTAGAGTAAGGTAGGCTTGTATGGCACAGTTATAATCGCGGTGTTTCGTAGTTGAGGTTAGTAGTAAAGGGCCTTTGTGTAAGGTGAGTTTAAGCGCGGTGCCCTTGGTATTATTTTAGTATGTGCATAAGAGATTTAGAGCACCTTACGGGAGTGCGGTTACATTCTTTCCAAGAAATTTATAAAAATTCAACCCACCCCTCTTTCTCTATAATAAAAATAACAATAAATAAACAATAAAAAATAATATATTAATAAGCATTGCCATATCCCATTGTCATTAAAATATACATGTATTTATCCTATACTGTGAACACCGAATGGAAAAAAAAATCTAAATGGCAAGTTTTCCCTTTTTTTCTACTTCACCTCCCAACAAAAAAAAATGGAGAAAAAGTAATCAAAAAGTCATAAATACTCCAAAATTTTATCAATGAGAGCGGCAGATCTCTCCTCAATAAATAATTCCCCTCACAGCTCTGTGGATGTAAGTATAACAAAAGTTATGGGGGTCAGATTATGGATCTGCAAAGAAACATTTCAAACTATATAAATGTGGTATAGCTGTAATTGTACTGACCCGGAGAATGAAGGTAACAAATCAATTTTACTGAATAGGGAACGGAATAAAACCAAAACCCATAAAACTGTGGCAGAATTGCATTTTTTTAATTACACTATATTTGGATTTTTTTTACAGCTTCCTATTACATCATATTTAACATTAAATTGTGCCATTCGAAAGTACTAGTTGTCCCACAAAAAGCAAACCCTATATATCTATGTGAATGGAAAAAATTATGGGTTCGGGAAGGCAGAGAGTAAAAAATGAAAACGGAAAATCCCAAGGACCTGAAGGTGTTAGACCCCAGATTGCTAATGTTGAAAATGTAATACTAATGTATGCAACATGAACACTATAATTCCCTTTCTCACCCTGATGGTCATGCTCAAATGTACTGTGGGCAACAATTTTGAAGCACCTATACTAAGCAACTATTCAAGGTAGTAATGCACCTCAGGTTCCCACTACTGTAACTCATTTCTGCCCACTGATTCCACTGTTATGGAATAATTCCAAATACCAGCACATTTATGGATGTAAGGAGAAAAGGGAGGATAATACCTGAAGGTTTATTCTGTGTCTGCCTATTTTATAGTTAAACCATTGCTGTGTCTCAGCTCTCCCTATCACAGCTCAGGAGGCATTGAAAGATGACACTGTGCGGCCTTCTTAGCAAGCAGGTCAAAGAAATAAGAAAAAACAAACAGCAGATGGCACTATACAGATACATTTTATTGAATAACTCATTGGCTATGCTAAATTTTAATTACATGCAATTACAAAAGTGTTCAGATCCAGCTCCTGGTTTCAAAACTGCAGAATGTTTTTCGCGGGATCACCCCTTTAACTTTAGAAGTGATGAAGTGCCCAAAGATGCCCATAGACTTCAGATGATAGGTAGATGGGACATGGCTAAGCACTGATGATAACAGGTAATAAACTGGTGAAAACACTCATCCTTCGAAGTTTGTGTTACGTGTCTGTAGGCAGCTGCTTGTCGCAAATGATCCAAAAACATATGTAAATGTGGCCACTGAAGGAGGACTTCATGCAACTGAAGGGTTGATGAATGACACATGGATTCTAGTTTTCAGAATCCCTCTGTCATACACTGCCCAGAAGGCATAACGCAGTGTACAAGTTTTGCACAGAGTATTACGCTAAGGTTTTTCCTAATGCTTGTAATGTAACTAAATGTGTACCGTATATTTTGCCCTATAAAACGGGCTGTCCCCCAAAGTGTGTGTGTGTGGGGGGGAATGGAAGTGCGTCTTATGGAGTGAATGCTGCCATTTTTACATCGCTAACAATAATACGTCAGCTGCGATGCTGCACAGCGCGGCGATGTATCAGGGGGAGGGAGGAGGGGCTGGAGGCTGGCAACTGCTGCAATCGCGGCAGTCACTGTACTCTTACAACGGGCCCCGCCGCTCACAGCAGTATTCATATATAAACTGTAATCCTTAACCTCTTAACTTTAGTTACAGTAGCTCTATCCCGTGTACTACCACTTACTATCGACCTCCCGTAGCAGGCAGAGCGGCCGGCAGCTGTAATGTCACTCACTCACATTAATGAAGCAGGATGAGCAGGCGTGTGACATGAGTGAGTGACGTTACGGTACAGGAGCTTGATAGTAAGTAGCAGTACACGGGATAGCGCTACTTTAACTAAAGTTAAGAAGAGGTTAAGTATTACAGTTTACATATGAATACTGCTGTGCGAGGAGGGGCCCGGTGTATTAGGGGACACTGTTATGGGGGGGATCTGTGGATGACACATATATAGCATAAGATGCTATATATGTGTCATCCACAGATCTCCCCATAACAGTGTCATCCACAGATCCCCCTATAACAGTGTCATCCACAGATCCCCCCATAACAGTGCCATCCACAGAGCCCCCTCCCCATAACAGTGCCATCCACAGATACCCCATAACAGTGCCATCCACAGATCCCCCTCCCCATAACAGTGCCATCCACAGAACCCCCATAACAGTGCCATCCACAGATCCCCTATAACAGTGCCATCCGCAGATCCCCCATAACAGTATTATCCACAGATTCCCTCCATAACAGTGTTATCAACAGATCCCCTATAATAGTGTCATCCACAGATCACTCATAACAGTGTTTCATCCACAGATCCCCCATAACAGTGTTTCATCCACAGATCCCCCTAAACAGTGTTTCATCCACAGATCCCCCATAAGTGTCATCCACAGATCCCCCATAACAGTGTCATCCACAGTTCCCCCATAATAGTGTCACCCACAGACCACCATTAGTTCAAAACTCACCAAAAGCACACCTGTTGGTTCAAAAATTTATTTTTCTTATTATCCTCCTCAAAAACCTAGGTGCATCTTATGGGCAGGTGAACAAAGATAAATGTGGCACACTACTGCAGCTACGCCCCTTCTCATCTCAACACGTAAGTGGCATGAAGGAAGGAAAGTCACAGATGTTACTGCAAATGTGGCAAAAATAGAATAGCACAAAAAAAGGGAAAATTCCGCTCAGCACATTATGTCCATAGGAAGTGTCCATTCTCAGTGTCCATGAAACGCTGGTTTTGCAACAGGTTTAATACTTTACAAAAAATAGGGAAAAATTCTGGCCCCTTAAGCTGAACTATTAAAATCATTATTTAGTGGAAAAAATCTATAAAAAAATAAATAACATGACATAGAGCCCTAGTCATATAACTGATATGCTTTGAACCTAGTGACACTGGTTCTTACTCAACTGTTATTTATTTTTTAATGGATTTTTTTTCAATAAATAATGAATTTTAATAGTTCAGCTTGAGTGCCGGAATGTTTCCCTATTTTTGGAAAGTAAATTGAATAGTAACTGCCCCTAAATACTTAAAAACTATATAAACTATCTTTTCACATAAATACATCTTTCAAATAAATAAATAAATAAATATCATGTCTATATCTATCTATCTATCTATCTATCTATCTATCTATCTATTTATCTATATATATCTATATATATCTATATATATCTATATATATATATCTATATATATATAAAAAATAGTCTTTTTTTTGTTATTATATCCTGTAATAGAAAGCCAATATTTTTGGTAGGTAAACCTTTCTCAGAACTGACCTTGATTTTTCCTATATGATCTTGTAGCGAGTCAATCAGCAAATCTCCCACTGGCTGCCAGGACCCTTTCATCGCCTCTGCTTGACGTAGTTTATGGTCCAGTTCATCCATTGCATCCTGGAGCTCCTGAAGTCTTTCAAGTGCATCATCTAATTTTTTCTGCCACTCAACTGAACGCACGTTCAACTTGTCCCACTCCATTCTTACATCATCAACCTGCTTCTGCAGGATCCTGCTGACATTCTTGGACTGTTCTTCTACGTGATGTTCTGGAAAATAAAACATTTTTTAAGCATGAAAAGTAATTTTCATTTACCATTTTACACTACACGTCCAAGCCTATATCTTCATCATGCAAGTAACTGATTTACCAGAGAATTCACACAGACTGTATCAAAAAGTCTGCACAAAAAGGAGAAGAGATGAAAGGTTCTGCATAACATAAGGAGTGTAAGTAGCCGTCATGATATTTTAAAGTGTAAAATGTATCTTTCTGGATATATAATGTAACTTTGATCAACTTTATATTTTAGCTATCTGGGAGCCACTTGAGTAGCAATTTGTATCAACTGACTTATGTTTCTCGGGATGTCATTGGGTGCCATGGTGGTCTTTTGTAGTGCCACTATTTTTGTGACTTTCCCTCCAGGTTCTATGGTTTTCTTTAACCCATCCATAACATACTGATAAGTTAGTCTGACATTCTATAAACCTATGTGATATAGGGAAATTAGATTGGGAAAGTATATTTGGGCTTGGATTGATGTGAAGAATGACAATTTGTAACACCCTGCGAAATATGATGGCATTACATAAATCACAGAAATTGAATTTAGAAGATAAGGTAAATGTATTTATTTCAGTAAAAACATATTCTGCACTGCTGCACAGATAAATCAGTAATATTGTTTCCTACTAGAGATCAGTGAATTGATTGTAACAATTTCAAATTTGTCCTGAATTTCTCCCAAAAATTCTGATTTATTAAGTTAGTCATTACAGGTGAATGAGAGACCTATGTGTAATATTTCTCTGAGTGAGATGTGCAAGCCATGTTTCCTTCCAAAATGACTAGAGTAGTGGGTGTCCCAATATTACTCTTACCTGAGTGAGATATGCAAGCTTGTTCTTCTTCCAAAAGGACTAAAGTACTGAGTATCTCAAGAGAAAATTGGTCTGGTTAATTGAGCCTTGGAGATGCTCTTGAGGACCCTTTTTCTCATTACATAGACATCTAATATGCATGAGGAATATTGTTATCTAGCCAATGATGTTCTACATTTCTAGGAGACATATATGCAAATTATTATGTCCTTTTGGAAGGAAATCTAATTTGAATATCTTTCCCAGAAACTCAAAAGTATGCAAATCAGCATTAAACTATATGGCCTCTGATGAGATGAAGTCAGTTATTCCCGAAGTCTCATGAGACTTCGGTGAATAACTTCGGTATTTGATCTTTAAACTGGGAAACCCTTTTAAAACTTTGGTCCGAACTTGGCTTCGGTTCCGAGGTACTAGTGAGACTTCGGGAATATGGCCTCATCAGAGGCCATATAGTTTAATGCTGTATGGAGACAGAGCATTAATTTTGAGCGAAGCGACTTCGGATATAGGATCCGAAGCTCGCTTCACTAATCCCTAATCATTACATTCAGCTGAGCTAGTCCTACAAGGCAGTGTGCCTGACTTAACTAGAAATTTCCTGATGACAGACTCTCTTTGAATCGTTTTAAAAAAACTTTTACCTTGCTGCACAACCCCTTTAAGTATTTGTGAGTCAGTTGCTCCCATTAGTGTTCCTTTTCCTCAATAATCACAACATTCCGAGAAAAATTCTTCCTCTGAGGTTTTCTTTTCAGAAAGAAGCAATTTTGAATACTGTTTTTGGTCCTATTCAGACGAAATCTGTTGAATAACTATAATTTTACTTTAATAATATTATGCAGATATTTGACCCCTGTTGAGGTATTGTAACCCTTTATTACGAAGCACTGGAAATGATCTTTCATTTTGTTAGCCACAGACCACACACAGATGAAGCAGACTGGCATGTTGTTAATTATTGTTTGTGACATAATGGATACATAATGGATGGGTGGTAATCAACGTGTGAAGCAATTCATATTGCATGAAGTCACAAAGTTTCTGAACATATGCTAGAGAACGTTCTGAGATACTGGCATATTGCTGCTAAACACCTGCCAACACAGTGTTGCACATTTCTGTCTTTTTTTTTCTGGAAATCATTGATGTCAACAATTAATTACATCTTGTTGGCAGAACTATGCGAGCAGGCGTTACGGTTTTTAGTCTGTACAAATCTATGATGGGGCTCTAAAAATGACTTGACACATTGCTGCATGCTGTTTTATATGTAGTCTGAACCAAATAAAACACAAGAAAACTATAGAGATGTGGATATGAGGGATATGCTAACAGTTGAATTTTTCTCCTGCAAGTACATTTTGGTGTATCTCAGATAGGGATGAGCGGACCCATGGATGTTCTGGTTCGGCTGAACTTCGGGTCAAAGTTTAGGTTCGGGACTCAAACTTGACCCGAACTCGAACCTGATTGAAGTCAATGGGGACCCGAACTTTGGTGCACTAAAATGGCTGTAAAATAGACGTAGTAAGGGCTAGAGGGCTGCAAAAGGAAGCAAACTGGGGGTAAGAGCAGGACAATTGCCCTGCAAACAAATGTGGAAAGGGAAATTACTTAAAATAACATGGAAAAAAATTATAATCTTGAACTCAGTGGCGAAGATCAAAGTGGAGTAGGAGGTTGGACATGGCGGTTTAGGTGGAAGCGGCGGTGGAGGAGGAGGAGGTAGCCAACACCGTTGCATATGAGGCAGCGAGTGGAAAGGCCAAAGTTACACTGCAGCGCAGACAGGCGAGCAGCAGCAGGGTGAGAATGCCGAAAGCGGCACAGACATCTTACACTTTCTGTAGCAGCTCTGTCATATGGGGGTAATTTTTCCGGAATCTCTGCACCATTAGTGATGAGCGGCAGGGGCAATATCGAATTTGCGATATTTCACAAATATTTTGTAGAATATTCGTCATATATTTAGTGAATTCGAGATTATTTTCTTGATCGAGAAAAATCGGCAATGTAATATTCACGTAATGCACGCGAAATACGGGCGCAATACTATAGCTACATTTTCCAAGCTGCTAGACGTTTCCTGAGACTGGAGAGAATGGTTGACATGGCAGAACATTACAATAGCTTTATATGCAGATAGAGTGCTCTAATATATTTGCAATTGCGAAATCGGCACTAATGATGCAAATATTTTGGCGCAATACGTGCAAATTCACATTTTAACAGGTCTGACTAGTTATTAGTGATTGGTGCACTAAGTATCGTTGTGAACTTGTGACATCACAGCACTATGTATGTATGTATGTATGCAGCATACATACATACATACAGCACTATGTATGTAGCATGTATGTATGGACAGCAGAACCTATCATCTACACTATATCACGATCTAACCTACGCTGACTATCTCCCACTAACTATCTGTATTATATATGTAAGCTATCTAACTAACTAACTAACTAACTATCTAATGTAATGACACAGGAAAGCAGAGAGCACAGCAATAACACTGCTGTCTCTCTCAGATCTGCAAAATACTGCATAAAATGGCTGCTGGGGAGGTTCTTATATAGTAAGAGGTAGGCAACTTTCCTATTGGTTGCTAGGGATGTTGCTAAGCTCAGACAAAGACATTGCAGACTTCTCATTGGCCCACAAGCAGGAAGAGAGGTTACTAATGAAAAAAAAAATAGAATATTCAAAATATATTACTATATTCTAAATATTCGCAAATTCTAGAAATGCCGATATTCGCGATTAGTATTCGCTATTCAAATATTCACGCCCAACACTATGCACCACTAAATTCAGCACATGCGCCAGGCAAGGGATATGTGTCAAACCGGCTAGGCCCAGAGCTGCTATGAGATTTCGTCTGTTATTGCCCACCACCAGGCCGGGTTTGAGGTTCAGCAGCACCAACCACGCATCGGTCTGTTGTTCCATGCCCGTCCACAGCTCCTGTGCAGTGTGGGTTTTTTCCCCCAAACAGATAAGTTTTAAAACAGCCTGCTTTTATTTCCCTTGGCTGCCCTGCAGCCTTTCAACAAGCTTTATTAAATGCCTGAACTCACCGAACTCAAACCCAAATTTTTACGCCAAAGTTCAGGTTCAGGTCCGGGTACCCAAACTCACAAAGTTCGGTACAGACCCAAACTTTGCAGTTCGGGTTCCCTCAACAAACACTAATCTCAGACATACAGTGAACTCCAGAGCTAGAGATTGCATTGTGTACCTTGTAAAATATGAGCTCAAGCCGCTATGGGCAATAAATTAGACAAATCATATATTCTTTTTTCTATCCATTACCAGTTTACTGGCTATACTTGAGTCTGGTTGCTAGGGCCACACTACCTAACAACACCATTAGTAACACTTAACAACCAGACTGTCAGGCATCAGTGTTAGAGGGGCTGCCCGGTCTAGGAGCACCAGTGATGCAAATGAGTGCTCAGTTAAAAAAAAAACAACAGACACCTGTCTGCAGTTCCCCCCTTCCCGTATTTCCAGTCCCAGCAGGAACAAGAAGTGGTTTGGTAACTTGACTGCTGCAGCCAATCACTGCCCTTGAAGAAGGTGTGACGACTCTCTGGGGCCTGTGATTGGTGGCCATGGGACCAAGCAACTTCCTGGTCCAAGGAGAAGCAGAAGCGACGAGAAACAAGTAATTGGAGCCTACATTATGGGACCATGGACAGACAGGGGTGTGTTCTTTTATGAAGGAGATGTTAGGACCATAGAGGTCAGTTCCTAGGTCAAACAGCCCCATTAAATTAAAAACTGGATTGTGCTGGGCATAGAATATGGCAGCAGTAAATTCATACTATTCCCCATCTTAGGATGCTGAAGTTGACAGATTTTATTGGGGTAACTTGTTTGGTTCTATTTATTGAGGTGCTCTTTTGACACTTTTTATCAGTAGGACATGCAGTGAATCTTGTGGCACTGTTTATAAATGCATTGTGCTGGCACTTTTATGAGTTGTTCTTCTGGAACTGTTAAAAGGGTTGTAAAAGATTTTAAAAAACATGTCTGATTTCTACTAAAAATCTGTCCATGGGTTTCATGTGGTATTGCAGCTCAGTCCCATTCACTTACATGGAGCTGAGCTACAATACCAGTCAACACCCATTAAGTGGCACTGTTTTTGGATGGAAAGTACCATGTTTTACAAATCCTGTACATCCCCTTTAACTTCCCTAAAGTCTCCTTGAAAATGATTTGTAAAACTAGACACGTATGCCATACATTTGCAGACACAAAGGCAGATTATACTAGTATTGCATATTACAGGAAAATCAGCTTTAAAGCCATGACTTTGTCTATATTTCTCTTCATGTTATGAAGATAATTTCTCATATTCAGAAGTTATTAGAAAATAGAGATTCTAATGAAAGACTTATTTTAACCTGGAAGGACGTTCACTAAACCTGAAAATGAAATATATACTGCCTTTGAGGAAAGGATGGGCAATAAATTTCAGCTCAAGCTTTGTCTCACTAAATCTTCTACTCCACATAACAGCACAGGGAAAACTGGGCTTCTGACGGGCAACCATTTGGAGCAGAGGTCAATGCTTTTATTTTTCATGATTTGCTTGGGGACAATACCAGTTCATTTTAGGTCTTGACCAAAACAACCATTAAAATGATAAACACGTAGCTGGGAAAAAACGGAAAAAAAAAAAACTGACAGACAGCAAGTTCAAGTTAAGAAGATGAGCTGCCTACTTATTTATGTGACTGGTGGTTTTTAAGACATCACTTTACATTTAAAGAGATGGGGGTTGTGAAAATTCATGAAATTGTAAGACATCATGATCCCTTCATCAATATGTGATTACAAGGCTATGTTCAATTCAATTACCTCTTGGCTCATGGTACAGTTTCTCCAGGCCATCAAATGGATGTTCTGCTAGGAATATATGCACGGTATCAAGTGCACTCATGATAACAGGCTCCTTGGATTTTACCTCCCTCTTGAAGACCTTTAAGAAAGAAATAATAAAATCATTTATTCCACAAGCTCAAATGGATGATCTTAGATGTACAAAAGCACCAGAGTAAATTAATATATGTGGACCATCGCTACATACGAGCGCTCAATTAATAATCACAATGCAATGAATGGGAAGCCAAACACTTCAAACAAATTGACAGAGGTATCTGTGAGTACAATGCAGTGTATTATATTTATTCAACAAGTACATATGGACACATTCTCCACTACAACAGTTGTGCATCTCATCTGGGCACCGTGAGTAAAATGTTACATCTGCCAGACATATAGAATTCTTGCTGATTGTAAATGAAAACATTCTTGTTCACATTAAAATTCTAAAAACCTACCTAAGGGTACTTTCACACTTGCGGCAGAGAGATCCGGCAAGCAGTTCCGTTGCCAGAACTGCCTGCCGGATCAGGTAAAATGTATGCAAACTGATGGCATTAGTAAGACTGATCAGGATCCTGATCAGTCTTAAAAATGCCTGATCATTCAAAAAAATTCATTGAAATGCCGGATCCGTCTTTCCGGTGTCATCTGGCAAAACGGATCCGGCATTTATTTTTTTCACCTTTATTTCAGTCTGTGCATGCGCAGACCGGAAGGACGGATCCGGCATTCCGGTATTCTGAATGCCGGATACGACACTAATACATTCCTACGGCAATGTCACTCTGGAGCGCCCCGGGAGCCGCACGGACGGTAAGTATGCTGCTCCTCCGCTCCCCGCTACACATTACCATGGCTGCCAGGACTTTAGCGTCCCGGCACCCATGGTAACCACTCTAAAAAAGCTAAACGTCGTATCCGGCAATGCAGCGAAACGACGTTTAGCTTAAGGCCGGATCCGGATCAATGCCTTTCAATGGGCATTCATTCCGGATCCGGCCTTGCGGCAAGTCTTCAGTTTTTTTGGCCAGAGCAAAAAGCGCAGCATGCTGCAGTATTTTCTCCGGCCAAAAAACGTTCCGTTCCGGAACTGAAGACATCCTGATGCATCCTGAACGGATTTCTCTCCATTCAGAATGCATTAGGATAATCCTGATCAGGATTCTTCCGGCATAGAGCCCCGACGACGGAACTCTATGCCGGAAGAAAAGAACGCAGGTGTGAAAGAGCCCTTACTCATGCCTATTCACTGACAGGAAGCATAGATTGATTAAATGGTGAGGTAGAATGTTATAGAGAAGAATGAGTGGAGAATATTGATACAGTGAGTGTACACCCCTTACATTTTTGTACATATTTTATTATATCTTTTCATGGGACATAACTGAAGATAACTCAACACACAGCCATTCATGTCTAAACCACCAGCATCAAAAGTGAGTACACCCTAAGTGAAAAAGGCCAGATTTTGCCCAATTAGCCATTTTCCCTCCCTGGTGTCATGTGACTTGTTAGTGTATCGTGTGAATGGGGAGCAGGTGTGTTAAATTTGGTGTTATCGCTCACACTCTCTCATAAAGGTCACTGAAAGTTCAACATGGCATTTGATGGCAAAGAACTCGCTGAGGATCTAAAAAAAAAAATGCTGCTCTACATAAAGATTTCCTAGGCTATAAGAATATTGCCAACACTCTGAAACTGAGCTGCAGCACGGTGGCCAGGACAATACAGAGGGTTAACAAGAGAGGTTCCGTGAAGAACAGGCATCGCTATGGTCGACCAAAGAAGTTAAGTGCATGTGCTCAGCAACAAGTGTTTCTTGTCTACGGGCAAGCATGGTGGTGGCAGTGTCATGGTTTGGGGATGCCTGAGTGCTGCCGACTGTGGGGAACTACAGTTCATGGAAGGAACCATGAATGCCAACATGTACTGTGACATACTGAAGCAGAGCATAATCCCCTCCCTTAAGAAACTAGGCTGCAGGGCAATATTCCAACATGATAATGACCCCAAACACACCTCCAATATGAACACTGCCTTGATAAAGAAACTGAGGGTAAAGGTGCTGGACCGGCCAAGCATGTGCCCAGACCTAAACCCTATTACGCATCTGTGAGGCATCCTCAAACAGAAGGTGGAGGAGAGCAAGGTCTCTAACATCCACCAGCTCTGTAATCTCTTCATGGAGGATGGAAGAGGATTCCAGTGGCAACCTGTGAAGCTCTAGTGAACTCCATGCCCAAGAGAGTTAAGGCAGTGCTGAAAATTAATGGTGTCCACACAAAATATTGACACTTTGGGCACAATTTGGCCATTGTCACTTAGGGGTGTACTCACTTTTCTTGCCAGTGGTTTAGACATGAATGGCGTTGTGTTGAGTTATTTTGAGGACACACCAAATTTACACTGTTATACAAGCTGTACACTGACTGCTTTACATTGTATCAAAGTGTCAGATCTTCAGTGTTGTCCCATGAAAAGATATAATAACATATTTACAAAAATGTAAAGAGTTTGCTCATTTTTGTGAGATACTGTATATAGTTGTGTGTGAAAATATTTAGTATAACTTCCCATAGCAATAAATAAAGACTATGCTGCAAATTCGTGGTTTTCTCTCGTTCACTTTGGGAGCTCCGTTCTGGAGATAGGAGAGGGTCACAGAGTTGAGATCTGCACCTAACCAATATTGAGGGCATAATTAATAAAGTACAAGTTATAGTGGATAATTTACAATCAAACTATACATCAAACGTCACAGCTCCTTCTGCTCTATAACATGTCACCTACAGATAGGTATGTGACAGCTTCCCTTTTAGGTAGCCCAGGGTACCCAGTAAGTGTAACTATGCTATAGAAAGCCACAAATGGCACATAGTGGTATCATAGTGCTTTTTGCTAAGATCAGCTAGGCTTCATCTGTACTGTACATAACTATTGCTCTATCCTGAAACTCTGGCTGGGGTCTGTTTTTTATTGAAGTGACCCAGAGGTGTATGGATATGCACTAAAAGGAAAAGCTCCATGGAAAAAAGTATGCAAATCAGCTCTTCTCTAAAACATAAAAAACTACCTCATACCAGTCAAACTAGAGACTGCTCCTTTTGATAGTCTAGGTTTGGCATTTATTGGATAGGTTTCTTCCTTCCCGCATATGCTATATAACATATTGAACAAAGATATTGCACTCGGGATTAGTTGTTGGTGTTGGACTAAACTATCTGTTAGATGGTTGTGCCATTAATTTTTCCTTTTCTTATTTTTCTTTGCTTGTTAAGCTACTTTTTGTTCTTTCCCTTTCCCAAACACTAAAATACATCACAATTTATTAAGGAAAAATGCAGGCGAGGCAAATGGAAGGAAAGGGTTGATTAAAATTTATTGTATGCATTGCAATTTTGCCTCTCATTTTCTGTGTACAGCTGCTGAGAAAGGATGAACCTTGCTAACTTCTGGCATAAAAATATCTTTGAAGTGCAATCAAATCCATGGATAGAGTGGCCATACTGTTAATATATTATGCACATTATTTTGCTGAATTTATTTTTCTACTGACACGATAAACATCTGAGTTTTAGATTACTTATATTACACAAGGAAGGTAAGCAGAAATGACTGTGGCTATGATTATGGGGGCTCATATTCAAAAAGTAAGGCAAAGAAGGTGCTACCTGTAGGGATTAACTAAGGTATTTCTAGTATATGAAGAATAAAACACTCTAGGTCACTATTAGCACCTATTCTATATATTTTTTTTATTGTATCTTATTGTAAACGTGCAATAATGCATTAAATTAGCCATTCATTTATTATGAAGCACAGATGCTCTGATCATAAAATGTCCTAAAAAACCAACATGTAGCTGGAGTACCAACTGCAAGATGCACAATATGTTCCTGCTAATAGGTGCTGTAAAGTATCCTGTTTTTCTGATGAATTTTACTAGCAAGAGTTGCCAATTAACCAACCGACTCTACAAACCTCATAATCTGACCAATACAGGGTGACCAAGGTAATTAAAGGGAATGTGTCATTAGAAAATAACCTAAATGACCTAAAATCCTGCAGTGTTTGCACTGGTCATGAAACCCAACACTAGGCACTGCTGTATAGATCACTTTTTTCAGCAGTTCTTATCTTATTAGTATCACAGGCAGGATTACAATGGCATATGTTATCTATATATAGATAGCAAAGGATCTACCATCCACATTAACTGGTGGTCACAGGTTGTCTACTTCCTCCTGACTTCTACACAGGTCTCAGAGCATGCCTAGAAAGTTCTTCCATAGAAGACAATGAGGTAACCTCCAGACAATTGTGTTCATCGCCCGTGGTGGTTGCTGTAAAACATATATCTAAATGCTGTTAACACCTGCTCAGGCAAGATGGCAGCCCCCATAATCATGTACAGAAAATATAATTAAAGAATCTACAAGCAGAAAATAAAAAAAAGATTAGGATATGTGTCACTGTCAGAACAGTACGTAGGAACACACAGACAGTGAGCCCTAACTGGAACCCAGCCCTCTTTCCCTGCCTACTTGTAGTGCAAGCCCCAGGCGGCAAGTCCACAATTGGTCGACGTTCCCTACTCTGCTAGTTGCAGGACTGACACACACAGAGAAGAAATTACACAAAGATGAAGTTGTACAGGAATTAGTTGGAACCAGCGGGCAATGCAATACTAAATCAGATGACAAAGGGTAGTCAGAATAGCTGAGCCAAAGTCAGAACCAGACAGGTAACACAGTATCAAATCATGAGACAAAGAGCGATCAAAGGCAAGCTGAAGTTAATCCAATAAGCAATGCAAATACAGCGAATACCAATCACTGGCAATGGTATTTGGCCAGGAAGGGGTTTAAATAAAGCACTGAGTCCCAGGTCATGACTCGGGGGCTCCATTAGTCAGAACACTAGCACACAGGTATAGATAGAATAGCTGACCAATCAACCCACTGCTAGTTTCCTCTAGCATATGCCTGCTGTGGGGAGAAACAGAGCATTGCATCCTGTTGCTAAGGATGGTTGCGCCAAAGCTGGAGAACTCGCCGCTGGGGCCTGGACAGGTAAGTTTGTGACAGTCACTGTGTGGTTTTAACTAGTGAAAAAAAATATATAGGTGACACATTCCCTTTAACCCCTAGAAGGTTATTATCCATTTTTGCGTTTTTTTTTTTTTTTCCTCCCTGTCTTCCAGGTGGCAAAGCTTTTTAATTTTTTAATTCTCATAGACGTATGAGGGCTTACGGGACAAGTTGGACTTTCTAATGTCATCATTTTATATTGCATACAAATACAATGTAGTGGGAAGATGGAAAAAAATTCTGAATGAGGTGGAATTGAAAAAAAATAAAAATTACTCCATCATAGTTTTATGGATTTCATTTTTACCATGTTATCTATGTGGTAAAAACTGATGCTTTTGTTTTTCATGTCAGTATGATTACAGCAATACCACATTTTATTTCATTTTTCTTGTGTTTTAATGCTTTTAAAATACTTTAAAAATAAAACCTTGATTTGAATTTTCCAGGTGGAGGTGTGCCTATCAACATTACATATAGGTATACCTATTTGGCAGTGGGTTAGCCCGCTGATATTGCACCCCCTGAAAATCGATAGCCATAGTAGGGTGAGCCACTATATTTGTATTATATTTATTTGACTAAAATAAAAACTTGAATAATTGATTTTCCTTTTCATTGTCGAATTGCATCATCATAATTTGACCCCCATAACTTTTTTTTATAATTATGTCTATGGATTTGTGTAATTTTGTGATACCATTTTAATTTTTTGGGGAGGTGAATAGACGAACAAACGGTGAATCGGCCATTTTTTTCTATTACAGCATTATGTAAATATGTTTATATTTTAATAGTTTGTCTGTTTGGGTACATGGCAATGCAATCATTAGATCACTTGTCCCATAGACTGCAATGACTTACTATTGCAGCCCATTGGGCTTTCAATACATTCCTATATAGCCCGCTATTGTTGTGGTAGACTTGAATTCTTTAGAGGGACCAAGGTTACTACAAGAAATGAACGGCTATCCCAATATCCATGAGGGGGAGCCATTTGCTCACAGGGAACCTAGTACTTCTTGGAAAAGTTGCCTCAAATACTGTGGTCAGAATTAAGGGGTTAAATGCCTGTAATCAGCATTTTCACCAATCACAGACATTAGCCCCATTAGTCTGCTGTTTAAAAAATAAAAAAACACGATAGCTATGGCAACAACTGAGTTCTGGAGTGAGCAGCTATTTGAAAGAACATATTTCTGCTGTGCATGTATGGTGGATATTCTCATGGGGTTAAGGGAATGGGTAGATTGCAATACCAAGAAAAGTTATCAAACTTGCATCTTAGAGGATGTCTAATTACAATGTACAGTACTAATACATAAATAGACAGTACCAAGATCTCTCTAATAGAGTTGGCCTTGCTGGTCGCCCGACGGTCGTTCTGCGGCGAACTTTGCTCCTTCGTGATCTGCCAATATGGCGATATACCTGCTTCCACCAAATATTGATTGAGACCTACGATACACCGGTTTCCACAAAATACTGATTGAGGGGTGCAATGTACCTGCTTCCACCAAATATTGATTCAGGGGTTCTATATACCTGTTTCCACAAAATACTGATTGAGGGGTGCAATATATCTGCTTCCACAAAATACTAATTGAGGGGTGCGATATACTTGCTTCTACAAAATACTGATTAAGGGGTTTTATATACCTGCTTCCACAAAATACTGATTGAGGGGTGCAATATATCTGCTTCCACAAAATACTAATTGAGGGGTGCGATAAACCTGCTTCCACCAAATATTGATTGAGGCCTGCGATATACCGGCTTCCACAAAATACTGATTGAGGGGTGCGATATTCCTGCTTCCACAAATACTGCTCTTCTCTAGGGACTTTGGCACAGGGTCATTTTGAAAATGACAGGCAGAAGAAGAGGCAGGCCGTTCCGCAGGGGTGGTAGGGGTCGGGCAGGTGCACAAGGCCGGAACCTAAGTGGGATGTTGGAGAAGGTGCGTGTGATTACGTTAAAGGACGCACCAGAGTTGGTTGAGTGGCTCACTCAGCCTTCCTCTTCTGCACCCTCCTCATCCTCTGTATTTTCACCCTCCTCATTCTCTGCTGTGTGCACCCCTAAATACACCACCACCACCATAGCCCCTTCACTCGAGTCAGAGGAATTATTTTCCCATCCATTCCCATGCCTTAAAGATGCGCAGCCATTCTTGGCATCGGATGAGGAAGAG
Organism: Bufo gargarizans; assembly: GCF_014858855.1. Taxonomy (NCBI): domain Eukaryota; kingdom Metazoa; phylum Chordata; class Amphibia; order Anura; family Bufonidae; genus Bufo; species Bufo gargarizans. The sequence goes on from NC_058082.1 coordinate 238,774,066, forward strand.
GAGGTAGCAACGGTCGCCACCCAACCGTCTGACGACAGTACCCAGATCAGCGGAAGGAGGGTGGTCCCCGCTGTTGCTGCCTGCTCCGAGATCTCAAATTTCAGTGGTGGTGAAGGTGACGATGATGACGTGTCGATGGACGTCACGAGGGTGCCCACAAGAGAGGAAGAAGAGGGGAGTTCAGAGGGAGAGAAGGAGCAGCAGATAGGGAAGAGAAGGAGGAAAAGCGGCAGAACTTGCAGGGCTCAGGAGGCATAAAGCAGATGTATCTGGAGCGAGCCATCCACCATGCACGGTCACATCTTGCGCTCCCAGGACGCCGGTACATGCTTCTGCAGTGTGGGCTTTTTTTAACTTATCAACTGCTGACATTAGTGTTGCCACCTGGAGCCTGTGCTGTCAAAGCATAAGTCACGGTAAGCCCAACACTCACCTAGGGACGATCAGTGGCTAACCCTACTCAATGTGACAGTTGGTAAACTGATGTGTGACAACGGTGCCAATCTGCTGAGCACGCTGAAACAGGGCAAAATGACACACGTGTAGTGCATAGCACATGTCCTGAACTTATTCTTACAGTGATTTGTTGCCAAATACCCCGGATACAGGGCTTCTTGCGGCAGGTCGGAAAAATCTCTGGCCAATTTAGAAGATCTTACACGGCCATGGCTCGCCTTGCTGACGTTCAGTGGCGACACCACCTGCCAATCAGACGTCTGATTTGTGACTGGCCGACGCTCTGGAACTCCACCTTGTATATGCTTGATAGGCTGGTATAGCAGCAACATGCTGTTAATGACTACCTGTACGAACTCTGCAGCAGGACACATTCTGGGGAGCTTGGATTCTTTTCACCGCGCCAGTGCACCAGGGCACCATCAGTGACATCGTACCTTACTCCGTTTTTCTGGAGCGTACATTGCCTCGTGTTATTGATCAAGCTGTCAAGGGGCAGGAGCTGGAAGATAAGGAAGTCGCAATGCTGAATGAATTCCCAGACAAGTCAGACAAGTCAGCAGGAGTCTGGAGAGGAGTCAGAGGAGGATGGTGGCTGGGGGAAGAGGAGGAGGAGCAAGAAGAGCAGGCTTTGAGGGGGACTTTAAACTTATTGGGGATCCCTGATGTTGCTCGTGGCCGGGGGAAGGAGACCGAGAACGAGATTCTCCTGAGTGATAAGCAGGATCCAGGGCGCTGCACCGCTTCCAATTTAGTGCAAATCGGGGGCCTTCATGCTCCAGTGTTTGAAGAGGGACCCCCGTATCAAAAGCAAAGACCAGTACTGGGTGGCAACGTAGTTAGACCCCCGTTACAAACATAAAACGGCTGACTTTTTACCAGCATCACAGAGGGCTGACAGAATGCAGCATTTCCAGGTCTTGCTGCGAGAGATGCTGCATTCTGATGTTGTGGGCGCTGGCAGAGGAATTTCCCCCCACAACGAAACAGGTGCGGGTACCAATCCTACCGCGCCTGCAAGAAGAGGGCGGTTTGAAAATGTGTTGGTCACTTCGGATATGAGATCATTCTTGCATTCTTGCAGCCAACCTATCGAGAGCCACCCTCCGGATCCAGCGGCAGGGAATACCTAGACTGACAGGTGTCCGACTACATCGGGTTAACGGCCGATGTGGACACTCTGAGAAGCGATGAACCCCTGGACTACTGGGTGTGCAAGCTTGACCTGTGGCCAGAGCTGGCACAATTTGCCATGGAACTCTTGGTTTGCCCCTCGTCAAGTGTTCTGTCCGAAAGGACGTCCAGCGCAGCAGGGGGGATCGTGACCAATAAGCGCACTCGCCTAGCTCATGACAGTGTGGAATACAACACATTTCTAAAAATGAATGAGGCATGATGACCACATGTAATTGAATTTCCTCATGCCAGCCCACACATATCTGCCACCACAAAGAACAAAGAATGGTCCTTGTCTTCTGTATATACAGCAGCATAAATGGCCTTTTCTGTCTGGTGAATGCCTAATTTTCGGGGCCTCTACTCCAATGGCCTCCAGTTAAATTTTTAACCGGTGACCGCCTATTGTACCTCCAGCCACATCATCAAAAGTTCTTTTCTGTCAGGTAAATGCCTAATTTTTGAGGCCTGTACTGGCCTACAGTAAAATTGTTATCCACTGGTGGCCTAATATACCTCTAGTCACTTAATCACTTATTCTTTTCTGTCAGGTGAATTACTAATTTTTGGGGCCTGTACTCCACTGGACTACAGTAAAATTGTTATCCACTGACCTTCTAATATACCTCCAGCCACATAATCACTTGTTCTTTTCTGTGAGGTAAATGCATAATTTTGTGGGCCAGCACTCCACTGGCCTACAGTCAAGTTGTTATCCACTGACCGCCTAATATACCACTATCCACATAATTACTTGTTCTTTTCTGTCAGGTGAATGCATAATTTTTGGGGCCTGTACTCCACTGGCCTGCAGTAAAATTGATATCCAAAAACCATGTAATATATCTCCAGCCACATAATCACTTGTTCTTTTCTGTCCGGTGAATGCCTAATGTTTGGGGCCTGTACTCCACTGGCCTGCAGTAAAATTGTTATCTACTAACCGCCTAATATACTGTCACGGATGTAGTAGGGTAGAACACCAAAAAACAATAAGAAGGAAGACACTAGGCCTCACCGCTAGGGAAGGAAAAGGGTCACTACCTATAAAACCCTGCTCCTGGCCTTAACTCCTATCCGTATGGGCACCTCTCGATGGTAGACTTGCCCATACATAGGAACCTGGAAAACCCTGGTAACCCTCGGATTCACTAAAGGTAATGACAGGGCAGAGACAACCTGTTCCTTCCCTGTTGAAGGAACCAGCATACAAAACACAACAAGCGGAACACTTAACTTCTGAGGATGATGGACAAGAACCACACTCCAGCTCTTCCAAAACCAAATGAAGCTATCCAGAGCAAGGAGTGATGGGTAAAGTCAGACTAAATAGGGAGAGGTAAAGGTCACATGATCCACACCTGAACAGGAGGTGAGGACATACCAGCAACACACAGACAAAGTGAAAGCAAAAGAGGCTGTCAGATCACTTATGTGCAGTCAGTCTTTCAGACCTTCAGCCACATAATCACTTGTTCTTTTCTGTACGGTGAATGCCTAATGTTTGGGGCCTGTACTCCACTGGCATGCAGTCAAATTGTTATCCACTGACCACCTAATATACCTCCAGCCACATAATCATTTGTTCTTTTCTGTCAGGTGAATAAAAAAAAAATTGGGTCTGTACTCCACTGGCCTACAGTAAAATTGTTATCCACTGACCGTCTAATATACCTCCAGCCACATAATCACTTGTTCTTTTCTGTCAGGTGAATGCCTAATTTTTGGGGCCCATACTCCCGTGGCCTAAAATAAAAAAATTCTAGGCTACAGCAGGGGACATTATTTTTTTTACTCTCTAATGATCTTTTAAAACCTAAACAGGATGGGGGGGGGGAAAGCTTTTACCATCATCTTGTTGCAATGGATGATTCGCTGCACAAGTTCAGAAAGTTCCTGGCTTTTAAAAAAATATAAAGTCTTTGATGTTACGGGTAGTAGCATTCTGAAATGGGACATTGATCCTTGGATTTATGCTGTCATATTTGGATCTGGGGAAAAAATTTAATTGGCACCTACAATTAGGATTATAGGTTGCAGCTGATAGACCTAGTCATGGGACAAAAATGCTATAAATGTGACTTTGTTAAAGATAAGTATAATAGACAATTGTAACTTAATATCAATAAAACAAAATGAATAATACTTATGACATGAATATAACCTATCAATCTGTTTGTCATTATTAGGAATCTGATGCCTATGTTATAGTGTAGGGCAGACATCCCCAACCTCTTGTTTTGAGCCACAGTGAATATTAAAAACCTATTAAAATCAATAAAAGATTAATGAATGAATAATATAACTGTCAGGCATAGTGGAATATTTTACACTATTCTATTCATTAAAAATAATGGAAACTGACAGACCCTTTATAAAGGTATTTTCATAAATGTATCATGGATTTTGTTGTATGTGGAAGCTACGATGATCTGATGGCTCTATCCTACATAATAAAATCCCTCTGTCAGTGTGCTGTGTCCATGTGTGTGTCACCAGTTTTGCACTGGGCATGCGCGGTGTCTAATCAGGACACAGCGCTACACACACACAGCGCTCCATAACTGTTTAAGCCCTTCGATACCGTGGGACCGCTATCTGGAAGGGGCTAACCATCGGGCCGCTGCTCTGCCCTGGCAGCGGCCAGATGGTTGAAGGATTAATGCCCCCCCAGCAGCACTCCTGCGCCCCTTTCAAGATGTTAGAGCGCGCAGCACCCCTTCACCTTCCAGGATGCATGCACTGTTATGAGCCAGCACAGTCAGTGGAAAAGGAGAGAGTCCCTCCCTCCCAACAGTGTGTGGCTGCTACTGGCCACCAATGAGAATAAAGAGGAGTGGAAGGGAGGGACTGTGGCCACTGCACCACCAATGAATATAGTTAATGCTTTAATACAAACATAGGCTGCATGTGCCGGCCATATCCCATGCCTGTTACCCGGCATCTATGAGTGCGCGCTGCGATCTGCTGCAAATTGCGGCGGATTGCAGCGTGCAGTCATAGTGGCCGGGTATGGGATATGTCCGACACACGCAGGCTACGTTTGTATTCAAGCATTAACTATATTCATTGGTGGCACAGTGGCCATAGTCCCTCCCTTCTACTCCCCCTCTTCTCAGTATAAATTGCAGTCCTCCCCCCACAGTATTAAATAATTGGTGGCAGTGGCCCCACGGTTCCCCCCTCCTCACCCATTGATGGCAGTGGCAACTTCTGATCGGAGCCTCAGCAGTGTAATCCTGGGGCTCTGATTGGTTACCATGGCAGCCAGGATGCTGCTGAAGCCCTGGCTGTCATGATAAGCTCACTGCTGCCGTGTGCATTATGCACAGGGCAGCAGGGAGAGTGCGCAGTCCTATTTACCCTAATAGATCTTGTGACGAGACCAATCTCGCCACATTGCATTGGAGAAGCCTGGTTGCCCGCCTGCTTCCTTTAGACTATGGCCCCATGTTGAAATGCGTGATTTCCCCCTGCAAAGACTATGTGAAAGTATTTGGCTCTATGGCAATTGAACTGTATTCGTGTAGTCTGAGTGCCATTCACCTAATAATTCAATGCACTCCGACCTGAGCTATCTGGGGATATGGTAAATGTCTATGTTTTATGCAATAGCTGCACTTTTAAATATTCTTATGTTTTTTATTGTCTTTTGCTACCATGTGGCTAATGAAGTTTTGCCTCTGCCCTTGGAGATAAATTGGATTACTTCCCAATTGTCTCCAGGACAGAAGACATTGCGTAAAACTGTGTATTCTCCTGCCTGTGATAATTACATTAACCCACTGTGTAAGGTAATTGTATCACAGGCAGAGGGGAGGATTTTGTGTGGGAGTGTCTGAGTGTATTGTACATGGCTACTGGTTGTTTTACAAAACCCTGTGGGTGGTACTAATGTGTATATAAGAACAATAAACCCACAGCTCTGGCTGTCCACTGCTTTACCCTCAACACAGAGCTTGGTCTCGTTCTTGGGGGGGATTTATTGTATGCTGCCAATTCGACTGCTAGGAGTGTAAACCTTTCATATGGTTTTTCCTATTCGGCTATATGCAGCATTGATATGGTTTCCAGTTCGGGAGATTGGTGTCTTGAGTGCTTTTGCATCTGGAAAGGGAATATCTCATAAACGGCATTTTCACCCCCTTTTATGTCCGGGGTGCCGTTACATATCTATATTAGAGTGAATAGGACAAGGGTTCTAGCCCCTAAGGGGGCTAATAGTTAGTAAATAAAAATAAAAAGTTTAACCCCCCCAAAATATAGAAAATAATATATTGCGATATATATCGTTATCGCACATGCTTCAAATTATATCACGATATAGATTTTAGGCCATATTGCCCAGCCCTAAGTTCAATACACTGCAGTACACTATATAGTGTACTGTAGTGTATTGTAAGCCATCAGATCCACTGGATCTTCAAGAACCAAGTGGGTCTGGGCCTAAAAAGTGTTAAAAAAATGGGAAAAAAATTAATAATTTTTTTTTATGAAAACCTTCCTATATCCACGCATAATTGGTTAAAAATGTAAAAAATAAAAAACACTAAACATGTTTAGTATTGCCGTGTCCATAAGGACCTGATCTATAAAAGGATCATGTTACTTTTTTTCGCATGGTGAACACCATAATAAAAGAAAAACTATGCAATTTTGCCCACCGCACTTCCCAAAAAATAGTATAAAAAGCGATAAAAAAAAGTCCTATGTATCTAAAATTAGCACCAATCAAACTGTGACCTGACGCCACAAAAAATGAGCCCCTAAATAAGCCAATCGTCCAAAAAATAAAAAAAAACGGCTTTCAGAAAATAGAGACACAAAAACATTATTTTATTTAATAAAAGCATGTTTGAAAGAAAAAATCTAGTTTAAAAAATCCACATATTAGGTATGGTCATGTCTGTAACGACCTGCTCTATAAAAATAGCATGTGATCCAACCCACCTGGTGAACACCATAAAAAATAAAAATAAAAAATGTGCCAAAAAATCAATTTTTTATCACCATACATCACAAAAAGTGTAATACCAAGCAATTAAGAAGTCATATGTGCCCCATAATGATACTAATCAAACCGTCATCTCATCCCGCAAAATAATGGACCCTACCTAAGCCAATCGCCCAAAAAAATAAATAAATATGGCTTTCAGAAAATGGAAACACAAAAACATGATTTTTTTTTCAAAAATGCTTTTATTGTGTAAAAAAAAAATACAGATATTAGGCATCACTGTGTCCATAACAACCTGCTCTATAAAAATTGTGATTCAACCCGTCTTTGTGGAAACACAAAAACACTAATTTTTTTAGGTATCGCCGCATTGTTATGATCTGCTCTATAAAAATATCACATTATCTACTCTGTCAGGTGGTCGGGTGAACATTGTAATAAAAAATTAATAAAAACTGTGCCAGAACAGCCATTTTTTGGTTAACTTGCCAAAGATTTCTATACTGTAGGAATAACCCTAATAACACGCCCCCCGCACCGCTCACACCAGCGCGCTGACCAATCAGGACACAGTGTTCCACTTGCTGCCTGCACCGCCCACACATGTGTGCTGGCAAACAGGTTGGAGCGCCACCATTTCTGTTCGTCAGTCCCAGCTGCCATTTCTGTTTGTAAGTCCCAGCTGCCATTTTTGTTAGTCAGTCACAGTACTATCAGCTATATACAGAGGAGCCCCTTTCAGCAGTCTGACCTACCAGTCGCTACCAGCAGTCTAAGCACCAGCAGTCAGTGCCAGTCGTACAGCCACAGCCGTCAGTCACAATGCCAGCAGTGTCAGTGAGTCAGTGCTAGCCATCTCAACCATCAGTCAGTTCCACCAGCCACAGCCACCAGTCTCAGCCACCAGTCAGTGCCAGCAGTCTCAGCTACAGCCAGCACTCAGTGCCAGCAGTCTCAGCCATAGCCAACACTCAGTGCCAGCCACAGCCAGCAGTCTCAGCCACAGCCACCAGTAAGTGCCAGCAGTCTCAGCCACAGTCACCTTTCAGTGCCAGCAGTCTCAGCCACAGCCGCCTGTCTCAGCTACCAGTCAGTGCCAGCAGTCTCAGCAACAAGCTGCAGCCAGCAGTCTCCGCCACAGCCACCAGTCAGTGCCAGCAGTCTCAGCCACAGCCACCAGTCTCAGCCACCAGTCAGTGCCAGCAGTCTCAGCTACAACCAGCACTCAGTGCCAGCAGTCTCAGCCACAATCTGCAGCCAGCAGTCTTCGCCACAGCCACCAGTCAGTACCAGCAGTCTCAGCCACAGCCGCCAGTCTCAGCCACCATCAGTGCCAGCAGTTTCAGCTACAACCAGCACTCATTGCCAGCAGTCTCAGCCACAAGCTGCAGCCAGCAGTCTCCGCCACAGCCTGCAGTCAGTGCCAACAGTCTCAGCCACAAGCCATAGCCAGCAATCTCAGCCACCAGTCTCGGCCACCAGCCACCAGTCTCAGCCACAGCCAATAGTCTTGGCCGCCAGCCACAGCCACTAGTCTTAGCCACAGCCACCAGTCAGTGCCAGCAGTCTCAACAACAGCCGCCAGTCTCAGCCACCAGCCACAGCCACCAGTCTCAGCCACCAGTCAGTGAGGTCAAGTTCACTTGCCATTTAATATAGACTGTTCCTACTAATGTTTATGCACTACTGTTCTAGCGCCCGTTATTGTAACAGGCTTAATGTCTAGTTGGACAATAAAACCAAACAGCACTTGACGTACCCACTGACATATTGGGTCTTTCATAGCCTCATTAAGGTTTCTGTAATTCTGGTAAAATTTTGCTGCATGCTGTGCTTTTCTTGGTCTCAAAAGTAACAGAACCTCTGACAGAAAAGCCTGTTGTAGATACAGTATGAGCAAAGATATTTTTTTTAGTATTTGTTGCAAGACAGAGCCATTGTTTCATTCATGACATATTTTGAGTATAGGTCATTGATTTACTTCCCAAAAACCCTTTTGAGAGCCATGTGATGTTTTTGTATCCAGTGTCAGTTTCACATCACAATGTCCATTGTGGCTCAAGTGTACAATATTATAGGTAGCTAGGGAGACATGCTGAGGGTCCATAAGCCAAATGTGGTTGCCAAGCCATTGGTTTAAAACCTAACTAGAATTGTGGTCACTTTATAAAGTTTCTGCTAAAAGTGCATATTAACTACTTTTAAGGAAAGAATCAAAGAAATTAAAATTAACCTACAAAGGACTGGCTTCGTTATTTGGCACATATCATTGAACCCCTTCTGAAAATCTCCATTGCCCCTATTATTTCCAATACTTGGCATTAATATTAAATTGCATAATCCTGTAAAGTTGGTGTTCACTTGGCATCAAATGTTCTTTTACATTTCAAATTATAAAGATCGGTATTAAGAAGAAATGAGAACTTTCGATAATCTATGCAGAGGGAAGTGATGAAAGTAAGAAAAAGCTGCATTTTAATTGCACCACCCTTGAACAAAAGATATTATTTCACTGGGGATTCATTAGTTTCCTCTCAGCTTGTGAAATGAGTATTTTGTATCCTTAGTATAAAAGTCTGAGTAGCTGGCATTTAACTCCAAAAATGAATTTTTTTAGACATTTTGCATCTCCTAGGAAATAAATTTATCAAACGAGCTCTGACAAAACCATGCCAAGGGGAGGCAGACCAGCATTGATAACAGAATTAGCCTAAATGAATGTCTAATTTACAGCTAACGATTCTAAGCTAATTTTATTGAATTCTTGAACTTCTCCCACAGTTTGCAGGCCCTGCTGAGAAAATCGAACATGAATAATATATGAGCTGACAAATGAACAAGTAAACTACTTTATTTAAGTCTTTCTATTTGTCATATGTACTGGAACAATAATGGCATTCTGTCCGGCGCTTTAATAATGTATATTGAGTAGGTCTTTTAGACAGCAAACTAGCTCTTTATCATTGTTTTAACACATCACATCCTTCTAAATTAGGAACTGCACAATGGTTTAAAAACAGTGTTAATTGTGCAAGTATTAAATACAATGGATGAAGAAAATCAGGAGCTTAAATAATCATATATACTGTTCCCAATAAATTATTAGTATTGTATTAAAAGGGTGGCTTTCTGCTTCATATATTATCTACTGCCTTGGTTTTGATTAACCATCAGAGAGCAGGTATTATATAGATGAGATTAACTAATCACTCAACATTCAATTTGGGTTTTATTTGGCTGAATCAGTAGACCGATTCAATTTATGCCCAAATCTATGCTCCACTTGGCCTCATACTACTCATATTTTTCTCTTTTGTCTCTGAAAAAAAAAAAATCTCTATCTCTCTGTAATGCAAAGCACCAATGAAACAGACCAGTGAGGATGAAGTCAAAGGGGTTTATTAACAAAATAAACAAAGTCCAGGTAAACTTCACTGGGCAAATATCAGGCAAACAAAAAACAAAAGAAAGCCAGGAGTAGTCCCCATCCGTGCATAAGTCTCTGTGCAACTTGCTGGGTAAACATATGCGTCACGGAAAGTCCCAGGTCCTGGGTCCCACTGGAACGGACCAGCAATCTTCAGTCAGTAGCTAGCAGTACTGACCTGCACCTGGACAAGGAAGGATAACAGTGGGCACTGAACGACCTGGAAGGCCACCTTTTATGTGCCTGCTAACAAATCCCAGGGAGCCAAGTGTCCACTCCCCATAGGTCATGATCCTGCCCTACACCTGTGTACAAGGCTTTGTTCGGTCATTAGTCAATTAGACCAATGCTGGCCCCTAATCTGCTTTGAACTTGTGGCCAGGTGCTATTCCCTTTGCGGGTCGGCGAGGTGCATAAGAAGAGCGTACGCGTGACCTCGTATCTCCTTGCGAACCCGTTTTCGAACGTATATTGCTGCCCATAATTATTCATACCCCTGGCAAATTTTGACTTAAAGTTACTTTTATTCAACAAGCAAGTAATTTTTTTACGGGAAATGACATAGGTGTCTCTCAAAAGATAATAAGACGATGTACAAGACTAGGGATGAGCGAACTCGAACTGTATAGTTCGGGTTCGTACCGAATTTTGGGGTGTCCGTGACACGGACCCGAACCCGGACATTTTCGTAAAAGTCCGGGTTCGGGTTCGGTGTTCGTCGCTTTCTTCGCGCTTTTGTGACGCTTTCTTGGCGCTTTTTGAAAGGCTGCAAAGCAGCCAATCAACAAGCGTCATACTACTTGCCCCAAGAGGCCATCACAGCCATGCCTACTATTGGCATGGCTGTGATTGGCCAGAGCACCATGTGACCCAGCCTCTATTTAAGCTGGAGTCACATAGCGCCGCCCGTCACTCTGCTCTGATTAGCGTAGGGAGAGGTTGCGGCTGCGACAGTAGGGCGAGATTAGGCAGATTAACTCCTCCAAAGGACTTGATTAACTGATCGATCTGCAGCTGTGGATCATTGAGCTGCTGATCCTCAATTGCTCACTGTTTTTAGGCTGCCCAGACCGTTTGTCAGTCACATTTTTCTGGGGTGATCGGCGGCCATTTTGTGTCTTGTGGTGCGCCAGCACAAGCTGCGACCAAGTGCATTTAACCCTCAATGGTGTGGTTGTTTTTTGGCTAAAGCCTACATCAGGGTGAAGCTGTCACACCAAGTGCATTTAACCAGCAATAGTCTGTTTATTTTTTGGCCATATACTACATCAGGGGCAAGCTGCGCCTGTCACCAAGTGCATTTAACCCTCAATGGTGCGTTTGTTTTTTGGCTAAAGCCTACATCAGGGTGAAGCTGTCACACCAAGTGCATTTAACCAGCAATAGTCTGTTTATTTTTTGGCCATATACTACATCAGGGGCAAGCTGCGCCCGTCACCAAGTGCATTTAACCCTCAGTAGTGTGGTTGGTCAAGCTATCACACCAAGTGCATTTAACCAGCAATAGTCTGTTCATTTTTTGGACATATACTAAATCAGGGGCAAGCTGCGCCCGTCACCAAGTGCATTTAACCAGCAATAGTCTGTTCATTTTTTGGCCATATACTACATCAGGGGCAAGCTGCGCCCGTCACCAAGTGCATTTAACCCTCAGTAGTGTGGTTGGTCAAGCTGTGACACCAAGTGCATTTAACCAGCAATAGTCTGTTCATTTTTTGGCCATATACTACATCAGGGGCAAGCTGCGCCCATCACCAAGTGCATTTAACCAGCAATAGTGTGGTTATTTTTTGGCCATATCCCAGTCTAATTCTGTCACTAAATCCATACCGGTCACCCAGCGCCTAAATACTAGGCCTCAAATTTATATCCCGCTAAATCTCTCGTTACCGCTGTCCTGTTGTGGCTGGGAAAGTTATTTAGTGTCCGTCAAAGCACATTTTTTGTTCTGGGTTGAAATACAATTCCCAATTTAGCAATTTAAAAATTTAGTGGTTTCTGCTGTATCAGAGCTATTTGAAATCTATCCCTAAAAGGGTATATAATATTCAAGGTGCACATAGGGTCATTCAGAATAACTTCACACACCCGCTACTGTGCATTTCCAAGTCTAATTCTGTCACTAAACCCATACCTGTCACCCAGCGCCTAAATACTAGGCCTCAAATTCATATCCAGCTAAATCTGTCGTTAGTGCTGTAGCTGGGCGAGTTATTTAGTGTCCGTTCAAGCACATTTCTTGTTCTGGGTTGAAATACAATTCCCAATTTAGCAATTTCATAATTTAGTGGTTTCTGCTATATCAGAGCTATTTGAAATCTATCCCTAAAAGGGTAGATCATATTGAAGGTGCACATAGGGACATTCAGAATAACTTCACACACCCGCTACTGTGCATTTCCAAGTCTAATTCTGTCACTAAACCCATACCTGTCACCCAGCGCCTAAATACTAGGCCTCAAATTTATATCCAGCTAAATCTGTCCTTAGTGCTGTAGCTGGGCGAGTTATTTAGTGTCCGTTCAAGCACATTTCTTGTTCTGGGTTGAAATACAATTCCCAATTTAGCAATTTCATAATTTAGTGGTTTCTGCTATATCAGAGCTATTTGAAATCTATCCCTAAAAGGGTAGATCATATTGAAGGTGCACATAGGGACATTCAGAATAACTTCACACACCCGCTACTGTGCATTTCCAAGTCTAATTCTGTCACTAAACCCATACCTGTCACCCAGCGCCTAAATACTAGGCCTCAAATTTATATCCAGCTAAATCTGTCCTTAGTGCTGTAGCTGGGCGAGTTATTTAGTGTCCGTTCAAGCACATTTCTTGTTCTGGGTTGAAATACAATTCCCAATTTAGCAATTTCATAATTTAGTGGTTTCTGCTATATCAGAGCTATTTGAAATCTATCCCTAAAAGGGTATATAATATTCAAGGTGCACATTGGGTCATTCAGAATAACTTCACACACACCCGCTACTGTGTATTTCCAAGTCTAATTCTGTCACTAAACCCATACCTGTCACCCAGCGCCTAAATACTAGGCCTCAAATTCATATCCAGCTAAATCTGTCGTTAGTGCTGTAGCTGGGCGAGTTATTTAGTGTCCGTTCAAGCACATTTCTTGTTCTGGGTTGAAATACAATTCCCAATTTAGCAATTTCATAATTTAGTGGTTTCTGCTATATCAGAGCTATTTGAAATCTATCCCTAAAAGGGTAGATCATATTGAAGGTGCACATAGGGACATTCAGAATAACTTCACACACCCGCTACTGTGCATTTCCAAGTCTAATTCTGTCACTAAACCCATACCTGTCACCCAGCGCCTAAATACTAGGCCTCAAATTTATATCCAGCTAAATCTGTCCTTAGTGCTGTAGCTGGGCGAGTTATTTAGTGTCCGTTCAAGCACATTTCTTGTTCTGGGTTGAAATACAATTCCCAATTTAGCAATTTCATAATTTAGTGGTTTCTGCTATATCAGAGCTATTTGAAATCTATCCCTAAAAGGGTATATAATATTCAAGGTGCACATTGGGTCATTCAGAATAACTTCACACACACCCTCTACTGTGTATTTCCAAGTCTAATTCTGTCACTAAACCCATACCTGTCACCCAGCGCCTAAATACTAGGCCTCAAATTCATATCCAGCTAAATCTGTCGTTAGTGCTGTAGCTGGGCGAGTTATTTAGTGTCCGTTCAAGCACATTTCTTGTTCTGGGTTGAAATACAATTCCCAATTTAGCAATTTCATAATTTAGTGGTTTCTGCTATATCAGAGCTATTTGAAATCTATCCCTAAAAGGGTAGATCATATTGAAGGTGCACATAGGGACATTCAGAATAACTTCACACACCCGCTACTGTGCATTTCCAAGTCTAATTCTGTCACTAAACCCATACCTGTCACCCAGCGCCTAAATACTAGGCCTCAAATTTATATCCAGCTAAATCTGTCCTTAGTGCTGTAGCTGGGCGAGTTATTTAGTGTCCGTTCAAGCACATTTCTTGTTCTGGGTTGAAATACAATTCCCAATTTAGCAATTTCATAATTTAGTGGTTTCTGCTATATCAGAGCTATTTGAAATCTATCCCTAAAAGGGTATATAATATTCAAGGTGCACATTGGGTCATTCAGAATAACTTCACACACACCCGCTACTGTGTATTTCCAAGTCTAATTCTGTCACTAAACCCATACCTGTCACCCAGCGCCTAAATACTAGGCCTCAAATTTATATCCTGCTAAATCTCTCGTTAACGCTGTCCTGTTGTGGCTGGGAAAGTTATTTAGTGTCCGTCAAAGCACATTTTTTGTTCTGGGTTGAAATACAATTCCCAATTTAGCAATTTCATAATTTAGTGGTTTCTGCTATATCAGAGCTATTTGAAATCTATCCCTAAAAGGGTATATAATATTCAAGGTGCACATTGGGTCATTCAGAATAACTTCACACACACCCGTTACTGTGTATTTCTAAGTCTAATTCTGTCACTAAACCCATACCTGTCACCCAGCGCCTAAATACTAGGCCTCAAATTTATATCCTGCTAAATCTCTCGTTAACGCTGTCCTGTTGTGGCTGGGAAAGTTATTTAGTGTCCGTCAAAGCACATTTTTTGTTCTGGGTTGAAATACAATTCCCAATTTAGCAATTTCATAATTTAGTGGTTTCTGCTATATCAGAGCTATTTGAAATCTATCCCTAAAAGGGTATATAATATTCAAGGTGCACATTGGGTCATTCAGAATAACTTCACACACACCCGCTACTGTGTATTTCTAAGTCTAATTCTGTCACTAAACCCATACCTGTCACCCAGCGCCTAAATACTAGGCCTCAAATTTATATCCTGCTAAATCTCTCGTTAACGCTGTCCTGTTGTGGCTGGGAAAGTTATTTAGTGTCCGTCAAAGAACATTTTTTGTTCTGGGTTGAAATACAATTCCCAATTTAGCAATTTCATAATTTAGTGGTTTCTGCTATATCAGAGCTATTTGAAATCTATCCCTAAAAGGGTATATAATATTCAAGGTGCACATTGGGTCATTCAGAATAACTTCACACACACACGCTTCTGTGCATTTCCAAGTCTAATTCTGTCACTAAATCCATACCGGTCACCCAGCGCCTAAATACTAGGCCTCAAATTTATATCCTGCTAAATCTCTCGTTAACGCTGTCCTGTTGTGGCTGGGAAAGTTATTTAGTGTCCGTCAAAGCACATTTTTTGTTCTGGGTTGAAATACAATTCCCAATTTAGCAATTTCATAATTTAGTGGTTTCTGCTATATCAGAGCTATTTGAAATCTATCCCTAAAAGGGTATATAATATTCAAGGTGCACATTGGGTCATTCAGAATAACTTCACACACACACGCTTCTGTGCATTTCCAAGTCTAATTCTGTCACTAAATCCATACCGGTCACCCAGCGCCTAAATACTAGGCCTCAAATTTATATCCCGCTGAATTTGAATACAATACATTGGGCCAAATAATATATTTGTTGTTGTGGTGAACCATAACAATGAGAAAAACATCTAGTAAGGGACGCGGACGTGGACATGGTCGTGGTGGTGTTAGTGGACCCTCTGGTGCTGGGAGAGGACGTGGCCGTTCTGCCACATCCACACGTCCTAGTGTACCAACTACCTCAGGTCCCAGTAGCCGCCAGAATTTACAGCGATATATGGTGGGGCCCAATGCCGTTCTAAGGATGGTAAGGCCTGAGCAGGTACAGGCATTAGTCAATTGGGTGGCCGACAGTGGATCCAGCACGTTCACATTATCTCCCACCCAGTCTTCTGCAGAAAGCGCACAGATGGCGCCTGAAAACCAACCCCATCAGTCTGTCACATCACCCCCATGCATACCAGGGAAACTGTCTCAGCCTCAAGTTATGCAGCAGTCTCTTATGCTGTTTGAAGACTCCGCTGGCAGGGTTTCCCAAGGGCATCCACCTAGCCCTTCCCCAGCGGTGAAAGACATAGAATGCACTGACGCACAACCACTTATGTTTCCTGATGATGAGGACATGGGAATACCACCTCAGCATGTCTCTGATGATGATGAAACACAGGTGCCAACTGCTGCGTCTTTCTGCAGTGTGCAGACTGAACAGGAGGTCAGGGATCAAGACTGGGTGGAAGACGATGCAGGGGAAGATGAGGTCCTAGACCCCACATGGAATGAAGGTCGTGCCACTGACTTTCACAGTTCGGAGGAAGAGGCAGTGGTGAGACCGAGCCAACAGCGTAGCAAAAGAGGGAGCAGTGGGCAAAAGCAGAACACCCGCCGCCAAGAGACTCCGCCTGCTACTGACCGCCGCCATCTGGGACCGAGCACCCCAAAGGCAGCTTCAAGGAGTTCCCTGGCATGGCACTTCTTCAAACAATGTGCTGACGACAAGACCCGAGTGGTTTGCACGCTGTGCCATCAGAGCCTGAAGCGAGGCATTAACGTTCTGAACCTGAGCACAACCTGCATGACCAGGCACCTGCATGCAAAGCATGAACTGCAGTGGAGTAAACACCTTAAAACCAAGGAAGTCACTCAGGCTCCCCCTGCTACCTCTTCTGCTGCTGCCGCCTCGGCCTATTCTGCTGCTGCCGCCTCGGCCTCTTCCTCCGCCTCTGGAGGAACGTTGGCACCTGCCGCCCAGCAAACAGGGGATGTACCACCAACACCACCACCTCCGTCACCAAGCGTCTCAACCATGTCACACGCCAGCGTTCAGCTCTCCATCTCACAAACATTTGATAGAAAGCGTAAATTCCCACCTAGCCACCCTCGATCCCTGGCCCTGAATGCCAGCATTTCTAAACTACTGGCCTATGAAATGCTGTCATTTAGGCTGGTGGACACAGACAGCTTCAAACAGCTCATGTCGCTTGCTGTCCCACAGTATGTTGTTCCCAGCCGGCACTACTTCTCCAAGAGAGCCGTGCCTTCCCTGCACAACCAAGTATCCGATAAAATCAAGTGTGCACTGCGCAACGCCATCTGTAGCAAGGTCCACCTAACCACAGATACGTGGACCAGTAAGCACGGCCAGGGACGCTATATCTCCCTAACTGCACACTGGGTAAATGTAGTGGCAGCTGGGCCCCAGGCGGAGAGCTGTTTGGCGCACGTCCTTCCGCCGCCAAGGATCGCAGGGCAACATTCTTTGCCTCCTGTTGCCACCTCCTCCTTCTCGGCTTCCTCCTCCTCTTCTTCCACCTGCTCATCCAGTCAGCCACACACCTTCACCACCAACTTCAGCACAGCCCGGGGTAAACGTCAGCAGGCCATTCTGAAACTCATATGTTTGGGGGACAGGCCCCACACCGCACAGGAGTTGTGGCGGGGTATTGAACAACAGACCGACGAGTGGTTGCTGCCGGTGAGCCTCAAGCCCGGCCTGGTGGTGTGTGATAATGGGCGAAATCTCGTTGCAGCTCTGGGACTAGCCAATTTGACGCACATCCCTTGCTTGGCGCATGTGCTGAATTTGGTGGTGCAGAAGTTCATTCACAACTACCCCGACATGTCAGAGCTGCTGCATAAAGTGCGGGCCGTCTGTTCGCGCTTCCGGCGTTCACATCCTGCTGCTGCTCGCCTGTCTGCGCTACAGCGTAACTTCGGCCTTCCCGCTCACCGCCTCATATGCGACGTGCCCACCAGGTGGAACTCCACCTTGCACATGCTGGACAGACTGTGCGAGCAGCAGCAGGCCATAGTGGAGTTTCAGCTGCAGCACGCACGGGTCAGTCGCACTACAGAACAGCACCACTTCACCACCAATGACTGGGCCTCCATGCGAGACCTGTGTGCCCTGTTGCGCTGTTTCGAGTACTCCACCAACATGGCCAGTGGCGATGACACCGTTATCAGCGTTACAATACCACTTCTATGTCTCCTTGAGAAAACACTTAGGGCGATGATGGAAGAGGAGGTGGCCCAGGAGGAGGAGGAGGAGGAGGAAGAGGGGTCATTTTTAGCACTTTCAGGCCAGTCTCTTCGAAGTGACTCAGAGGGAGGTTTTTGGCAACAGCAGAGGCCAGGTACAAATGTGGCCAGCCAGGGCCCACTACTGGAGGACGAGGAGGACGAGGATGAGGAGGAGGTGGAGGAGGATGAGGATGAAGCATGGTCACAGCGGGGTGGCACCCAACGCAGCTCGGGTCCATCACTGGTGCGTGGCTGGGGGGAAAGGCAGGACGATGACGATACGCCTCCCACAGAGGACAGCTTGTCCTTACCCCTGGGCAGCCTGGCACACATGAGCGACTACATGCTGCAGTGCCTGCGCAACGACAGCAGAGTTGCCCACATTTTAACCTGTGCGGACTACTGGGTTGCCACCCTGCTGGATCCACGCTACAAAGACAATGTGCCCACCTTACTTCCTGCACTGGAGCGTGATAGGAAGATGCGCGAGTACAAGCGCACGTTGGTAGACGCGCTACTGAGAGCATTCCCAAATGTCACAGGGGAACAAGTGGAAGCCCAAGGCCAAGGCAGAGGAGGAGCAAGAGGTCGCCAAGGCAGCTGTGTCACGGCCAGCTCCTCTGAGGGCAGGGTTAGCATGGCAGAGATGTGGAAAACTTTTGTCAACACGCCACAGCTAACTGCACCACCACCTGATACGCAACGTGTTAGCAGGAGGCAACATTTCACTAACATGGTGGAACAGTACGTGTGCACACCCCTCCACGTACTGACTGATGGTTCGGCCCCATTCAACTTCTGGGTCTCTAAATTGTCCACGTGGCCAGAGCTAGCCTTTTATGCCTTGGAGGTGCTGGCCTGCCCGGCAGCCAGCGTTTTGTCTGAACGTGTATTCAGCACGGCAGGGGGCGTCATTACAGACAAACGCAGCCGCCTGTCTACAGCCAATGTGGACAAGCTGACGTTCATAAAAATGAACCAGGCATGGATCCCA
The DNA here is from genome assembly GCF_014858855.1 of Bufo gargarizans. Classification (NCBI taxonomy): domain Eukaryota; kingdom Metazoa; phylum Chordata; class Amphibia; order Anura; family Bufonidae; genus Bufo; species Bufo gargarizans. The sequence goes on from NC_058082.1 coordinate 238,793,023, forward strand.
CAGGACCTGTCCGTCCCTTGTCCAGATTAGACATTAACTACCTCCCCATAACCATATATTATTGGACTCCAGGGCACTTCCTCATTCAATCCTATTTTTATTTTCATTTTACCATTATATTGCGAGGCTACCCAAAGTTGAATGAACCTCTCCTCTGCCTGTGTGCTAGGCCTAAATATATGCCAATGGACTGTTGCAGTGGTGGCTGACATGAAGCCTGATTCTCTGCTATGACATGCAGACTAATTCTCTGCTGACATGAAGCCAGATTGTCTGTTACGGGACCTCTCTCCTCTGCCTGGGTGCTGGGCCTAAATTTATGACAATGGACTGTTGCAGTGGTGGCTGACGTGAAGCCTGATTCTCTGCTATGACATGCAGACTGATTCTCTGCTGACATGAAGCCAGATTGTCTGTTACGGGACCTCTCTGCTCTGCCTGTGTGCTAGGCCTAAATATATGCCAATGGACTGTTGCAGTGGTGGGTGACGTGAAGCCTCATTCTCTGCTATGACATGCAGACTGATTCTCTGCTGACATGAAGCCAGATCGTCTGTTACGGGACCTCTCTGCTCTGCCTGTGTGCTAGGCCTAAATATATGCCAATGGACTGTTGCAGTGGTGGGTGACGTGAAGCCTCATTCTCTGCTATGACATGCAGACTGATTCTCTGCTGACATGAAGCCAGATTGTCTGTTACGGGACCTCTCTCCTCTGCCTGTGTGCTAGGCCTAAATATATGCCAATGGACTGTTGCAGTGGTGGCTGACGTGAAGCCTCATTCTCTGCTATGACATGCAGACTGATTCTCTGCTGACATGAAGCCAGATCGTCTGTTACGGGACCTCTCTGCTCTGCCTGTGTGCTAGGCCTAAATATATGCCAATGGACTGTTGCAGTGGTGGGTGACGTGAAGCCTCATTCTCTGCTATGACATGCAGACTGATTCTCTGCTGTCATGAAGCCAGATTGTCTGTTACGGGACCTCTCTGCTCTGCCTGTGTGCTAGGCCTAAATATATGCCAATGGACTGTTGCAGTGGTGGGTGACGTGAAGCCTCATTCTCTGCTATGACATGCAGACTGATTCTCTGCTGACATGAAGCCAGATTGTCTGTTACGGGACCTCTCTCCTCTGCCTGTGTGCTAGGCCTAAATATATGCCAATGGACTGTTGCAGTGGTGGCTGACGTGAAGCCTCATTCTCTGCTATGACATGCAGACTAATTCTCTGCTGACATGAAGCCAGATTGTCTGTTACGGGACCTCTCTCCTCTGCCTGGGTGCTGGGCCTAAATTTATGACAATGGACTGTTGCAGTGGTGGCTGACGTGAAGCCTGATTCTCTGCTATGACATGCAGACTGATTCTCTGCTGACATGAAGCCAGATCCTCTGTTACGGGACCTCTCTCCTCTGCCTGGGTGCTGGGCCTAAATTTATGACAATGGACTGTTGCAGTGGTGGCTGACGTGAAGCCTGATTCTCTGCTATGACATGCAGACTGATTCTCTGCTGTCATGAAGCCAGATTGTCTGTTACGGGACCTCTCTGCTCTGCCTGTGTGCTAGGCCTAAATATATGCCAATGGACTGTTGCAGTGGTGGGTGACGTGAAGCCTCATTCTCTGCTATGACATGCAGACTGATTCTCTGCTGACATGAAGCCAGATTGTCTGTTACGGGACCTCTCTCCTCTGCCTGTGTGTGTGCTGGGCCTAAATATATGCCAATGGACTGTTGCAGTGGTGGCTGACGTGAAGCCTCATTCTCTGCTATGACATGCAGACTAATTCTCTGCTGACATGAAGACAGATTCTCTGTTACGGGACCTCCCTCCTCTGCCTGGGTGCTGGGCCTAAATATATGCCAATGGACTGTTGCAGTGGTGGCTGACGTGAAGCCTCATTCTCTGCTATGACATGCAGACTAATTCTCTGCTGACATGAAGACAGATTCTCTGTTACGGGACCTCCCTCCTCTGCCTGGGTGCTGGGCCTAAATATATGCCAATGGACTGTTGCAGTGGTGGCTGACGTGAAGCCTCATTCTCTGCTATGACATGCAGACTGATTCTCTGCTGACATGAAGACAGATTCTCTGTTACGGGACCTCTCTCCTCTGCCTGTGTGTGTGCTGGGCCTAAATATATGCCAATGGACTGTTGCAGTGGTGGCTGACGTGAAGCCTCATTCTCTGCTATGACATGCAGACTGATTCTCTGCTGACATGAAGCCAGATTCTCTGTTACGGGACCTCTCTCCTCTGCCTGTGTGTGTGCTGGGCCTAAATATATGCCAATGGACTGTTGCAGTGGTGGCTGACGTGAAGCCTCATTCTCTGCTATGACATGCAGACTGATTCTCTGCTGACATGAAGCCAGATTCTCTGTTACGGGACCTCTCTCCTCTGCCTGTGTGTGTGCTGGGCCTAAATATATGCCAATGGACTGTTGCAGTGGTGGCTGACGTGAAGCCTCATTCTCTGCTATGACATGCAGACTAATTCTCTGCTGACACGAAGACAGATTCTCTGTTACGGGACCTCTCTCCTCTGCCTGTGTGTGTGCTGGGCCTAAATATATGCCAATGGACTGTTGCAGTGGTGGCTGACGTGAAGCCTCATTCTCTGCTATGACATGCAGACTGATTCTCTGCTGACATGAAGCCAGATTCTCTGTTACGGGACCTCTCTCCTCTGCCTGTGTGTGTGCTGGGCCTAAATATATGCCAATGGACTGTTGCAGTGGTGGCTGACGTGAAGCCTCATTCTCTGCTATGACATGCAGACTGATTCTCTGCTGACATGAAGCCAGATTCTCTGTTACGGGACCTCTCTCCTCTGCCTGTGTGTGTGCTGGGCCTAAATATATGCCAATGGACTGTTGCAGTGGTGGCTGACGTGAAGCCTCATTCTCTGCTATGACATGCAGACTAATTCTCTGCTGACATGAAGACAGATTCTCTGTTACGGGACCTCCCTCCTCTGCCTGGGTGCTGGGCCTAAATATATGCCAATGGACTGTTGCAGTGGTGGCTGACGTGAAGCCTCATTCTCTGCTATGACATGCAGACTAATTCTCTGCTGACATGAAGACAGATTCTCTGTTACGGGACCTCTCTCCTCTGCCTGGGTGCCGGGGCCTAAATATCTGAGAATGGACTGTTCCAGTGGTGGGTGACGGGAAGCCAGATTCTCTGCTATGGAACCTCTCTCCAATTGATTTTGGTTAATTTTTATTTATTTAATTTTTATTTTAATTCATTTCCCTATCCACATTTGTTTGCAGGGGATTTACCTACATGTTGCTGCCTTTTGCAGCCCTCTAGCTCTTTCCTGGGCTGTTTTACAGCCTTTTTAGTGCCGAAAAGTTCGGGTCCCCATTGACTTCAATGGGGTTCGGGTTCGGGACGAAGTTCGGATCGGGTTCGGATCCCGAACCCGAACATTTCCGGGATGTTCGGCCGAACTTCTCGAACCCGAACATCCAGGTGTTCGCTCAACTCTATACAAGAGGCATTATTGTGGGGGGAAAAAAACATTTCTCAGCTTTAATTTACACTTGAGCAAAAAGTGTCCAGTCCAAAATTATTCATACCCTTCTCAATAATCAATAGAAAAGCCTTTATTAGCTATTACAGCAATCAAACACTTCCTATAATTGCAGACCAGCTTTTTGCATGTCTCCACAGGTATTTTTGCCCTTTCATCTTTAGCAATGAGCTCCAAATCTTTCAGGTTGGAGGGTCTTCTTGCCATCACCCTGATCTTTAGCTCCCTCCACAGATTCTCAATTGGATTCAAGTCTGGACACTGGCTGGGCCACTCCAAAACGTTAATGTTGTTGTCTGCTAACCATTTCTTCACCACTTTTGCTGTGTGTTTTGTGTCATTGTCATGCTGAAATGTCCACTGGTGCCCAAGGCCAAGTTTCTCTGCAGACTGCCTGATGTTGTCGTTAAGAATCCTCATGTATTGCTCTTTTTTTTATGGTGCTATTTACTGTGATTAGGTTCCCTGGTCCATTGGCTGAAAAACACCCCCAAAGCATTAGGTTCCCACCACCATGTTTGACAGTGGGGATGGTGTTCTTTGGGTTGAAGGCTTCTCCTTTTTTACGCCAAATGAAGGAAACATCATTGTGACCAAACAATTCAATTTTTGTTTCATCTGACCTCAACACAGAAGACCAGAAGACTTCTTCTTTGTCCAGATGATCTTTTGCAGCGGCCAAACAAGCTTTTGTGTGCCTGGTCTAAATCCGTGGAACCCAGACGTGTGCAGTGTCTGTTGGAATTGTCCGCCTTGAGACATTGCCACCAGCAAAGGGGTCGGAGCTGGTGTATAGTCGAGACAGGTGAGGATCTTACACTCTTTCTCTGCAAAATTCCCCTGAATTGAATCACCAACAATTCAAATTTGGATCCATCTTGAATTTTAACAAAATGTTGGTTGAATCTGATTAGTTTCAAATCTATTCGCTCATCTTTAATTACATTATAACCTTTACAAAAAATGTAATCGGTGTGCTGTCCTCATCCGGGTGGCAATTTCACAAATCGTAGAACATGTCCTATTTTTGTCCATTTGTTGATAAGAATAGGCATATGGCGAGGTATCAGAATTTTGTGGATCCGCGGTTTGTAAACTGCAAAAGGGATACAGTCGCGTGCATGAGACCTTACTGTTAAATCAAGGTTCACTTTTGGTCACTATGACATATTTGAAGATGCACTGAGAACCTCAATGATAGTATTAACAGAGTGTTCTGTTTTCCTGTTGTGTTATTGGTTTCTAACAGTCCCAATGCCTGCAGTATCTCTGCGCTAGTAACCCCATGGCAATCATGTATGTATATTTGTTTTAATTTAGAATAATTTGAATCCACTCAGTATCACTATGACAAAGCTAAATAAGTCCAGAGCATACCTGATGTGTTGCCATGGGGGCATCATAGCAGAGTAGGTTTAACCCTTTCATGACCAACAGTCATTTATGCCCCAGTGTCCAGTGTCCAGGTCAAATAGTTACAGACGTGGCAATACCTAATATGTATACTTTTTCTTATTTATTTAAGTTTTACACAATAATAGCATTTCGGAAACAAAAAAAATGATGTTTTAGTGTCTCTATAGTCTGAGAGCCATAGCTTTTTTATTTTTTGGGCGATTGTCTTAAATAGGATATCATTTTTTGCGGGACGAGGTGGTGGTTTGATTGGTACTATTTTGGGGGTCATACGCCTTTTTGTTCGCTTGCTGTTGCACTTTTTGTGATGTAAGGTGACAAAAATGGCTTTTTTTTACACCGTTTTTATTTTATTTTATTTATGGTGTTTATCAGATGGGGTCTATCATGTGATATCTTTATAGAGACGGTCGTTACGGACGCGGTGATACCTAATATGTGTAGTTTTTTTTTTCATTTTTTATAGGAAAAGGCAATTTATTATTAAAATTTTACATTTTTATTTATTTATTTTTACTTTTATTTATTTTTTCACATTTTTTTTTTATCAAGTCCCTCTTGGATCTTGAAGATCCAGTGGGGCTGATGGCTGTACTATACTTTGCAATGCTCTTGCATTGCAAAGTGTTATACAATCAGATGCCCTGTAGGTGGCAACAGCGGATGCTTTTGCAAAGCGTCCGGTTGCCATGGCAGCCATCGGGGCTGCCATCACAGTGCAGCAGCCCCGATGGTGGAGAGAGGGAGCCCCCTCCCTCTATTAACCCCATGGATGCCGCTGCCGTGGTATCTATGGGGTTACAGCAGAGTGTCAGCATAGAGCTGACACTCTGATGATGGCGGCGGCTCAGGAATGGAGCCGCCGCCATCAAACACAGCAGGGGGACCGAGCGGGGAGCAGCGCTGGAAGGGGGGGAGGCCAGCATTGAGGGAGGTGGGCAGCAGTAGGAATGAATGTATGGGGTGGGGAGGGGGCGGACTCAAGGAGGGGCACTGTAGACACAAGGTGGGGCACAGATTGAGGCTGCACAGATCGGGGGGGCTGCACAGATCGGGGGGGTGTTTACGAGGACACTGTGATTTCAGGCTCTGATCTGCAGAGCGCAGATCAGAGCCTGAAACCGGCATTTTTTCACTGCCGCGATCTGCACAGACTAACCAATCGGATCGATTGCCGGCAAGGGGCCACTCTGATTGGTCCCTTGCCGGCATTACTGCACTGTATGCTGTCCGTGACGGCATACAGGGCAGGGGCAGAAGCTTTAATCGAAGCGCTTTGCAGCGCTTGGATTAAAGAGCTGCCAGAACGTTTATATACATGGTAGCTGCACAGGGTATGTGCAGCTATCACGTATATATACGGATTGCGGTCGGGAAGGGGTTAAATAGGATAGCCCCACAAAAAATATTCTACATTATTCAAATCAGCACCTGGATCTGAATACTTTTTTAATTACATGTAATGCATGTAACAGCATATAACCTGCTTTTTGTTCTTTTGCTTATTCTTTTGTCCACCTTGCTAAAGTGGTCACACATGCTCAGTTCCATCCTTCAACTGCTACTTGTCCTAAATCCTATTTACTGTTAGATTATGTGACAGTTACAGGGAAAAAGCTGCAGCAGAAAGGACAAGCCCTCTGAGAAAGAACATACATCCTGAGCTGCTAGCTTGCAATAAATGTAGCAGGGCATTTGGAGGAATTAATGGGGAAATCTCTGGATCCATGTGAGGTACAGGGCTGGTTGTAGCTTTGCTAGAAAGAGAACGTCATGTACTATATGATGTCTGATCATTATTTTTACCTTAATCATGAAATAACCCCTATAAGTTCAAGCTTTCTTAACACAGCAAAGAGGTAATTAAAACCGCATATGAGAAAAAACTAAATGGTGTTTAATCTAACACTTTTGGTAGATGTGTAAAGATGTATGTGCTCAGAATGTAGCCAGGCATGCTATTAGAAGGTGCAAGGTCGATTCTGTTCAATTAACAAATATATTTCTAAAGCAAAATGACTGTGCTCCCTGCTTCAAAAAAAAATTAATTTTCATCCATCACATTCTAGAAATTCTATTCCCATATATGTTATAGACCATTGCTCTATACATCTCATCTTAACCGAAAATGGATATTTACCTATACATCCAAAAAGCAGCAATTGGAAGCCAACAGCAATATAATACAACAATGCTTGGATTTGTTGACACTTCCGATACATCTCATTTAACCAGGAGCATTTATAATTACTCGGTGGACTTGCTGGAGGCCTCAAGGCAGCCAAATGGTAGGCGATGTGTGTTACTATGTTCTGCAGTTTACTTGTTGCACTCCAGATTTGCCTAAGGCAAAATGATTCAGAGAGATCGCTATCCTATCTGCAGGGAGCCAGCAGATCAGCAAAACAGCATGAAAATGCTGCCTCTCCCATATATAATATCGGTATAATTCATCATTTTCTTTCAACCTTTCAGTCTCTTAAAAAATCCTAATTTTACTTCACCAAGTCAGCCTAAATAATTCTCACAGCAACATCAATGATCTTTTCAGAAATGGAAATGTACGACAAAGTATTGACCTCTTTATATTGTAAATAGCATTCAGTAGTAATCATGCTAACAAGGCAGAAAACTTAATTTATAATTATTACCTTTTTTCCACAAAAATATCTTTCATTGATCACAACATGTAGTACAGTGCAATGAAGTAAAATGTTTATCTTTATAAATGCGAGCGGAACTGCAATCTCTTCTCCTCAGGATCTAGAGCATTTTTGGGACAGTGTCACCATTTCCATATACTTATATCTCTATAACAGCACTTCTTGTTGCAGGTATGGCATCAATTATCCAGTAAGCTACAAGTATGTTTAATTCTGCACTGTTCCTTTGGTGGAGGCTCCTCCATTGCATTTTTGTTTACATCCTCAGTGGGAAGATCTCTTGTATCCAGATAAGTATAAATACAGTTCACAGCACACTTCCATATTAAAAACACCATTTATTAAGATATGTGTCATGGCAGCACCCCATGCCAGCTGCCATCCTGCTATCTAGGGCAAATGTGAGCACTGCATCACTTACTCTTCCATACTGCCTAGCGGCTGGCCCCTTTGTCACTGGAGTTCTCGGTCCCCCACTGGAGGCTGCAGACTGCCATCTGCTAGTAGGCCCATTTCCTTGTTCTGTGGTTGTCACGTATAACTCCTGGCTCTTAAAGAAAGGGCCAGCACACCTAGTCTGTATTTTCACCAGCCCATGCTGGACATCTGTGGGTACTTAAAGCACCTTTCCCCAGGGAGAGGTGCCTGAGCAATAGGTTTCTTAGTTCGCTAGAGACCAGTGAAGGTGTGCTATTCTAATCGTCTTCCCATGTGCTGAATCTAAGCCTGACTTCTGTTTTGACCCATTACCAACTGCCCTGACTTCAGACCAGTGTCAAGTTTATGTATGTATTCGACCTGCCCTGACCTCAGTCTGTTACTGGACTACAAATATTGCCAGACCCTTCAGCACCTCACATCAGTGTCTCTGACCCATGTGGGCCACCTGCCAAATACACCTGGACTATCCCAGGATGTAGCAGCCTAGTGGCTCCCCTGCATCAAGACCACATTCCAGTATAGGGAATAAAAGGTGAAAACCAGGGGACTGCCAGGATAATGTCCTTCAGGATACCTCAAAGCCAAACTGGTTAGTTTGCATAGTGGTTCCACACTCAGTGCCTTTTATAACATGTTAAAATACCAAGCAAAATATCCCTGGAAAGCTTGCATGTTTCGAACCTAAGTCCAGGGCTCTTACCCATAGCATTCTATCAATAAAAGCCCTGGGCTGTGGCTCAAAATGCTTAAGCTTCCCAGGGATATTTCATTTGGCATTTTAACATGACTCATTATGTAGTGTTTTTTAATATTTCACACTGGAAGAGTGTTTTATTCCGTTCAGTCATAAGTGTAGCCAGGATTTTAATCAATTTCATGGTGAGCTGAAAAACATCTAACTTTCTTTTTTTTGTGAAGATCTGTTGTATACAGTATGTGGTTGGGACAATGGGACTAATAGTGCAGGAACATTGTGGAATTTGAATGTTAAATGTATTACAATTTGATACATTTATTTGGGAACCTGTTGGAGAATAGTTTTAAAGTATGAAAAGTAGCAATTCTATTATTCTCCCTTTAGGTACAATATTGGAGTTTTCAGAAAGTTCAGAAAAGATGGAGCTACAGATGTTGAAAGCATTATACTGACAGATGTGGTGTGAAATGCTGTTAACAAAGTGTGTCAGTAAATTATAATATCCCAATCAAAGAGAAAAAAAAAGATCCCCATGAGAACACTCTGATATGTGAAAGACAAAACTAATCTTGACAATGTCCATAAACAAATTAGTATAGGCAATTAACATTAGATCATTGGGTTCTTGTACCCCACCGAACAGCTGTATGCAGGAGATCTGGGTGCCACAAACAGGCAACATACTGCCGCTCATATAATGACCAGGGCTTGTTACTGCAGCAATGCATCTAAGTCACTTGACTGCAGCAGCACTGCAGTAACCACAGTTACCACCTGTCACGGTCCCTCCCACGACAGAGGTGAGAAGATCTGAGAGACTGATAGCACGTGAGGGTATCTGACAGTCTCTCTGTTTTCTCCTTGCAGTGTTAATGTTTGGTAATGAACACAGCTCTTGTCAGGTGCAGTTTCTGGTCATTACTGAGGCTCTATTTAGTTCTGACTCACACTGCTTACCATGAGGTTGATATTTCCTGGTGGAGCTGGTGTATTATTCCTTTGGATCTCCTGCTCCTCCATTCTTCGTTAAGCTAAGTGCATTTTGTTTCGCTTCTTGTTGTTCACTTGTGTTTGTTCTCGGCCTCAGGGAGACGCTGGTTCCTTCATCTGGGAAGGAACCAGTAGAGATGGCCTTGCAGCTCGCCCGGCGGTCAGTTCGCGGTGAACTTTGCGCATTCACCGAACATGGCAATGTCCGCCGGCGCCATATTCTTTTGCATTACACCGAACTTTGACCCATGACACATCCATTAGCTGGGACAGGACAGTCAATTGAGATGTTTCAGCACATGGCCACACCCCCACGTAATCAAAGAACCCGATCTGGCAGCCATTTTACATTCTATATTTTGCCAGTGTAGGGAGAGGTTGCTGTGTGGAGCAGGGACAAGCTGTTAGAGACACCGAACACTAGCTAATAGGGCCACAAAAGTCCTTTTAAGGACTGGTATAGGGGTGATATCGATAGGTGTGATATACTGAGGGGTGTGATATACTTATAATATACTTTCTAATATAGAAAGTATATAGTGCATTTGTATTGTGCAGCAGTTGTGTGCGGTTCTGCTGCGATACCGCAGCTATATAGAGGGACAAGCGCTATTGGAACAACTATTTGCAACTGGTGTGATATACCTATTGCCCCAATAAAAACTGATTAAGGGGTGTGATATACCTTCTTCTTCAAAATGCTGATTGAGGGCTGCGATACACCTGTTGCCCCAAATAAACAGGCTGGTGTGATATAACTGTTGTGGCAAAAAAAATATTTGAAGGGTGTGATAATCCTGCTTCCACAAAATACTAATTAAGGGGTTCAATATACCTGTTTCCACCAAATATTGATTGAGGCCTGCAATATACCTGCTTCCACAAAATACTTAATAAGGGGTTTGATATACCTGCTTTTACAAACTAATGATTGAGGACTGCCATATACCGGCTTCCACAAAATACTGATTAAGGGGTTTGATATACCTGCTTCCACAAAATACTGATTAAGGGCTGTGATATACCTGCTTCCAATTAAGGGGTTTGATTTGATATACCTGTTTCCACCAAATATTGACTGAGGCCTGTGATATACCTGCTTCCACAAAATACAGATTAAGGGGTTCGATATACCTGTTTCCACCAAATATTGATTGAGGCCTGCGATATACATGCTTCCACAAAAAACTGATTAAGGGGTTTGATATACCTGCTTTCACAAAATACTGATTGAGGGCTGCAATATACATGCTTCCACAAAATACTCATTAAGGGGTTTGATATACCTGTTTCCACAAAATACTGATTCAGGGCTGCGATATACCTGCTTCCACAAAATACTGATTAAGGGGTTGATATACCTGCTTCCACAAAATACTGATAAAGGGGTTTGACATACCTGCTTCCACAAAATACTGATTGAGGGCTGCGATATACCGGCTTCACAAAATACTGATTAGGGGTTTGATATACCTGCTTCCACAAATACTCTCTTCTCTAGGGACTTATGCACAGGGTCATTTTGAAAATGAAAGGCAGAGAGAGAGGCAGGCTGTTCTGCAGGAGTGGTAGGGGTCAGGCAGGTGCACCAGGCCTGAGCCTAAGTGGGAAGTTGGAGAATGCACATGCTATTACTTCAAAGGGCGCACAAGAGTTGGTTGAATGGCTCACTCACCCTTCCCCTTGTGCACCCTCCTCATCCTCTGTATCTGCACCGTCCTCACTCTCTGCTGTGTGTACTCCCAAATACCCCGCAACCACCACCACCACCACCAGCCCCTCCACTTGAGTCAGAGGAATTATTTTCCCATCCATTCCCAGACCTTACCGATGCACAGTTATACTTGGTATCGGATGAGGGAGAGGAGGTAGCAACGGCCGCCAACCCAGTGGTCTGACGACAGTACCCAGATGATGTTGCTGACTACTCACGTGGGTGCCCACTAGAGAGGAAGAGGAGGGAAGTTCAGAGGGAGAGACTGAGCAGCAAATAGGGAGGAGAAGGAGGAGAAGCAGGCAGAGCTTGCAGGGCACAGGAGGCAAAAAGCAGACTGCAAATGTTTCTTAAGCAAGCCATTCACCATGCACAGTCACATCTGGCGCTCCCAGGACGCCGGAACATAACTCTGCAGTGTGGTCTTTTTTTTTAACGTGTCAGCTGCTGACATTAGTGTTGCCATCTGCAGCCTGTGCTGTCAATACATAAGTCCTGGTAAGCCCAACACTCACCTAGGGACGACCGCCTTAAAAAGACACCTTGGCCTCCCATCACCAAGCCCAGTGGGAGCAACTCCGTCAGAACCCACAAAGCCACACTCCTGGTGCTTTACATCCTGCCTCTTCTTCTCCTCTCTCCTCCCATTTGTCCTCCACTCCACATTTCACCGTGCCGTTGTTGCGTTCATCTGGCAGAAGGCAGGCTTCCATGGCCCAAATGTTCGAGCATAAAAAGTTGATGACGCCGGGTAACCATCTTGCCCAATGACTGACCGCTGGCTTGTCGGAACTGCTAGCCCGCCAACTACTGCCATATAGACTGGTGGATTCGGAGGCCTTTAGAAAATTTGTGGCCATTGGCACACCAGAATGGAAGGTCCCCGGAAGTAAATATTTCTCCCAGAAGGGCATCCCAGAGTTATGTGGCCACATTCAGCGGCAAATGAATATATCTCTGGCACACAGTGTCGGTGCCAAGATACATCTGACCACAGACACGTGATCTAGCAAACATAGGCAGGGAAGGTGCATAACTTTTACTGCCCACTGAGTGAACCTTCTAAAGGTCATCAAGCATGTAACCCGTGGCTCCCGTGTGTATTTGGTGTTACCGCCACGGATTGCATCCAGGCCTGCCTCTTCTTCTCCTCCTCTTACTCCATCCTCCATCTCCTCCTCGACTGACTCCTCCTTTTCCACTGCTACTGCCTCTTCCCAAGCTCCCCAGAACCTATTCGATGTCCCAGATGAGACATTGCCATGCTGTGCTGCGGCTGTTGTGCCTGGAAGCCAAGAGCCACACCGGTCCTGTACTGATTTGAGCTCTGCGGTCACAGGCCGATCAGTGGTTAACCCTGATCAATTTGACAGTTAGTAAAGTGGTGTGCGACAACAGTGCCAATCTGCTGAGCGCACTAAAACACATGTGCCATGCATGGCACACGTCCTGAACTTAGTCGTGCAGCAATTCGTTGCCAAATACCCCGGGGTCCAGGACATCTTGCGGACGTCTGGTCATTTTAGAAGATCTTACAGCCATGATGTTCAGCAGCGATGCCACTTGCCCGTCCAACGTCTGATTTGTGACAGCCCGACTCTCTGGAACTCCACCTTGTATATGCTTGATAGGCTGCACGAGCCGGTAATGACTACCTATACGAACTCTGCAGCAGGACAGATTCTGGGATCTTAGTTTCTTTTCACCATGCCAGTGGCTGCTCATGCATGACGCATGCAGACTTCTACGGCCATTTGATGAGATCACCAAACAGGTCAGTGACATCGTACCTTGCGCCTTCTTTTTGGAATGTGCATTGCATCGTGTCATTGATCAAGCCGTCGAGGAGCAGGAGCAGGAAGATGAGAAAGTCGCAATGCTTAATGAATTCCCAAGGGGGGCTACTCCATCTGAGACAAGTCAGCAGGAGTTTGAAGAAGAGTCAGAGGAGGATGGTGGCTGGGGGGAGGAGGAGCAAGAAGAGCAGGGTTTGAGGGGGACTTTAAACTTTTCGGGGATCCCTGGTGTTGTCCGTGGCTCGGGGGAGGAGACCAAGGACGACATTCTCCTGAGCGATGAGCAAAAGCCAGGGTGCTCCACCGCTTCCAATTTTGTACAAATGGGGGCCTTAATGCTCCAGTGTTTGAAGAGGGACCCCCGTATAAAAAGCATAAAGGGCAAGGACCAGTACTGGGTGGCAAAGTACTTAGACCCCCGGTAAAAACACAAAATGGCAGAAATGTTACCAGCATCAGAGGGCTGTCAGAATGCAGCATTTCCAGGACTTGCTGTGAGAGATGCTGCATTGTGCTGTTGTGGAAGCTGGCAGAGGAATTTCCACCCACAACGAAACAGGTACTACGCCTGGAAGAAGAGGGCCGTTTGAAGATGTGTTGGTCACTTCGGATATGAGATTATTCTTGCAGCGAACCCATCAACAGCCGCCCTCTGTATCTAGCCTCAGGGAACACCCCTAGACCGACAGGTGTCTACATTAGGTTAACGGACAATGTAGATGCTCTGAGAAGCAAGGAACCCCTGGACTACTGGGTGTGCATGCTTGACCTGTAGCCAGAGCTGGCCCAATATGCCACGGAACTCTTAGCTTGCCCCTCGTCCAGTGTCCTGTCCGAAAGGACGTTCAGTGCAGCAGGAGGGATCGTGACCGATAATAAGCGCACTCGCCTAGCTCCTGTGTGACGACCACATGTAATTGAATTTACTCATGCCAGCCCACACATATCCGCCACCACAATCTTATGTATATTCAGCGGCATAAAAGGTATTTTCTGTCAGATGAATGCCTAAATATTGGGGCCTGTTCTGGCCTACAGTAAAAATTGTATCCAGTGACTGCATAATGTACCTACAGTCATATCATCACACGTTCTTTTTTGTCACGTGAATGATAAATTGTTGGGGCCCCTACTTCAGTGGCCTATAGTAAAAGTTTTATCCACTGACCGCTTAATGTACCTCCAGCCACATCATCACAAGTTCTTTTCTGTCAGATGAATGCCTAATTTTTGAGGCCTGTACTGGCAGACAGTAAAATTATTAGCCAGTGACGGCCTAATGTTCCTACAGCCACTTAATCACAAGTTCTTTTCTGTCAGGTGAATGCCTAATTTTTGGGGCCTGTACTGGCAGACAGTAAAATTATTAGCCAGTGACGGCCTAATGTTCCTACAGCCACATAATCACAAATTCTTTTCTGTCAGGTGAATGCCTAATTTTTGGGGCCTGTTTTTTTGTGGGAATTTTTACCAATGATCCCCCTCTGTTATGTCACTGTCCATGTTGTGGGACTATTTGTGCACTTCTAGTAAGTATTTGGTGGCTGCAAATATGACCTGAAGGTTTTTCAGGTTCACCTGCCATTAAAGTCCTGGCCGATGTTGGTCCATCACTAGGAATGAATAGTCTCATTCTCTGCCACCATTCCTAGGGATTTCCAGGGTCTCCAAGGCTAAGGTTCCTGTGTATGAGTATTTCCACCTTCGGGGTCTACTCATATTGGCAAGAGTTAAGGAGAGGTCTAGGGATTCCTAGGAGGTCATTATCCCTCTCCCTTAGCTTTGAGGCCTAGACTCTGGTCTATTTCCTTCTGTGTGTTATCTGGTGTTTTCCCCTCCTCATTACCTGTGACAGCACCACTGTTACGGTACAGCCACAAAGTCAATTTTCTGCGTGCAGTTTTGGAAGACAAAACCAGGAGTGAATTAAAAGAAAGAGATGAAGTTGTATCTTCCCTGTACAATTTCTCTCATTTTATGACCTAATCCTGATTTTGGATTCCAAACCTGTTAAACTGACCGTGTGCCGTGTGCTTGTACCCTTATAGACTACTCTTTAGAACATATTCTACACTTTAATTCTATTGATCAATGTGACTGTAAAAGCAAACTGTAATGCCCAAAGCTGACCTGAATTATTCTCTTTATGGTGCTGCCTTTTCCCTCCATAACAATTACATAAACAGGACTATGGAACTTGTACAATAGCATCTAAGGGTGGGTTCACATGAAGTTTTTCCCATCCTTATAACATATACAAAAAATGTATACGTAAAACGGATGCGTGAGACTGATGTCATACAGTGGAATCTGCTCACCATAAAGTTTCATGTCTATTGTCTGCTCCTTTACTTTTATGTTAGTCATTTTCATATTTTTCCTGTATCACATCTCAAGTTTTTTCATGTTTGTCCCATTTGTCTTGTCATTGTTTTATACATGAGCACTCTGGATTTGCCTCTACATTTCGACGGCGCTCAGCCAATTCTGCAGACCTCCATTATTTATGGTGTTTGTGGATTGTAAACAAGACTGAAATGTAATTGTAAAATTTTGGATTTAATTACCGGCAAACATAATAACTAGTGTACAGTAGTTTAGCCATTGTTTAATTTTTCCATTTAGAGCTCAAAATTGTTTTGATCTTTTAGATGGAAATATAAGGTTACAATGTCATTTTCGAAGGGTTCAGACATCCATTTTTTACATCATGTTCCTTTTTCGCATAATTAGAATTTTTTTCTTTATTAAGATCACTCGGCATATGGTAAATGTGCTTAATTCTGCACAATTGCTTTTCTGCATCACTATATATCAATCCAAGCAGAACCTATAACTTGTAAAATTGAATTCATTTATTTATTTCTTTTATGCCCTTCATACAACCTAGATCAGTTCTTCACCCTTAGAGGACACAGACGAGAATGATACGATACTTGCGATGATGCTAATGTCTGTAGCAGCGCTATATAAGCGAGTATAATAAATATAATAAATAATAAATTTAGAGCAATTTGAAGAATTTTGGAAAATGCCAATGCCCTTCTGGCACTACCCAAATTCCCTCATATGGTGCTATTCAGGCACCTTGGTTGCACGGATTTCCATCAGTTCAGTGATACAGATATTGGCAGCCAACTGATCACTATACTTCATGACTTGCATAGAGCTGAAGCAATTCCAGCTTGTACTTTTCTCAAATCCTGAATTATTATTTTTTTTGACAGATTTTGTAGGCAGCAATTTCTAGTATTGTAATTTATAAGCTTATCTAGTCATTGTCTACAAGAGTAGTTAATTTGTACAAACAAGCTACAATTGGGCAGTGGGTAGACAGGAAACTTTCAATATGACCCATAACAGGTGGTTCAGTGTCATTTTGCAAGAAAAATGCATTTGAAATCCCTGCAATTCCCATTCTTGGAGATACAAGCAATTTCAACTGAACCTATAATCAGTATAAATCCTATCCAAAATCTATTTCAGCTACAGTAGTGTCAGGTAAGAAAAGTGCCAATCATTTTGTTCTGGCCTTTACTCCCAACAAAGGAAATAACCTACGATAATGGCCCAGAAAGATATACAGAGCACTGAGCCTCTGTTCTGCACACACTGTGATGTCTAATTCTGAAGATTGAATCAAAACGCCGATATCATAAGAGTATTTTTTTTTGTTCCTTTTTTCACAGTAGGGATTTTGCACAAAAAACATTCATTGTTTTGTGGATTGGTGCCTGTGGTAACTTTTCTTTGTTCATGGCATGAAGAATACAACATTATATTAGGGAAGATTATAATCTTCTTATTGATCATTGCTTAGTGGTGGAAAACAGTAAGGGCAACTGAAAGGTATGCTTGGTCCCGTTGTTTTATTCTGTGGCTATACAGAATGCTCATCGCATGCTAACAGCATGGAGACAAATTTAGGTCAGCTTGTGCCCTAGATCAGGCAGATACCAATGTGATATAATGTCATGAGAGACAGAAGAATGTACAGGGCAAACATCAAAGATTTATTTATCCGTATTGTTCTGCTGTTTGTCAGAGCTAGGGAAACAGAGGCTGGTATGGCAGCAACTTCTCAACCAGCTTCCCAATAAATATATTAGCCATAACATTCAAACTTCTAGAAATCTAAATGTTAGGGATTACATAATTAGTGAAGAGAGCATTGTATTTAAAAAAAGAGCACAAGGTTCTTGTAACAGTGAACAACACTCAAAGAGCAGTTCTTTATATGGCTTTTAAAGTATAAACGCACTTTCAGAAATTTTTTGACATGTCAGCCATTCTAATTTGTGGGAGTCTGGGTCCGGAGACCACCATTGATAGCTAGAATGATGGGGCACAAGATCTCAGCTGACTTTCCACATGTCCATCTTTAGCTAGTGAAGAGAGACAGCACTCTTCTGAGTGCTTCTGCTTCTTCACTTTAAGGACCTATAGTATTACTAGACTTAGCATAAAACCAGTGCAGATTCAGTGTCCATCACTCATTGATCAATGAAGAAAAGGTGACAGGACTGAACTGTAGAGTGATGCACTTTAATTTGAAAATTAATTAGATAAGTCAATGGATACAAGATGATCTAATAAACTCTGATGAACCCATTATTTTGTGGACAGAGGAAAAATATTAATGGAGTTAAAGCATGATCATAGAATTAAAAGATCATTTTAAACTATGTATAATTACAGTATACATGCAATAAAAATATAGTTTTTTTTTATGTACATTACATTTTTTCTTTAGTAGCTCTGTTTTCTATTTGGGTGAAATTTTGGTCCACCTTGTCCTGCATTCAGTGGTGGACTAACATGCTTAGTAACTTCTCTGCTCTCTTCCTCTTCTTAGTACTGGAGTAGTGATCTCACAGAGAAGCAGGTGAAGAAGCCCCAACAACTTTCAGTTATTCATCCCTTCTTCTAAATTCATAAAAATATAGGGGTCATTTATGAAGCTGAAATACGCCTATATTAGATGCATTTCTGGCTCAGATTGCAGCACAACGGTCAGTTGTGCCGCAATCTGCGACTTTTCCCTACTCATGCCAGGTCTAAAAAAGTGGGTATTGTGCTGGTGGGGAAGGAGATCTAAAATGGTGGTCTTGATAAATGTGCCACATAGTGTTTTATATTTTTCTAGACAGCGGAGAAGAAAATAGTGGGAGCATTACATATTATAGTGCTATTTATTAGTAGAATTGTTGGGGCTGTGTATCAGGGCTATTTTATGTGCAAAGAAGAGCTAACTGCAGTGCATTTACTGGAGATGCAGTTGCTGCCCACCCACAGAAAAGTAAGAGATAAGTCCTCCAATTATGTGAGTAAAAAAGCAAAAAAGAGAGAAAACTGCACTAGAGAGCAGCATTTCTGTTCCATTGATATACTGTAGTTAAAATAATAGTGTGCATTATTCTATGTAATGACGGCGGGCTCTGTCCACTGGTATCTCCACTCTCCCGAAAGTCACGACCACCGGATTATCCACCCATCCTACTGTGCTACATTCCAGGCTGTTAGCGGACATCCCCTTCAACTTCCTTCTGCTATGGCCTGTGAAAACTCTGATAGGACGGACACAATTCTAAGTTAATAATGAACCAGGTGTGAACATAGGTCAATCTGTCTCCAGCAAATGAGAGCATAACTTGGGGTATATATGGCAAATTCACCTATGTAAAGGCCTGAGCAAAAGCTTCCGAGCTTATCTAGTTCCTGCAATGGTGTGCTGCTTTTGTGTGTTCTCACTTCCTTGTCCACTTTTCCTAACTTGCAGGTTGACTTTACAAGGCAAAGTATCAAGAGCATAACAGTCTCTTGCTGTGTTGAAAGCAGGAGTTTTAGAATGGGTCCCCCACCAATGATCTCAGGTTAAAGTATGTAGTAGTCTCACCAATGTACATTTAAACCATAAAGCATTATCAGCAGCTCATCATAGTGTACAGATGATTGTAAAAATAACTTTGAGAGTATTTTATTTTTATTTTTACTACAAATGCCCCCCCCCACACATTTAAAATGTGTTAAAACCATACTAGAAATTAGTACTAGCATATAACATGAAAATTAAATTGCATTGACTGCCATAGCACAGTGTATAGATGTTAAAGTATCACTTTCCCATCATATATTTTCTAAAGGTTTTTCTAGGGTGTTTGATTTTGTTTACCTGTTCTACAATTATTTACATATGTGCAATTATAAATTTATGCCACTCCATACCACATGAAGCAGAAACCCTTATAAGGAAGGCTTGGAATTGTTTTAATCAACAGATTTTATAATCATATTTAAAGGGGTTGAGCATTGAAATATCAACTGTTGATGAGCTGGTACTCATGTAGGTTCTATTTCCTCTTCAAACTTTACCTGCGCATAATTTCCTCTCCAGTGCCAATGCAATGTAATTATAACTGATCCATCCTAATCAATTGAATGGGAAAACCTATTGCAATTACAGGACACTGCACCACCACTGCAAAGCAGATGACACACAGGTAATCTTTGAAGAGGAAGGAGAGTTCGCACAAGCTCCTCAACCCTTTCAAACAGCTGATTGGCAAGGGTGGCGGGACTTGGGTCCTAGAGTGGAAATTAAGCATTAAACAACTCTCATTTAGTGTTGATCGAGCACCGTGGGATGTTCGGGTGTTCGACTGAGCACCCGAGTATAATGGAAGTCAATGGGAGAACCAGAGCATTAAACCAGGTACTCCCTGCTCTGAAAAGGGGAGGGTGTCTGGTTCATAGGAAAATGTCAGAAATTTATGGAAACACCACCAAAATGGTTCTGTAACAGCATGAGGAGGATGTCTGGATGCATCTTAGACTTGCAGGTCACTGCTGGGAATGATGTTGTCTGAATAGTATGCCACTTCTACAGACTGACAATAATATGCACAAAACCGAAGAAAATGTTTTAGATTTTATAGGAAAAATTGATATGTATATTTACTTGTATATAAAGTGCAAGTTCTGGCAAAAATTACAAGGAAGAGGCACTCCGATGCAACCTGTATATCACATAAAGGAGGGCCTCATTCACATTGTGGTACAATTGTTCAGGTAGTGGGACTCCTACACTCATAAAGCCTATGCACTAAGTGAAAGGGCTGCCAGAAATTACAAGGATCCGGCACTCCAATACACCCTTTATTACACATAAAGGAGGGCATCATACACACCCTTTAAAAATTATGATTGATGGCCTGCTGGTGACCCTCAAAACATTTGGAGCAAGGGCCTGCTGGTGACCCTCTAAAACATTAAGGGCGAGGGCCTGCTGCTGATCTGACCATCTAAAACATTATGTGTGAGGGCCTGCTGATCTGACCATCTAAAACATTATGGGTGAGGGCCTGCTGCTGCTTTGGTGACTCTGGTTAACCTGGGGCCGATTACACGTCCTCGTGACGGCACCGATTCATTCGGATGTCTCGCCCATCCACTTTAGATGTTATTGTCGCCGCAAACCATGGTGACTACGGGTAACGGGGAATCAGTGTTTGATTCAGGAGAGGGAGCCTGTGAAACTGCTACGGCTACCACATCCAAGCAAGGCAGCATGCGCGCAAATTACCTATTAGGTATAATTAGGTGGGGGCCTGCAGGTGAGCTGACCCAGTAAAAGATTTTAGGTGCGGGCCTGCTGGTGAGCTGACTCTGTAAAGAAATTATATGCGAGCGCCTGCTGTTGAGCTGACCCTGTAAAAC
Source organism: Bufo gargarizans (assembly GCF_014858855.1). Classification (NCBI taxonomy): domain Eukaryota; kingdom Metazoa; phylum Chordata; class Amphibia; order Anura; family Bufonidae; genus Bufo; species Bufo gargarizans. The sequence continues at coordinate 238,814,005 of NC_058082.1, forward strand.
ATTATATGCAAGGGCCTGCAGGTGAATTGACCCTTTAAAAAATTATATGTGAGGGCCTTACCTTAAGGTGAGCTGACCCTGTAAAATATTTGAGTTGCAGGCCTGCTGGTGAGCTGACTATTTAAAAGATTTGAGGTGCGGGCCTGCTGGTGAGCTGACCCAGTAAAAGATTGTAGATGAAGGCCTGCAGCTGAGCTGACCCTCTTAAAAATTATATGCAAGGGCCTGCAGCTGAGCTGACCCTCTAAAAAATGATATGCGAGGGCCTGCAGCTGAGCTGACCCTCCCAAAAATTATATGCGAGGGCCTGCAGCTGAGCTGACCCTGTAATATATTATATTTAAAGGGCATATATGCGAGGGCATTATATGTGACGAATAAGCATGTTGATATGTTGGAAGAGAAGGAGGATGAGAAAAGGAAGATTCAACCATAAACCCTTGTACATGGGAATACCGTGTATTCAGTACATTATAAATAGAGTTGAGCGGACACCTGGATGTTCGGGTTCGAGAAGTTCGGCCGAACTTCGTCCCGAACCCGAACCCCATTGAAGTCAATGGGGACCCGAACTTTTCGGCACTAAAAAGGCTGTAAAACAGCCCAGGAAAGGGCTATAGGGCTGCAAAAGGCAGCAACATGTAGGTAAATCCCCTGCAAACAAATGTGGATAGGGAAATGAATAAAAATAAAATAAATAAAAATTAACCAATATCAATTGGAGAGAGGTCCCATAGCAGAGAATCTGGCTTCACGTCACCCACCACTGGAACAGTCCATTCTCAGATATTTAGGCCCCGGCACCCAGGCAGAGGAGAGAGGTCCCGTAACAGAGAATCTGTCTTCATGTCAGCAGAGAATCAGTCTGCATGTCATAGCAGAGAATCAGGCTTCACGTCAGCCACCACTGTAACAGTCCATTGTCATTTATTTAGGCCCAGCACACAGGCAGAGGAGAGAGGTCCCGTAACAGAGAATCTGTCTTCATGTCAGCAGAGAATTAGTCTGCAAGTCATAGCAGAGAATCAGGCTTCGCGTCAGCCACCACTGCAACAGTCCATTGGCATATATTTAGGCCCAGCACCCAGGCAGAGGAGAGAGGTCCCGTAACAGAGAATCTGTCTTCATGTCAGCAGAGAATCAGTCTGCATGTCATAGCAGAGAATCAGGCTTCAAGTCACCCAACATTGGAACAGTCCATTGGCATATATTTAGGCCCCGGCACCCAGACAGAGGAGAGGTTCATTCAACTTTGGGTAGCCTCGCAATATAATGGTAAAATGAAAAAAAAAATAGGATTGAATGAGAAAGTGCCCTGGAGTACAATGATATATGGTTAAGGGGAGGTAGTAAATGTCTAATCTGCACAAGGGATGGACAGGTCCTGTGGGATCCATGCCTAGTTCATTTTTATGAACGTCAGCTTGTCCACATTGGCTGTAGACAGACGGCTGCGTTTGTCTGTAATGACGCCCCCTGCCGTGCTGAATACACGTTCAGACAAAACGCTGGCCGCCGGGCAGGCCAGCACCTCCAAGGCATAAAAGGCTAGCTCTGGCCACGTGGACAATTTAGAGACCCAGAAGTTGAATGGGGCCGAACCATCAGTCAGTACGTGGAGGGGTGTGCACACGTACTGTTCCACCATGTTAGTGAAATGTTGCCTCCTGCTAACACGTTGCGTATCAGGTGGTGGTGCAGTTAGCTGTGGCGTGTTGACAAAAGTTTTCCACATCTCTGCCATGCTAACCCTGCCCTCAGAGGAGCTGGCCGTGACACAGCTGCCTTGGCGACCTCTTGCTCCTCCTCTGCCTTGGCCTTGGGCTTCCACTTGTTCCCCTGTGACATTTGGGAATGCTCGTAGTAGCGCGTCTACCAACGTGCGCTTGTACTAGCGCATCTTCCTATCACGCTCCAGTGCAGGAAGTAAGGTGGGCACATTGTCTTTGTACCGTGGATCCAGCAGGGTGGCAACCCAGTAGTCCGCACACGTTAAAATGTGGGCAACTCTGCTGTCGTTGCGCAGGCACTGCAGCATGTAGTCGCTCATGTGTGCCAGGCTGCCCAGGGGTAAGGACAAGCTGTCCTCTGTGGGAGGCATATCGTCATCGTCCCGCCTTTCCCCCCAGCCACGCACCAGTGATGGGCCCGAGCTGCGTTGGGTGCCACCCCGCTGTGACCATGCTTCATCCTCATCCTCCTCCACCTCCTCCTCATCCTCGTCCTCCTCGTCCTCCAGTAGTGGGCCCTGGCTGGCCACACTTGTACCTGGCCTCTGCTGTTGCAAAAAACCTCCCTCTGAGTCACTTCGAAGAGACTGGCCTGAAAGTGCTAAAAATGACCCCTCTTCCTCCTCCTCCTCCTCCTCCTCCTCCTGGGCCACCTCCTCTTCCATCATCGCCCTAAGTGTTTTCTCAAGGAGACATAGAAGTGGTATTGTAACGCTGGTAACGGCGTCATCGCCACTGGCCATGTTGGTGGAGTACTCGAAACAGCGCAACAGGGCACACAGGTCTCGCATGGAGGCCCAGTCATTGGTGGTGAAGTGGTGCTGTTCCGCAGTGCGACTGACCCGTGCGTGCTGCAGCTGAAACTCCACTATGGCCTGCTGCTGCTCGCACAGTCTGTCCAGCATGTGCAAGGTGGAGTTCCACCTGGTGGGCACGTCACATATGAGGCGGTGAGCAGGAAGGCCGAAGTTACGCTGTAGCGCAGACAGGCGAGCAGCGGCAGGATGTGAACGCCGGAAGCGCGAACAGACGGCCTGCACTTTATGCAGCAGCTCTGACATGTCGGGGTAGTTGTGAATGAACTTCTGCACTACCAAATTCAGCACATGCGCCAGGCAAGGGATGTGCGTCAAACCGGCTAGTCCCAGAGCTGCAACGAGATTTCGCCAAAATTCGCACACCACCAGGCCGGGCTTGAGGCTCACCGGCAGCAACCACTCGTCGGTCTGTTGTTCTATACCACGCCACAACTCCTGTGCGGTGTGGGGCCTGTCCCCCAAACATATGAGTTTCAGAATGGCCTGCTGACGTTTACCCCGGGCTGTGCTGAAGTTGGTGGTGAAGGTGTGTGGCTGACTGGATGAGCAGGTGGAAGAAGAGGAGGAGGAAGCCGAGAAGGAGGAGGTGGCAACAGGAGGCAAAGAATGTTGCCCTGCGATCCTTGGCGGCGGAAGGACGTGCGCCAAACAGCTCTCCGCCTGGGGCCTAGCTGCCACTACATTTACCCAGTGTGCAGTTAGGGAGATATAGCGTCCCTGGCCGTGCTTACTGGTCCACGTATCTGTGGTTAGGTGGACCTTGCTACAGATGGCGTTGCGCAGTGCACACTTGATTTTATCGGATACTTGGTTGTGCAGGGAAGGCACGGCTCTCTTGGAGAAGTAGTGGCGGCTGGGAACAACATACTGTGGGACAGCAAGCGACATGAGCTGTTTGAAGCTGTCTGTGTCCACCAGCCTAAATGACAGCATTTCATAGGCCAGTAGTTTAGAAATGCTGGCATTCAGGGCCAGGGATCGAGGGTGGCTAGGTGGGAATTTACGCTTTCTCTCAAATGTTTGTGAGATGGAGAGCTGAACGCTGCCGTGTGACATGCTTGAGACGCTTGGTGACGGAGGTGGTGGTGTTGGTGGTACATCCCCTGTTTGCTGGGCGGCAGGTGCCAACGTTCCTCCAGAGGCGGAGGAAGAGGCCGAGGCGGCAGCAGCAGAAGAGGCCGAGGCGGCAGCAGCAGAAGAGGCCGAGGCGGCAGCAGCAGAAGAGGTAGCAGGGGGAGCCTGAGTGACTTCCTTGGTTTTAAGGTGTTTACTCCACTGCAGTTCATGCTTTGCATGCAGGTGCCTGGTCATGCAGGTTGTGCTAAGGTTCAGAACGTTAATGCCTCGCTTCAGGCTCTGATGGCACAGCGTGCAAACCACTCGGGTCTTGTCGTCAGCACATTGTTTGAAGAAGTGCCATGCCAGGGAACTCCTTGAAGCTGCCTTTGGGGTGCTCGGTCCCAAATGGCGGCGGTCAGTAGCAGGCGGAGTCTCTTGGCGGCGGGTGTTCTGCTTTTGCCCACTGCTCCCTCTTTTGCTACGCTGTTGGCTCGGTCTCACCACTGCCTCTTCCTCCAAACTGTGAAAGTCAGTGGCATGACCTTCATTCCATGTGGGGTCTAGGACCTCATCGTCCCCTGCATTGTCTTCCACCCAGTCTTGATCCCTGACCTCCTGTTCAGTCTGCACACTGCAGAAAGACGCAGCAGTTGGCACCTGTGTTTCGTCATCATCAGAGACATGCTGAGGTGGTATTCCCATGTCCTCATCATCAGGAAACATAAGTGGTTGTGCGTCAGTGCATTCTATGTCTTCCACCGCTGGGGAAGGGCTAGGTGGATGCCCTTGGGAAACCCTGCCAGCAGAGTCTTCAAACAGCATAAGAGAGTGCTGCATAACTTGAGGCTCAGACAGTTTCCCTGATATGCATGGGGGTGATGTGACAGACTGATGGGGTTGGTTTTCAGGCGCCATCTGTGCGCTTTCTGCAGAAGACTGGGTGGGATATAATGTGAACGTGCTGGATCCACTGTCGGCCACCCAATTGACTAATGCCTGTACCTGCTCAGGCCTTACCATCCTTAGAACGGCATTGGGCCCCACCATATATATCGCTGTAAATTCTGGCGGCTATTGGGACCTGAGGTAGTTGGTACACTAGGACGTGTGGATGTGGCAGAACGGCCACGTCCTCTCCCAGCACCAGAGGGTCCACTAACACCACCACGACCATGTCCACGTCCGCGTCCCTCACTAGATGTTTTCCTCATTGTTATCGTTCACCACAACAACAAAAATATTATTTGGCCCAATGTATTGAATTCAAATTCAGGCCTTTTTTTACAGACACCTAACACTATCTGGCTATCTATTTAGGTACCGTATTACACTAATACAGGCACAGCAGTAACCAACGATTTAGCTGACTATGAATTTGAGGCCTAGTATTTAGGCGCTGGGTGACAGGTATAAGTTTTACGGACAGAATTAGACTGGGATATGCACAGTAGCGTGTGTGTGAAGTTATTGAGAATGATCCTATCAGCACCTTGATTCTGATATACCCTTTTAGGGATGTATTTAAAGTAGGCCTGATACAGCAGAAACCACTAAATTAGGAAATTGCTAAATTGGGAATTGTATTTCAACCCAGAACAAAAAATGTGCTTTGACGGACACTAAATAACTTGCCCAGCCACAGCAGTACAGCAGTAACGACAGATTTAGCAGGATATAAATTTGAGGCCTAGTATTTAGGCGCTGGGTGACAGGTATAGGTTTACTGACAGAATTAGACTTGGAAATGCACAGTAGCGTGTGTGTGAAGTTATTCAGAATGACCCTATGTGCACCTTGAATATTATATACCCTTTTAGGGATAGATTTCAAATAGCTCTGATACAGCAGAAACCACTAAATTAGGAAATTGCTAAATTGGGAATTGTATTTCAACCCAGAACAAAAACTGTGCTTTGACGGACACTAAATAACTTGCCCAGCCACAGCAGTACAGCAGTAACGACAGATTTAGCAGGATATAAATTTGAGGCCTAGTATTTAGGCGCTGGGTGACAGGTATACGTTTTACGGACAGAATTAGACTGGGATATGAAAAGCAGCGTGTGTGTGAAGTTATTGAGAATGACCCTATCAGCACCTTGATTCTGATATACCCTTTTAGGGATGTATTTAAAGTAGGCCTGATACAGCAGAAACCACTAAATTAGGAAATTGCTAAATTGGGAATTGTATTTCAACCCAGAACAAAAAATGTGCTTTGACGGACACTAAATAACTTGCCCAGCCACAACAGTACAGCAGTAACGACAGATTTAGCTGGATATAAATTTGAGGCCTAGTATTTAGGCGCTGGGTGGCAGGTATAGGTTTACTGACAGAATTAGACTTGGAAATGCACAGTAGCGGGTGTGTGAAGTTATTCTGAATGACCCTATGTGCACCTTGAATATGATATACCCTTTTAGGGATAGATTTCAAATAGCTCTGATACAGTAGAAACCACTAAATTAGGAAATCGCTAAATTGGGAATTGTATTTCAACCCAGAACAAAAACTGTGCTTTGACGGACACTAAATAACTTGCCTAGCCACAGCAGTATAGCAGTAACGACAGATTTAGCAGGATATAAATTTGAGGCCTAGTATTTAGGCGCTGGGTGACAGGTATACGTTTTACGGACAGAATTAGACTGGGATATGCACAGTAGCGTGTGTGTGAAGTTATTGAGAATGACCCTATCAGCACCTTGATTCTGATATACCCTTTTAGGGATGTATTTAAAGTAGGCCTGATACAGCAGAAACCACTAAATTAGGAAATTGCTAAATTGGGAATTGTATTTCAACCCAGAACAAAAAATGTGCTTTGACGGACACTAAATAACTTGCCCAGCCACAACAGTACAGCAGTAACGACAGATTTAGCAGGATATAAATTTGAGGCCTAGTATTTAGGCGCTGGGTGACAGGTATAGGTTTACTGACAGAATTAGACTTGGAAATGCACAGTAGTGTGTGTGTGAAGTTATTCAGAATGACCCAATGTGCACCTTGAATATTATATACCCTTTTAGGGATAGATTTCAAATAGCTCTGATACAGCAGAAACCACTAAATTAGGAAATTGCTAAATTGGGAATTGTATATCAACCCAGAACAAAAAATGTGCTTTGACGGACACTAAATAACTTGACTAGCCACAACAGTACAGCAGTAACGACAGATTTAGCTGGATATAAATTTGAGGCCTAGTATTTAGGCGCTGGGTGGCAGGTATAGGTTTACTGACAGAATTAGACTGGGATATGGCCAAAAAATAACCACACTATTGATGGTTAAAAGCTCTTGGTGTGACAGCTTGACCAGCCACACTACTGAGGGTTAAATGCACTTGGTGACAGGCACAGCTTGCCCCTGATGTAGTATATGGCCAAAAAATAAACAGACTATTGCTGGTTAAATGCACTTGGTGTGACAGCTTCACCCTGATGTAGGATTTAGCCAAAAAACAACCACACCATTGAGGGTTAAATGCACTTGGTGACAGCTTGCCCCTGATGTAGTATATGGCCAAAAAATAAACAGACTATTGCTGGTTAAATGCACTTGGTGTGACAGCTTCACCCTGATGTAGGATTTAGCCAAAAAAACAACCACACCATTGAGGGTTAAATGCACTTGGTGACAGGCGCAGCTTGCCCCTGATGTAGTATATGGCCAAAAAATAACCAGACTATTGTTGGTTAAATGCACTTGGTGTGACAGCTTCACACTGATGTAGGAATTAGCCAAAAAACAACCACACCATTAAGGGTTAAATGCACTTGGTCGCAGCTTGTGCTGGCACACCACAAGACACAAAATGGCTGCCGATCACCCCAGAAAAAAGTGACTGACAAACGGTCTGGGCAGCCTAAAAACAGTGAGCAATTGAGTATCAGCAGCTCAATGATCCACAGCTGCAGATCGATCAATTAATCAAGTCCTTTGGAGGAGTTAATCTGCCTAATCTCGCCCTACTGTCGCAGCCGCAACCTCTCCCTATGCTGATCAGAGCAGAGTGACGGGCGGCGCTATGTGACTCCAGCTTAAATAGAGGCTGGGTCACATGGTGCTCTGGCCAATCACAGCCATGCCAATAGTAGGCATGGCTGTGATGGCCTCTTGGGCCAAGTAGTATGACGCTTGTTGATTGGCTGCTTTGCAGCCTTTCAAAAAGCGCCAAGAAAGCGACGAACACCGAACCCGAACCCAGACTTTTACAAAAATGTCCGGGTTCGGGTCCGTGTCACGGACACCCCAAAATTCGGTACGAACCCGAACTATACAGTTCGGGTTTGCTCATCCCTAATTATAAACAACACATTTAAAGACTCTGGTGGAGTCAAGAAGTCATGATCAATCCAGGCCTTGGTCATGTTTATAAGAGTAAACCTGTCAGCATTTTCAGTTGACAGGCGGATACGCTTATCTGTTATAATGCCACCAGCAGCACTAAATACCCGCTCAGACAAAATGCTGGCGGCATGGCAGACCTGCACCTCCAAAATGTAGAGTGCCAGTTCGCGCCATGTGTCAAGCTTGGACACCCAGTAGTTATAAGGCACTGAGGGATCATTGAGGACGCTGACACCGTCTGCTGTTTACTCCTTCACCATCTTCCAAAATTATTCTCTCCTTGTGACAGTAGGCCACACATCAGTGTGAGGGTGCTGGCGGGGTGTCATGAAACTGTACAGGTTTTGGAGAGTGTTGCCCTGCCTCTGTTGGAACTGCTATGTGTTCCCCTTGTCTCCCCTCCTCAGTTGGCCAAGGAACTACGGACTCTACCGCCAGAGTTGTCATATGGAAATTTTGGGAGCAACAAACAGCTTTTCAACAAGGATCTTCTGGTATTGCACCGTTTTGCTCGACCTCTCCACCAGAGGAATGAGAGATGAGAAGTTCTCTTTGTAGCGGGAGTTGAGAAGGGTGAACAACCAGTAATCCGTGTTGTCTAAAATGCATATAACGCACAGGTCGCTAAAAAGGAAGCCTAACATGAAGCCAGCCATGTGTGCCAGATTACCAACACAAGCAAGAAGCAAGGAGGAATCATATGTTCAGATGGAAAAAATAGCAGTGCGTCTTATGGGGCGAATGCTGCGGCTGTCGGGGGTATTGGCTGAGAGGAAGGAGGTGCTAGGGGTCGGCAGCCGGCATCTGGTTCTGTAATGGCAGCGGGGCCCGATGCAGTCACTGTATTCTACTACACTGGGCCCTGCTCACAGTAGTATCATCATATGTAACTTGTAGGTATTGTTAAACTATTCAAATATCATCTGAAATCCAGCACTTTACTTACTACTAATTTCATAGCAGTCAGGAGGACGGGCTGGCTCTCGCAGCGTGACTCACTACGTCACGCTCCTGCTCCGCCCACTTTATGAATGAAGCAGGTGCATGAAATAGTGAGTCACGCTGTGAGCGCCCGCCCGGCCTCCTGACTGCTACGAAGTTAGTAGTAAGTAAAGCGCTGGATTTCAGATGATATTTGAATAGTTTAACAATACCTACAAGTTAGATATGAAAATACTACTGTGAGCGGGGCCCGGTGTGGTAGAATAAAGTGACTTCACTGGGCCCCGCCGCCATTATAGAACCAGATGCCGGCCCCCATTCACTACACAGGGACTCTGTGCAATCCACAGATGCCCCCATAATGATCCCCCATAACAGTGCCATCCACATATGCCTCCATAACAGTGCCATCCACAGATGCCCCCACAACAGTGCCATCCACAGATTCCCCCATGACAATGCCATCCACAGATCCCCCATAATAGTGCCATCCACAGATCACCATTAGTTGGAAACCCACCAAAAGCACACCTTTTGGTTCAAAATTTTTTTTTTCTTATTTTCCTCCTCAAAAACCTAGGTGCGTCTAATAGGCGAAAAATACGGTATACAGCACTACCCACGCCTGTATTTATTGTGTAATATTCCATATTACGCGATAATTGCCTTGCCGATTTTCGCATCAAAAATACAATGTAGAATATAACGAATATATACGAATTCGCGAATATGTGACAAATATTCTACAAAATATTCGTAAAATAGCACGGATTCAAATATGATCCCTGCCACTCATCACTACCGGTGAGCTCGAAATTTCAAGCGCTGCTGCAGCGTTGACAGACCGGCTGAAGCTGTTGGTGACTTGCGGAAATGTGCACACACGCCGCGCACTTTCACCAGTAGCTTTCAGGAAAATTAGGGTAGGTTTTGAGAAACTGCTGAACCACAATGTTGAAAACGTGGGCAAGGCATGGGATGTGTCTAAGCTTGCCGAGCTCCAAAGCCGCCACCAAGTTACGGCCATTATCAGACACAACCATGCCTGGTTCTAGGTTGAGTGGCGAGAGCCACAGCTCAATTTGGTCTCTAATCCCCTGCCATAGCTCTGCGGCGGTGTGTTGTTTGTCCCTTAAGCATACCAGCTTCAGGAGGAGGACGCAGAGGAGGAGAAGTGGGGGTTGGAGCCACTAATGTAGGTGCTGGCGGAAACCCTGATCGACACAGGGCCCGCAATCCTTGGCATCGGTAGCACCTGTGCCATCCCAGGGTATGACTCGCTCCCAGCCTCCACAACATTCACTTAGAGTGCCGTCAGGGAAATGTAGCATCCCTGGCCGAATGCACTTGTCCATGTGTACGTGGTTAAGTGGACCTTTCCAGTAACTGCGTTGGTCAGGGCAAGTATGATGTTACGGGACATATGTTGGTGTAAGGCGGGTACAGCACATCTTGAAAAATAGTGGCAGCTGGGGACTGCGTAACGCAGGACGGCCGCCGACATGAGGCTGCGGAAGGCCTCAGTGTCCACTAGCCTAAATGGCAACATTTCCAGGGCTAGTAATTTGGAAAGCTGCTCATTTAGTGCTATGGCCTGTGGGTGGGTGGCTGGGTATTTTCGCTTGCATTCAAAGGCCTGGTTAAGGACATTTGGATGCTGTATTTGGACACGGAAGTGGATGTGGTCACTGATGGTGCTTGCGAAGGTCCAGGTGCAGGGCGGGAGGCATTCGGGCCTGCGCCTTTGACAGGGGATTGGCCAGCATGTAACATAGGGAAGAGGAGGCAGTGGTGTGACCCGCAGACACAGATTGTGGACCCAGGTATTCGTCCCACTTATTAAGGTGTTTGGATGCGATGTGACGGATCATGTTGTTGGTGGTGAGGTTGCTAGTGTTCACACCCCGGCTCATTTTCGTATGACACAGGTTGCAACCTACTTCTCTTTTGTCGTTCAAACTTTTTTCAAAAAAGTGCCAGACTGTGGAACATCTACCCCTTGGCAAGGGAGATTTCCGCAAGGGGGTGCTATGTAAAAGAGTTGCGGGCCTGTTTGGTGTGGCCTGCCTTCTCCCTTTTGTCACCACACTGCCTCTTCCAGCCTGTTGCGGTGCTGCTGATCCCTTCCGCTCTGTATTGCTCTCCTCGCTCAGCTTGCCACCTTCCCAGGTCGAGTCAGTGACCTCATCGTCCACCACCTCCTCTTCCACTTCCTCACTTTGATCATCCTCCTGATTTGTTGGGCTAACCACAACATCAGTGATTGCCAACTGTGTCTCATCCTTTTCAATCTCTTAAGACAGTAATTGCGGTTTACTTATTGGCAACTGTCTATCATCATCATCCACCTCATTAAACTCTAATTGCCATTCACCACCGTCATGTTCTTGTGACTGTGGATGCTCAAGAGGTTGGGAATCAAGGCACAAGATTTCATGTCCCTCTTCAAGCGTGCTTGGCAAGATGGCCAACTCAAGTAATGGTGCTGAAAAGAGCTCCTCGGAATATCCAAGTGTGGGATCACTTGTTTGGCCACACTGTAAATGGTGGAAGGAAGGAGGATCAGGGTGAGGATTGTGTGGACCAGACTCCTGGCTACTGAAACTGGACTTGGTGGAAGACAGGGTGGTGCTTAACTGACTGGAAGCAGTATCTGCTGCAATCCAACTGACCACCTGCTCACACTGGGCTGACTTCAAGAATGGTGTCCTGCACCACCCTGCAAACTGGGACATGGAGCTAGGTATTTTGGATGATTGTTTTTCTTGTGCTCTGGCACTAGGCACAGTTTCTCCGTGCCCAGGGCCACGGCCTCTGTGTGCACCAGCAGCATCACGGCCACTTCCCCGTAACCCTACTGCTCGCCTTCTTCATTTTAAATGTGATATATTCTTAAAAGTATGTCACACGTACAGTAGCGTAGGATTTGGAAGTGTATGTGCAAAAACATGTTCAACAGTATTTGTGATGAGGAACGTTATACAGGACAGGTACCACAGTTCGCAGTGTCTACAGAAAAACTGCACTGGATTTCACTGATATTTTAGGGATGCACACACTTTAAATAGGAGATGTGGCGCGGATAATTTAACAGTCCGCAGCAGACAGCATCTACGGAAAACTGCACTGGATGTCATTGATATTTTAGGGATGCGCACACTTTAAACAGTAGATGTATTTAATTTAATTTAATTGTCTGCAGCGGCCTATTACAGGATGCGCTAAAAATATATATTGCTGCTGTCACACACAATAGTCCTTAAAAGAACTTTTGGGTCTCTGAAAAGTTTTTGTATAAAACTCTTCCTATACACTTCCTACACTGTCATTCTCTTCCTATGCACAGCTCTACCTAACACTGAGTAATTTAGCGCAGGTTGGCTACAAATATATTGCTGCTGTCACACACAATAGTCCTTACAAGAACTTTTGGGTCTCTGAAAAGTTTTTGTATAAAACTCTTCCTTTACACTCCCTACACTGTCATTCTCTTCCTATGCACAGCGCTCCCTAACACTGAGCAATTTAGCGCAGGTTGAGCTACAAAAATATACTGCTGCTGTCAGACACAATAGTCCTTACAAAGACTTTTGGGTCTCAAACGTTTTTGTACACTTATAATATTCGATTACACTCCCTACACTCTCTGTCCCTTCCTATCCTCAGCTCTCCCTGTCTTAGAATGAACTGAACACGCGTCATCGCCATGTGCCGAGCATAGCAATGCTCGAGCCGAACTGGTATTCAGCCGGGCATGCTCGCTCAACACTGCTCTCATTCCAATTAATAGGAGGTCTGTAATATGCAGGGCAAGGAAGGTCTTCAAGGGTAAGAGATACTCTTTATCCATTTTGGCCATGATATGAGTACTTGGAACATAAGACCCCTTATAGAAACTTAGAATTCCATACAAAAAAATGAAAATGGATTTTCGAAACTGGACAACCCTTTTAAGCTTCTAAGCTCCCCCTAGTGGTGGCTGCTAGCAGTCACACTGGTATCATTAACCCTATAGCTATAAAAGGAAGCATTTAATAGAATTTATTTCTGTAACAGAAAAAAATAACACCTTCATTTTACTAATGCTAGACTAACTTATATTAAAACAAAACGTATTGATATATATATCTTTTGTATATATTTCTTCACTATTATATTTGGTATGGTGGATTCTTCACAGAGGACAGTGACATTTATCCATATATCATAAATATATAAATACGATATATATAAATGGGAAATGTGTTTTTACATGTGAGAAAATACTAAAACCTCCTACCCGATGCGTGTCAATCTGGCTTTGCAGTTTGGGAACATCCCCACCAATGGGCTCCTGCTGCTTTAGCTCCTCGTTCTTCAGCTGCAGCCATGCAAGAAGCTCCTGCAGAGAGATATGTAATCGCTTCCAGTGCTCCGTGCTGGCTTCTAAATGAGACCTACAAGACATTATGCATCACATTATTGTCAGGGGGAGAAAGATCATGGCAGATGTACAGCTCATTTCATACTGATACCAGTCTCTCTTAGATGAGAAATAATAATTAATGTATGAGCTGCTCTTTGATGAGAATTTATTGCTGAGAAAAAGAGGCAGATTCACATGCTGAGCTACCACAATGAGCTGTATTTTATAGCAATTAGCAGACATAGTTCAGTGGCTCAGAATATTATAAAATTACAAAATATGACCAAATTAGTCACTAATGACACTGGAAAATAGAAAATATTAATGTGATGTTTATATATATATATATATATATATAGCAGAAGGAGTTAATTATAGATATAAGATTAAGTTCACACATGTACTTTGCAGTATCATTTGCTCGCCAATGGATCTAACCTGATTGATTTACGACCATGTCAGATTTTTTTATATTTTTTTTATATATTATCACCTAAATCGGGGGACACCTGTGAAATAGTGACCATAAAGTAATAACCTTCCAATTATCATTTAAAAGAGCGTTTCTACAGGGAGGAACAAAAATACCAAACTTCAAAAAAGCTAAATTTAGCCAACTAAGAGAGGCCATAGGCCTAACTAAATGGGATAAAGTCCTCACAAATAAAAATACAGCCACAAAATGGGATATCTTTAAAAGCATCCTAAAATCTCATTGTGAGAGGTACATACCGTATGGGAATAAAAGGTTAAGGAACAAAAAGAAACCAATGTGGATAAATAGAACTGTAAAGAAAGCAATAAATGACAAAAAAAAGCATATAAAACACTGAAACAGGAAGGTAGCACTGGAGCACAGGAAAAAAATAGAACATATAAAAAACAAATAAAAGTGGCCAAACTAGAGACCGAGAGATTAATTGCCAAAGAGAGTAAAACTAACCCTAAAATACTCTTCAATTATATAAATGTTAAAAAGTATAAATCTGAAGGTGTCGGCCCTTTAAAGAGTAATGAGGGGGGAGTCGCAGAGAGCGACGAGGAGAAAGCAAAGCTGTTAAATATTTTTTTCTCCAATGTATTCACTGAGGAAAATAAACTGTCAGATGACATGCTGAATGTTGAAATAAATTCCCCATTAAAAGTGTCCTGTCTGACCCAAGAAGAAGTGCAACAGCGACTTAAAAAGATTAAAATAGACAAATCGCAAGAACCTGATGGCATACACCACCGTATCCTAAGGGAATTAAGTAATGTCATAGCCAGACCCTTATTTCTGATATTTGCAGATTCTATACTGATTCTATACCACAGGATTGGCGCAGGGCAAATGTGGTGCCAATATTCAAAAAGGGTCCAAAAACAGAGACTAGAATTTATAGGCCGGTAAGTTTAACATCTGTTGTGGGTAAACTGTTTGAAGGTTTTCTGAGAGATGTTATGTTAGAGCATCTTAACGGAAATAAGCAAATAACGCCATAGCAGCATGGCTTCATGAGGGATCGGTCATGTCAAACTAATTTAATCAGTTTCTATGAGGAGGTAAGTTCTAGACTTGACAGCGGCGAATCAATGGATGTCGTGTATCTGGACTTCTCCAAAGCATTTGACACTGTACCACATAAAAGGTTAGTATATAAAATGAGAATGCTCGGACTGGGAGAAAACATATGTAAGTGGGTAAGTAACTGGCTCAATGATAGAAAACAGAGGGTGGTTATTAATGGTACACACTCAGATTGGGTCACTGTCACTAGTGGAGTACCTCAGGGGTCAGTATTGGGCCCTATTCTCTTCAATATATTTATTAATGATCTTGTAGAAGGCTTGCATAGTAAAATATCAATTTTTGCAGATGACACTAAACTGTGTAAAGTAATTAACACTTAAGAGGACAGTATAGTGCTACAGATGCATCTGGATAGATTGGAGGCTTGGGCAGATAAGTGGCAGATGAGGTTTAACACTGACAAATGTAAAGTTATGCACATGGGAAGGAATAATGCAAGTCACCCGTACTTATTAAATGGTAAATCACTTGGTAACACTGACATGGAAAAGGATCTAGGAATTTTAATAAACAGCAAACTAAGCTGCAAAAAACAGTATCAGGCAGCTGCTGCCAAGGCCAATAAGAAAATGGTTTGCATCAAAAGGGGCATAGATGCCCGTGATGAGAACATAGTCCTACCACTTTGCAAATCGCTAGTCAGACCACACATGGAGTACTGTGTACAGTTCTGGGCTCCAGTGAACAAGGCAGACATAGCAGAGCTGGAGAGGGTCCAGAGGAGGGCATCTAAAGTAATAACTGGAATGGGGGGGACTACAGTACCCTGAAAGATTATCAACATTAGGGTTATTCACTTTAGAAAAAAGAAGACTGAGGGGAGATCTGATTACTATGTATAAATATATCAGGGGTCAGTACAGAGATCTATCCCATCATCTGTTTATCCCCAGGACCGTGACTGTGACGAGGGGACATCCTCTGCGTCTGGAGGAAAGAAGGTTTGTACACAAATATAGAAGAGGATTCTTTACGGTAAGAGCAGTGAGACTATGGAACTCTCTGCCTGAGGAGGTGGTGATGGTGAGTTCAATAAAGGAATTCAAGAGGGAATGTATTTCTGGAGTGTAATAATATTACACGATATAGCTCTAGAGAGGGGTCGTTGATCCAGGGAGTTATTCTGATTGCCTGTTTGGAGTCGGGAAGGAATTTTTTATTCCCCTAAAGTGAGGAAAATTGGCTTCTACCTCACTTTTTTTTTTTTGCCTTCCTCTGAATCAACTTGCAGGATGACAGGCCGAACTGGATGGACAAATGTCTTTTTTCGGCCCTATGTTACTACTATGTTACTATGTTACTAAATGATCAAAAAAGGTCATGATGAGCTCTTTAAAAAAACTGATCTTATTAGTGATGACTCATGTACTGTAGAATTAATTGATTAACATTTAAATTGATTGTATCTATTGACAGATTAAGCAAACATTTTTACCAAAAATGATACTCAACCACTTCCGGACTCCTCGTTGACTACAGGGAGTGCAGAATTATTAGGCAAATGAGTATTTTGACCACATCATCCTCTTTATGCATGTTGTCTTACTCCAAGCTGTATAGGCTCCAAAGCCTACTACCAATTAAGCATATTAGGTGATGTGCATCTCTGTAATGAGAAGGGGTGTGGTCTAATGACATCAACACCCTATATCAGGTGTGCATAATTATTAGGCAACTTCCTTTCCTTTGGCAAAATGGGTCAAAAGAAGGACTTGACAGGCTCAGAAAAGTCAGAAATAGTGAGATATCTTGCAGAGGGATGCAGCACTCTTAAAATTGCAAAGCTTCTGAAGCGTGATCATCGAACAATCAAGCGTTTTATTCAAAATAGTCAACAGGGTCGCAAGAAGCGTGTGGAAAAACCAAGGCGCAAAATAACTGCCCATGAACTGAGAAAAGTCAAGCGTGCAGCTGCCAAGATGCCACTTGCCACCAGTTAGGCCATATTTCAGAGCTGCAACATCACTGGAGTGCCCAAAAGCACAAGGTGTGCAATACTCAGAGACATGGCCAAGGTAAGAAAGGCTGAAAGACGACCACCACTGAACAAGACACACAAGCTGAAACATCAAGACTGGGCCAAGAAATATCTCAAGACTGATTTTTCTAAGGTTTTATGGACTGATGAAATGAGAGTGAGTCTTGATGGGCCAGATGGATGGGCCCGTGGCTGGATTGGTAAAGGGCAGAGAGCTCCAGTCAGACTCAGACGCCAGCAAGATGGAGGTGGAGTACTGGTTTGGGCTGGTATCATCAAAGATGAGCTTGTGGGGCCTTTTCGGGTTGAGGATGGAGTCAAGCTCAACTCCCAGTCCTACTGCCAGATGCTGTCATCTGTAGACATACAGGGTTAATTTTTTTCTTGGATTCATATGAAATCCAACAGAAAAAAAAAATCATGCTATGTCCAACTTCTCTATTAGAGCATGTTGCTCTTGATGTTCGCATATGCGCTTTTTTAGCCAGTTTGAGATCATTTACCTCCCTTCCTGACAAGTCACATTTTTTGTACATGTGTAAGAGAGTCATAACTTCTTTAAAATTTGGTTGCATAAATAATTTTTTTGATACACAGCTCTTTATTTTTGTTATTTTTATTTTAACATGTTTTTGTTTTTTATTTTTTTATACCCAGGAAAATGGAAAAAAATAAAATAAAAATAGTCTCCCTTTTTTAATTTTTTTTCAAAGCACAAAATGCAACTAACACCATTTTTAAATTATATTCCTTTCCACAACAATTGTTTTGATATAGAGGAATATCAATGGAGACAGGTATGTGTGGCTGGTGGTTGCATTTTCTTTTAGTTTTTTCTATTTTATTTTTGTAATTTTTTTATTTCTTATATCTACAACACTTTTGCAGGGCTCTAAAAATAACATATTGTATTGGAGATTTCTCCTGTAACATATTAGCCCCAATTGCAGAGGGAATGCATCTCCCAGAGATATTGTACAAGGCTGTTCAACCTCACTGCAGAGTTGCTAAGACCCAGCAGCTCATGCAATTCCCTAGGCACTCCCTGATGTGTATATATAGCAATGTAGAAGACAGGGACAGTAAAAAATAAATGAATAAATAAAAAACATTCCTGCTTTCTCTATGGGGAGCCCAGTTGTCACTGACTCCCACCTCAGAAACATCCTTGCAGAGTTCACTGTGTACCACCCAGATGTATATACAGGGAGTGCAGAATTATTAGGCAAGTTGTATTTTTGAGGATTCATTTTATTATTGAACAACAACCATGTTCTCAATGAGCCCAAAAAACTCATTAATATCAAAGCTGAATATTTTTGGAAGTAGTTTTTAGTTTGTTTTTAGTTTTAGCTATTTTAGGGGGATATCTGTGTGTGCAGGTGACTATTACTGTACATAATTATTAGGCAACTTAACAAAAAACAAATATATACCCATTTCAATTATTTATTTTTACCAGTGAAACCAATATAACATCTCAACATTCACAAATATACATTTCTGACATTCAAAAACAAAACAAAAACAAATCAGTGACCAATATAGCCACCTTTCTTTGCAAGGACACTCAAAAGCCTGCCATCCATGGATTCTGTCAGTGTTTTGATCTGTTCACCATCAACATTGCGTGCAGCAGCAACCACAGCCTCCCAGACACTGTTCAGAGAGGTGTACTGTTTTCCCTCCTTGTAAATCTCACATTTGATGATGGACCACAGGTTCTCAATGGGGTTCAGATCAGGTGAACAAGGAGGCCATGTCATTAGATTTTCTTCTTTTATACCCTTTCTTGCCAGCCACGCTGTGGAGTACTTGGACGCGTGTGATGGAGCATTGTCCTGCATGAAAATCATGTGTCCTCCATTTTGGAAAGAAGACACCCCAAGGTATTCTGTGAGGGGCATGATGAGTTCCTCGAATTTTTTATTTTTTGTCAAAAGTTATTGGAATATGAGACTTTGTAAGAAAAAAAGAAAAGAAAAAAATCATCATATTCCGCTAACTTGTGACAAAAAATAAATAATTCTAGGAACTCGCCATGCCCCTTACGGAATACCTTGGGGTGTCTTCTTTCCAAAATGGGGTCACTTGTGGGGTAGCTATACTGCCCTGGAATTTTAGGGGCCCTAATGCGTGAGAAGTAGTTTGAAATTAAAATGTGTAAAAAATGCCCTGTGAAATCCTAAAGGTGCTCTTTGGAATGTGTGCCACTTTGCCCACCTAGGCTGCAAAAAAGTGTCACACATGTGGTATTGCCGTACTCAGGAGAAGTTGGGCAATGTGTTTTGGGGTGTCATTTTACATATACCCATGCTGGGTGAGAGAAATATCTCGGCAAAAGACAACTTTTCCCATTTTTTTTATACAAAGTTGGCATTTGACCAAGATATTTATCTCACCCAGCATGGGTATATGTAAAAAGACACCCCAAAACACATTGCCCTACTTCTCATGAGTACGGCGATACCAGATGTGTGACACTTTTTTGCAGCCTACATGCGCAAAGGTGCCCAAATTCCTTTTAAGAGGGGATTTTTAGACATTTGGATTCCAAACTTCTTCTCACGCTTTTTAGGGGCCCTAAATCGAGAGAAGAAGTCTGGAATATAAATGTCTAAAAATATTTACGCATTTGGATTCCGTGAGGGGTATGGTGAGTTCATGTGAGATTTTATTTTTTGACACAAGTTAGTGGAATATGAGACTTTGTAAGAAAAAAAAGAAATAAAAAAAAAAAAAAAAAACAAAAAAAAAAACATATTCCGCTAACTTGTGCTAAAAAAAAATGTCTAAATGGAGCCTTACAGGGGGGTGATCAATGACAGGGGGGGTGATCAGGAGTCTATATGGGGTGATCACCCCCCTGTCATTGATCACCCCCCTGTAAGGCTCCATTCAGATGTCCATATGTGTTTTGCGGATCTGCGGTGTCCGTGTTTTGCGGATCCACGGATCTGCAAAACACATACGGACGTCTGAATGGAGCCTTACAGGGGGGTGATCAATGACAGGGGGGTGATCACCCCATATAGACTCCCTGATCACCCCCCTGTCATTGATCACCCCCCTGTAAGGCTCCATTCAGAGGTCCGTATGTGTTTTGCGGATCCACGGATCCATGGATCGGATCCGCAAAACACATACGGACGTCTGAATGGAGCCTTACAGGGGGGTGATCAATGACAGGGGGGGTGATCAATGATAGGGGGGTGATCAGGGAGTCTATATGGGGTGATCACATCCCTGTCATTGATCACCCTCCTGTAAGGCTCCATTCAGACGTCCGTATGTGTTTTGCGGATCCGATCCATGGATCCGTGGATCAGTAAAACACATACGGACTTCTGAATGGAGCCTTACAAGGGGGTGATCATCCCATATAGACTCCCTGATCACCCCCCTGTAAGGCTCCATTCAGACATCCGTATGTGTTTTGTGGATCCGATCCATGGATCCGTAAAACACATACGGACGTCTGGATGGAGCCTTACAGGGGGGTGATCAGGGATCCTATATGGGATGATCACCCCCCTGTAAGGCTCCATTCAGACGTCCGTATGTGTTTTACGGATCCACGGATCCATGGATCAGATCTGCAAAACACATACAGACGTCTGAATGGAGCCTTACAGGAGGTGATCAGGGAGTGTATATGGGGTTATCACCCCCCTGTCATTGATCACCCCCCTGTAAGGCTCCATTCAGACTTCCGTATGTGTTTTGTGGATCCGATCCATGGATCCTGGATCCGTAAAACACATACGGACGTCTGAATGGAGCCTTACAGAGGGGTGATCAATGACAGGGGGGTGATAAATGACAGGGGGTGATCAGGGAGTGTACATGGGGTGATCACCCCCCTGTCATTGATCACCCCCCTGTAAGGCTCCATTCAGACGTCCGTATGTGTTTTGCAGATCCGATCCATGGATCCGTAAAACACATACGGACGTCTGAATGGAGCCTAACAGGCAGGTTATCAATGACAGGGGGGTGATCAGCGAGTCTATATGGGGTGATCAGGGGTTAATAAGGGGTTAATAAGTGACAGGGGGGGTGTAGTGTAGTGTGGTGCTTGGTGCTACTTTACTGAGCTGCCTGTGTCCTCTGGTGGTCGATCCAAGCAAAAGGGACCGCCAGAGGACCAGGTAGCAGGTATATTAGACGCTGTTATCAAAACAGCGTCTAATATACCTGTTAGGGGTTAAAAAAATCGCATCTACAGCCTGCCAGCGAACGATCGCCGCTGGCAGGCTGTAGATCCACTCTCTTACCTTCCATTCCTGTGAACGCCGCGCCTGTGTGTGCGCATTCACAGGAAGTCTCGCGTCTCGCGAAATGACGCATAGATGCGTCACTCTGCCTGGGACAGCTGCCTCCGGACCGCGATCCTGCGTTAGGTGGTCCGGAGGCAGTTAAGTGAGCACCACAGCCTTCTTGCAGCTTGCCAAGCAGCTGTGCGTGATGTTGCAGCTCAGGCCCATTCACTGCAATAGGACTGAACTGCACATAGGCGATATGACCAATGAACATGAAGTCACTGGCCTAGGAAAAAGTCTTCAACGCTCACCAACAGCTGATCGGTGGAGGTGCCGTGACTCAGCCCCCGATGATCTGATACTGATGAATTATCCTGAGGATAGTTCGTACATATTAGAATATTGGAAAACCCCACAAACAATGTCTTACTTCATATGATACTTATAATTCTTAACTTGATGGTCCAGGGCCAAAATGCAACATCTGTAACAAGTCACCTATTTGTTTTTTTGAAAGTTGATGTGTTCTTAGTATGTAGCAGATGGGTCTTTAGACCTACTTAGATGACTGCTACATGTGCACCATCTTTAGATATGCCACTGCACACTCAAGTAAGTCCACTATATCATGCAGAAAGGGTCAAATAATTTCTTCTTTTCACAAGAAACTTAATGTAATAAATAAATGAATTAAAAACACCACATAGAAACCACTTTGTAAGATCTGTCTACATAGCAAACCATTAACAAATGTTTTTAGAAATGCAGCAAGAAAACAGCAGGGAAATCATCCTCCTGAAAGCTATGTGTGAGACACTCTAAAACCTTTTATATTAGACACGTATAATAACTGTAAGGAAGCAAAAGTACTTTGGCTTGAACAAAATTAGATAATATAATAGTCATCTGGTCATTTGCTGTTCTTTCATAAGACTTCATCATGAGATGGAAATTAATTAGTATATTTTTATAAATATTACTCTTGCCCAATACCTGATGTTAAGGGACTTTTTCCTGAGCTCATTCCACCGGATATTCATATTATCAAGTCTCCTGCACAAGAGAGAGCCATCTTCAGACCCTTCCAAAGATTTAAGGATTTTCTGTCCATTTTCATCCAAAGAATGGAATACTTCTGTGTGGCCATCGATGTCTGCTTGCAATTCCTAGTATGAAAGAATGAAATGTTGTATAAAAACTGTTTTATGCAGAAACAGATACTAAGTAGTAGCACAAATACAAGAAGCTTTCATGCCATATACCCAAAAAGGGTATGATGTTCGTGTATCACACCCAGATGCTGCAAGCGATTGTCGGGAGGTACGCGTCCCTCCTGGAAGTCGCCAGATATCTAGCAGAGGACACTACTGCTATTACATGCAGCGATGACCTCCGCAGCAGGGGAGGAGCGATTGCTATGCCATTGCTCGTTCCCCGCGGTGTGCCGGTGGCAGATCGTGATTATATAGCACAATCTGCTGCTGGCAAATCCAGATCTTTCAGCGAGCTGAAAGCTTTGAATTGCGCAATGAAAATCAAGCAATCGGAGGCAGTATTAGACAGCCAGATGATTACTTATAAGTGTTCATAGGAACGCTCGTTAACGATTAACGGGCAGAAAATATGCCTGTCTAATATACCCTTAAGAATCCATTGAAGAGTTTACAGTTTACATAAGTCTGGAATAGTCTTTTCTGAGTATTTCAGATTGGTTGAACAATTAAAAGAAATAATAACAATGAATAAATAATAATAGTGACACATACACGTGATGTGAAACATCAATAATAGAATCCCTAATATATTGTTCATCTTGTATGAAACTAGGACATAAGCAACTAGAATTCAACAATATGATTTTTTAATAAAAGGGACACATTATTTCAGTCAAACATATTTGTATTCAATACCAGTAAAAATAATGTACGAAAAATAAACTCATCTTTTAATACAATCATAATAAATATATATATATATATATATATATATATATATATATATATGTATATATATTTAGAATTACAACATCATCATGGATTTATTACATTATCTAATGGTATGATGCTTAGGCTGCTTCTGTTAGAGCATTGCAGTATTTGTACTGACGTGATCAGATGCATTGTGTCTGTCCCAATGTTATGCTGAGCTGAACAATTAAAAAATTGAAAATAGGTTACCAGTTCTAGATTAACGACTAAATAATTTAGTTTAGAAGAGTCTTGCCATTATCTATTGCCTTCCCCCAAAATATTAATATAACATAAATAAAAAATCATGCAAAGCCAAAATAGTTGCAGAAAAAGAAGCCAAGTTATTATAAAATTACTCACTCAATGTGTTAGTCAAGAAAAGCACATCTGAATGTTCAAAAATGCTAACCTTCACATTATATTTCCTCCTATGCAACATGCTTTGAAGACTGTAACATCAGTTGAACTCTGAGGCAGTTGCAAGACAATTCTGAACTGATGGCAGTGAAGTCCCAATCCTTGTTACATAATGTTCTCAAAAACATTCTTAAAACAGAATCTCATACAAGAGACAAATAGATACTTTGTTTTGTGGCAAAATTCTGATCACATCTCCAAGTGTAGGATGGGGCAATGACATAATAGAGGACATGGAACGGCAAACTTAGTTTTTAACTGTTGCGGTAGTAACATCAAGGGAGACAAGTCTAAAAAGCTATCAGCATTCTGAAATACTCAAATCCAAACTGCACTGGATGAGTTAACATACAGTATACAACATGACACAATAATAAGAGGCACAGTTTTTAGTTTTTCTCGCTTATTTGAGTGCGCCAGTTGATGCCAAAAGAAAATTCTTTCACAGGCTTACTGGCATTCCTCTCGACCTACATGCTGAATGGATTCTTTGTATGTGTATGAATCTTTCTGTTTATATGCTTCAGTTGTAACTTTTTCTTTTTATGGCTTTAATTGGTCAGACAAAAAGTAGCACAGTTTGACTTTAGAAACACTTTAAAACATACTGCAAAATTAAGTTCCATTGCATCATACTGCTTTATCCTTTGAAAGGCATGCGTCATCAGAAAATGACCTATTTTTATGTTTAGCATATTTTTAAATAATATTGGCTTTTTAATTTTCCATGTCAATATCTACATTTAAGCAAAAAACATAAAATCCAGTATTTTTTAAACTGGCCACTAAGGCTACTTTCACACCTCTGGTTTTAATTTCAGCAGGTGGTTCTGGTAGAGAGTAGGCTGCTGTAATTCTCCGGAACCGGCGATAGGTATAACTGGATCCGGTGGAGATCTATACGCATTCCTATACGTATTCGGGCAGACAAGCAGAGACCCGGCCAGAGACAAACTGCTGAATGCTGCAGTTTGTGTTTGGTCGATTCTCCACTTGTCTGCAGGAACAGCCATGTCAGTCAAAGCCTAATAATAGGTGCCACTTCTTGGTCTGTACAGATCACACCAATGCACTTATCTACTTATCAGTCATTCTAAACCTGCCTATAATGATATCACCTCTGTGTATAGATTAGACAGGATTTACCATACACAATAGGTGACTGGCAAGTTCCAGGGTCGGAAAACCCCCTGAACATATCATAAGCATACAGAAAACAAAAGTATTCAGAGTAGGCCAAAGAAATGTTTTATTAAACAAATGACTAGACCCAAACAACTGTAATAATCCTGGACAAACAGGAAGGAAACAGCGGCAGATGTAGAACCACTGGGCCAAGTGACCAGTTAAAAAAATAAATAAACTAATTCCTGTGCTCCCTTGGTTTTCACTCTTTAACCCCTTTACAGGGATCTGATCTTTGCCGCAGGGGAGCAACTGGACCGCTACCTCTTGGGATGGTCCTGGTATACTTGGTAGAAGCCTACAATGAAACAGATGCTGGAGCATAACACCAGCGGTCCATGCAAGACATAAAACCAGGAACACAGGCAAACAAACAGGAACCCAAATAAACCTACAACTTACGGCATTGTTCAGGCTGTAACAGGAGCACAGACGAGAAACATCGTCAGGAATTCATGTAGAACTGGATGGCGCCTACTGACAGACAGGACAAACTCAGAGACATACAGGCATATCCAGGACCCGATACAGATATGGATATAGGGAGCATAGCGCACACAGACAGACCAGTACATGCAGACAACATAGAAACATGCCTGGGTCCCATACAGAACTAGATACATGGCAGTCAAAGAATGAACATAAAAAACATGAAGAAATAGTAACATGACTGGACCCAATGCAGAACTGGGTGCATGGCGGTGACAGATGGACATACAAAATACTGAGACAAAGTAACATTTTAGAAGCTCCCAGACAGAGTAAGACATGGTGACGTCAATGAAGTATCAGGCTGAGCAAAAGTCAGGGCTCATGCACACGACCGTATGTATTTTGCAATCCACAAAAAAATGGATTCGCAAAAATACAGATGACGTCCGTGTGCATTCTGAATTTTGTGGAACGGAACAGTTGGCCCCTATCCTTGTCCATAATGTGGAAAATAATAGGACATGTTAAAAAAAAAAATCGGAACGGAAATACGGAAATACAGAAACGGAATGCATATCGAGTAACTTCCTTTTTTTTTTTTTGCTAAACCATTGAAATGGATTGGTCCGCATACGGTCCAAAAAAATAAACGTGCCTTGATAGTCCTGATATTTCATTGTAACCTGCACAGTACAGTATAGCACAGGAAGAGGAAACAGAAAGGCGTCCATAGGGTGAATAGGTAAACATAAAGTATGGCTAGTAAGGTGTAGAGAGGTGCATCTTCTGTGCTTATGCTGAATTAGGTACAACACTAATGTATACTTGGAAAATGAAATGATCACCACCATATCTTGGTACCCTGGGTCTGGTTGCCAAGCTTATCTAGGTGAAATGCAAAGTAGAATTTTTGGGTGACAATGTAGCCACCACTGTAATGCAGGATTTTTTGGTTCGCTGATTCGAGTGATGGATCAAAACAGCCATACAATATTAAAATGTGTTATATTTATTGCAATCTATAAATGCAGCACATTTCAGGGCTCCAAGGCCTCAAGGCATTCTTGTAACTTGGAGCCCTGAAACACATAACTTTTATAGATTGCAATAAATATGCCAGATTTTAAGTTTGTCTAACTTTTTACCCATCATTCGCATCTGTGCCCCAAAAAGTCTTGCATTGCAGTGGTGGCTACATTGTCACCCAAAACTTTCTACTCAGAAGAGTTCTAACAGAGAGCGCCGGTCTTGATAAATCTCCCCCCAAGTACGTCCTGCTGAATTCACAGAGAAAAAAGTGGAGTCCAAGTCAATAAGGTAAAAGGCACCTAGTATAAAGACTGTTTAACCCCTTCACTACCAGCGTCATACATATACAGCGCTAGAGCGATGTGTAAACATGGTGCCCTACCCTGTAATAATGCTGATCATGGTAATTGAAGGCTTTAGATGACATGATCAAGTGAGATCACAGCATCTAAATGCGCAAAAACCTAGAATTGCTCCCCCTGTGGCCAATGGGGCTGTTGGTAGTTGCTCTGAATACAATGAGCCTCGCTGACGAGGCTTATAGTATTCATGCTGCAAATCTTATTTTGGCCACCAGATGGCAAGCCAACATAACAAATGAACAATTAATTGATAGTCATAAACTCAATTTAAAAATCCCTGATTGTACAAAATATATGAGCTTCGAAATCATTACACAGAATTAAAAAATATATAAAAATATATTAAAAAAATTAAAAAATTAAAGTTTAAATCACCCCCCTTTCCGTATAATAAAAAAATGAATACCTAAATAACAATAAATATAAACATCATGGGTATAACAGCGACCGAAAACGTAATAATGTAACGGACAAAAGGGTAAAAATTGCCAATTTGCCATGTTTTTATTGCTTCTCTTACCTAAATTTTTTTAATAAAATGTGATCAAAAAGTCACACACACTTCATATTGGTATCAATATAAACTACAGATTGTCCCGCAAAAAAAAAAATGAGACCCCACAATGATCCCCCACATACATTTAGGGTATAGTTGTAATCATACTGACCCAGAGAATGAAGGTCATGGGTCAGTTTTGCATCAAACAAATCGCCGTGGGAACAAAACCCCTAAAATAGTGAAGGAATTTTTTTTTTTCCAATTCCTCCCCTTTTGTAATTTGTTTACCGCGTTCCACTAGATTGTAAGACATAATTAATGGTGGCATTAGAAAGTACAACTTGTCCCGCAAAAAATAAGCCATCATACTGCTATGTGAATGGAAATATAAAAAAGTTATGGCTCAAGGAAGATAGGGAAGAAAAATGAAAACACAAAAATGAAAAAAATAAAATAAAAATAAATCCGGCAGTGAAAGGGTTAACTGTATTATATAGAAGAGTATTTACTGCTTTGCATTGCTGTGGTTGTCCCTGATAACTGAATATTGGGGGAGATTTATCAAACTGGTGTAAAGTAGAACTGGCTTAGTTGCCCATTTTAACCAATTAGATTCCATCTTTCATTTTCCAAAGGAGTTGTAAAAGATGACAGGTGGAATCTGATTGGTTGCTCTGGGCTACTAAGCCAGTTCTACTTTACACCAGTTTGATAAATCTCCCCCATTGTTTCTAGAGATGTTTAAGAGACATTTAAGTTGTGTGTTGGTTGCACCTGTCAAGTTATTTGTTGCATCATGCTGTCATCATCCACCTATAGACATTAAAATAGCATATACTTATATAAAAGGGAAAAAAGATGTGAGTAATTTTCCAATCCCATGTTGCAGGAAAAGCTATTAAATCCCTTCCTCGACAAGTTCATTTTGGTGGATTTTCATATGCGTTATATTTCATTGGCTTTAGCTGTTACTATGGTAACTCATGTCTGCTTAAAATCTTTGAATGGCACTGCCATTTTGCATTTAAAGTGTGACATCCTCATGTGTTCTTTCAAGGATAAATGCAATTTTTGATCATATTAAGTATCAAATATGAAAGTAATAATATTGGTGACAATTGTTCCACTCTAACTTGTGCTCGGAGAATACAGCTCAACTAATTGTATGGTTTACAAGAGTATTTTACTTGGTAAAAAACAAAAAATTGTTGGTTAGTAAACCCAAACAGGCTGGTCACTGAGGGGTTAAATATTTGTTTCCTCCTCACTATGTGCTCTATGTTTCTGAACAGAAGAGCTTTCCTGCTGGCAGGAAAGCTTGTAAAAACCCCTGTGAAAGCTATAAAAACGAGACTATAATGTATATTGATCCGCTTGACAGGGGGGAAAGGGAAAGAAAATGTTCTATAGATTAAACATGTATAATGAACTGCAGTAGGCCCTTCAATGCTCCCTGGAAAAAAAGGATATGCAGATCTTCAAAGAGAAAGGAAGCTATCTTTGTAGTGCCACCTAGTGAAGTTTGGGAAGGAATAATGCAAGTCACCAGTACATACTAAATGGTAAAATACTGGATAACACTGACATGGAAAAAGGACTTAGGCATTTTAGAGGACAGCAAACTAAAATGTAGAAACCAGTGTCATACAGCTGCTGTCAAGGCAAATAAGATAATGGGTTGCATCAAAAGGGGCATAGATGCACTTGATAAGAACGTAGTTCTGCCACTTTACAAATCACTAGTCAGACCACACATGGAGTACCGAGTACAGTTCTGGGCTCCTATGAACAACTCTGTGCTCAGATCTCAGGACAATGGCAGAGACCGTGCCAGATGAGGGTTTTATAGGGCTGTGAATATCACAGGGGATGGGTATCTGCAGATTGGCTGGCTGCACAGCATTATGGGTAGTCTTGCGTTCCTGGGCTTGTCTCCTCTACATTTAGTTTCACTTTGTAACACATGCAGCTGTCATTTTAGGAAAACCTAATTCGTTACTACGAAGCGCAACGAAGTTCAGACCTATTCTGCTTCCAATGCTTCACTGCTCAACACTAGTTACTGTGTTAGCCAACCTGTAGTCAACGTGTGGCCCTTTAACAGGCTTATAAGACTACCTACACCGCTGCTGGTACTCTCCTCAAGGAGAAACAGCACTTTCAAGATCTACATCAAAAGCTTTTCATCTAGCCAACAAAACATGTTACTCGATGCTGATGATGGGCAAGAACCCAGAAAAATACATCCCCATTTCTTTTTTTGAGAAGGCTCTTTTTTTAGAAGCTCAAGTAAATTGTATTGATTGGGTATGCACCGAACTCTCATGAATTTAATCACAGATAATGTCTGTGCTAAAAATAACAAAACTTTATTATTATATCAATCTTAAAAATGGTGGGGGAAGGAATAAATCAAAAAATATCCTACAAAAAAAAAACATTGTTCTGATAGGTTTGCTTAAACTAAAACCAATAATCCCCTCGCGGACAGAGCCACAAAGGCAGACATGTAACTGCTGCAGTGGCAAAGTAGTCACAGGAGATATTGGAGCAGCATCAGACCATAAAAAGGCAAATAACTATCTCCTCGTGCCCCTCTTTCTCAGGCAATGTAGTATCAATTAGCCATTAATGCAGGAACCAAGCCAGTTACAATGTAGTCATATCACTCAGTTTGCTGACAAGAGTGAAAATTATGGCTATATGCAGTATCCATCTCTCCCAAGGCTTAGGCGTCTGCAGACTGAGAGAGCAATCACCCCAACCATGTACTCCTACACTGACTTGCTGACTAATTGTTGCATTGTATCAATGTTAACTAGCTATCTAACAACATCCTCTGACTCAAAGCGTTTCTCTCTATATCATCAAGAGCCCATAGATCAAAAAGATAGCATAACTTAGCGATCTAACAGCAACAATGTGCCCAGGGGGGATTATTGGTATTAGTTGAAGCAAACCTATCAGACCAAAGTTTTTTTTTTTTTGGCAGGATATTTTTTGATTTATTCCCTTTCCCACCATTTTTAAGATTGATATAATAATAATAATAATAATAAATATATATATATATATATATATATATATATATATATATATTTTTTTTAGCACCGACATTATCTGTGATTAAAGGCTCTTTTTTTTGGGCTAATATTCTTAGTGATGCTTCAAGACCTGTTAGAGGGTTAACACTGACTACAAGCTATTTACCTCCACTAGGAGGCACTGCAGAGACAGCTTTCTTTCTCTTAGAAGAGAGCTATTCTGCATAATGATTTTTTCCGAAAGACAATTGAAGGACTTTTTTTTATTAAAAATGGCAGCACTTTTTAACGGAATATTGAATGATTAAAATGTAAATTAACCATTAAAGTGAAATCCATAAATAAACCACCATAACTTTTTTGTTATTAGAAAATGTCTAAATTGTTCCAGATTCTGAAAAACAAATTCATGTCAAAACCCAACACAGAAATAAATCAGAAATGTAAATAGATGATTAATGTTAATGAATATGTAATATAATTTTACCACTTGTGCCTACATTTAGGCTAATTAATCAAAGAACCGCTATGCAGCCAATAATTGTTTTAACGAGTTGACTCCAATCCAACTCGGCAATGAACTGCAACTCATAAAATTTCTCAAGAAATAAAAGAAATGAACCTCTTATGGTTTTCAGAAAAAATGCAAATCCAAGATCCCAGCTTGCAACAAGTCATAAAGAGAAATTAAATGTTGTTTTGCAAATTCTATGCCATATTTTAGCTGGCTGTGGGTGATGTACTTCATTTTGTTCGTTAGCTATTAAAAGATCATTCAATTTTAAAACAGTTGCCTTCTATTAAATATATTAGACCCAAAAACACATATTCTCTAGTATTACATATTAACTCCTCTTGGCAAACACTTGTTTTTCGTTTTTCTTAGAAATGGTTAATTGTTATTTATATTAGTTTACCTTACTTTAAAATATTACCTATATTATCTAATGTCATATGGGCATGGTCAAAAAAGGGTACATGCAGTCACATCTCATATAATACACATAGTTTTTGCCGCAGAAGCATCACTTTCATTTGAGGCTAGGTTGCAACACCATAGTCAGTCCATTGAAAAGATAGTTTAAAAAAAAAAATATTCCAAGAAAACACCTCATTTAGGTTCTTTCATACTGTTTTGGTGAATTTCTTAAAATAGATATAGATATGCCCTTCTCTGAAACCTCTCCAGCTCTGCTATATCTGCCTTCTTCACAGTAGCCCAGAACTGTACTTAGTACTCCATGTGTGGTCTAACTAGTGATTTGTAAAGTGGCAGAACTACATTTTAATAACGTGCATCTATGCCCCTTTTGATGTAACCCATTATCTTATTGGCCTTGGCAGCAGCTGCCTGACACTGGTTTCTGCAGCTTAGTTTGCTGTCTACTAAAATTCCTAAGATCTTTTCCATTTTCAGTACTACCCAATGTTTTACCATTTAGTACGTACAGGTGACTTGCATTATTCCTTCCCATGTGCATAACCTTACATTTGTCAGTGTTAAACCTCATCTCCCACTTCTCTGTCAAAGCCTCCAATCTATCCAGATCCATATGCAGAAGTATACTGTCCTCTCTCGTGTTAATTACTTTACACAGTTTAGTATTGTCTGCAAAAAGTATATTTTACTGTGCAACCCTTCTACAAAGGTTATTGCCTAGTTATTTCCAATAACCTGTTTCCTTTATGAGATCTATAGGTTTCAGTTTCCCAGTTTACGGTATATCTAAGGAGTTGAAGTACCCCATAATAACAATCTCATTATGATTTGACACCTTGTTTATTTCCTCATGCACATGACCATTGTTTTTGTCCGGATCCGATCTACATTTTTTGCATGTCGGCTGCGCACTCACTTTTATTGGGGCTGTAAAAAATGTGGGTGTCCGCATCAGTATTTCCATTCCGTAGCACCCAAAAAAAAATAGAAAATGTCCTATTCTTGTCTTTATTCTGGACAAGGATAGGGCAGTTCTACAGAGGTCCAGACATTATGCGGAAAGCACACAGCTGGTATCCATATTATGCGGATCCACAATTTGCAGACCGCAAAAACGACTATATCTGTGTGTGTAGGCTTATAACAAACTCCTATCAGTATTTTATTATTGTTTTTGCCTCCATGTATTCCTACCCACAGTGACTCCACATGTTCACATCCCTCACTTCCATATCTTCCTGGATTGTTGGCTTTAGACAGGATTTTACATAAAGGCAAACCCCTTCCCCTTTCCATTTTTTGCAATTCTTTCTAAACAGACTGTAACCCTATATGTTAACCGCCCAGTCATAGCTATCATCCAGCCATGTCTCAGTTATTCTCACTATGCCATACTCCTCACACATTACTAATTCCAGTTAACCAGGCTCCTGGCATTAGTAAACATAGAATGAAGAGGTTTTTGCATATTTCCCCCCTACATCTTTCCTTAAGGACTGTTCTAGTCCCTCCCACTATTCCTTCCCCAGTAATTATACTCCCCCCAGTCCCTAATTTAAACACTCTTCTAACCTTCTAGCCATCTTCTCCCCAAAACAGCTGTAGCTTCTTCATTGTAGTGCAGCCTATCCCTTCGATAGAGCCTGTAGCCAACAAATAAGTCATCACAGTTTTCTGGGAACTCAAACTTCTCCTTCCTACACCAGCTTTGAGCCACTTGTTTAACTTCCTAATCGCCTGATGCCTTTCTGGTGTGGTATAGGTAGTATTTAAAAAAAATACTATCTTTGTGGTCTTTGCCCTGAGCTTACAACCTAAGTCCCTGAAATCATTTTGAAGCACCCTCCATCTACAGTACCTCTAATTTTTCCTTTGGTGCCAATGCGGACCATGCTCATTCCAGTGATCTATGTTCAATGATCTTGTCTTTGTGACAGATCTTCCTATCTGTAACCCTAATGATTGAATCTCCCACTGTAAGCACCTATCTGGCCTGCCCTGCGTTCCTAATGCTCTTCTTGCTGGATCTGACATTCCCTCAGCTGGCAGAGGAGGTATCTTGCTACAGAAGTGCTACCCTTAAACTAACATCCACCTCATCATTTAACTTGGCAAACTTGTTGCTAGCCTCCTTAACACTCTTCCCTCTACCTTACCTTCTGTTTCTCAGCTAGCTACCTCACTTTACTGCAACTTCATACTGCCAGCCTTACCAACATCTACCCCAGCGAGTGTCTGCTTATCGAGCAGCAAACTATTTTTCATAATGTCATGGCATCTCCATGTTGCTATTCTCTCATTTAGATTCAGGATTTGGGCTTCCAAACATGCAATTCGCTCAGATTTTGCACAGCAATATGTACTCTCAAACGACTGCTAAAGGATTGAATACATTGCATAAGATGTGCACCGAATGCATTGTAAATCATGGGACACATATTTGCTAATGGGGATTATACAAAAAAAAAAAAAAACAAGGTAAGTTATACAGTTCAATGAAAATGATAAGTGAATAAATTGAGTTCCCTTCTAAAGTCCCCGATTCTAAAGTCACCTAATTTCAAGTCACACTTTAGACAAAACTCACTTGAGATTAAAACATACTTGCAAGCTTCCAAACTTGCTTTTACAATATGTTAATGAACAAGTTTTTCTGGAAACAGTATGCCGGTTTTTTTCCTCTGGATTCACAGAACTACTAACTAGTATATGGGTATATTAAGAAGTTAATCAGTTAAATTTTTTTACATTTAAAAAATAGACAGAGAGAGAAAGAGAGAGAGCTCATTAATAATATGTATAATTATATGTTATTATTACTTTATTCAGTTAAACAGTGACATTTCATGGTACAGTTATGACTGAAAAAGGAAACAAATCCTTCAAGTTCAAGCTAATATTTTCTTACTATGCTGATACAGAAGTTACAAACTAAACTGATTTACTACAATTCAGAAAACTATTGATGCTTTGTTTTTGTTTTTACCAGAAAGGCATCCACAATTATAAATGTATCTAATCACTATATCTATTTGAAGAAAGTTTCACAGAGATTCATCTCTCATTTAACCTGGAAGGTCATAATCCAAAATCAGGGATCAGCAACCTTCGGCACTCCAGCTGTTGTGAAATATGCTACATTCATTTCCATGAGAGTTCTTAGAAGAGAAGAGCAAGTATGCATGCTGGGAGCAGTAGTTTCACAACAGCTGGAGTGCCAGTGGTTGCCTACCCCTGTCCTAAATGATTATCCAGTAGAATTGCCAGGAATACATAATCAGATATGTAAATACATTGTCAGAACCTTTGCTTCTCAAAAACTAAGGGGGTCATTTATTAAGACTAGCGATTTTTAGACGCCAAAGTTAGTACCCTGTGAGCTGGTGGTGGATCAACCAAAGTTTTGAAGAGGTGCCAGCCTCTACATAACTTTGGCGCAGCCTCCACTGGTCTACATGTAAGACAGCTTCCTTGCTGGTTTAAATTGAGACAATTTTCTAGGGGAAAAACAGGCGTAGAAAATGATATATGAAATGGGCTTGCTGGCCTGCCCCCTTCCCTGCCCCTGCCACACCACCTTTTTAGGGGCGTGAGCAGGGTAAAGTTGCAGATTGCAGCACAAATAACCTTTGTGCTGCAAATTGTGACAGGTGTATGCTAGAAAACTGGAGTATATCATTTAGTAAATGACCCCCTAAATTTCCAAGTTTCTAAATCAGTAGTAAAGTGAAGTATAAGACAATTACTGAAAAGTGTAAGTGAATTACTAAAAATCGCTTAACTGTATATATCAATTTTGTCAGGGATGTTTTACTGAAATTCAATAGATTCTTTTTAAGGTTATGATTCATTATACTTTATTTCAATGTCTCATTTTATTTGAGCATTCAGAAAATGGAAAATAAAGACTGGATTGTCAAAAAATACAACAAAGGGACCAATTTTAGTGATTCTGTTGGAAGACTGGCAGTTCAGAAGTCTTGTAGTAGGAAAAAATCACAGCCTTTAAGTATTTGTATTCAGCTATGACATTAATATTACTTTGGGTAATATATAAATTTGTATAAAATACCTCTAGTTCACAAATTATCTTGCACTTAAGACTCTTTCACAATTTAAGCATGGAGAGGTAATAGCAGTTTCCTACTTCTCAACTGTAAAATGAACATTCTTTTCTGAAAGTGGTATTCCTCAGATGTCACATATAAATTCATTTTATATATACAGGTCCTTCTCAAAATATTAGCATATTGTGATAAAGTTCATTATTTTCTGTAATGTACTGATAAACATTAGACTTTCATATATTTTAGATTCATTACACACCAACTGAAGTAGTTCAAGCCTTTTATTGTTTTAATATTGATGATTTTGGCATACAGCTCATGAAAACCCAAATTTCCTATCTCAAAAAATTAGCATATCATGAAAAGGTTCTCTAAACGAGCTATTAACCTAATCATCTGAATCAACTAATTAACTCTAAACACCTGCAAAAGATTCCTGAGGCTTTTAAAAACTCCCAGCCTGGTTCATTACTCAAAACCGCAATCATGGGTAAGACTGCCGACCTGACTGCTTTCCAGAAGGCCATCATTGACACCCTCAAGCAAGAGGGTAAGACACAGAAAGAAATTTCTGAACGAATAGGCTGTTCCCAGAGTGCTGTATCAAGGCACCTCAGTGGGAAGTCTGTGGGAAGGAAAAAGTGTGGCAGAAAACGCTGCACAACGAGAAGAGGTGACCGGACCCTGAGGAAGATTGTGGAGAAGGACTGATTCCAGACCTTGGGGGACCTGCGGAAGCAGTGGACTGAGTCTGGAGTAGAAACATCCAGAGCCACCGTGTACAGGCGTGTGCAGGAAATGGGCTACAGGTGCCGCATTCCCCAGGTCAAGCCACTTTTGAACCAGAAACAGCTGCAGAAGCGCCTGACCTGGGCTACAGAGAAGCAGCACTGGACTGTTGCATGTCATTCGGAAATCAAGGTGCCAGAGTCTGGAGGAAGACTGGGGAGAGGGCAATGCCAAAATGCCTGAAGTCCAGTGTCAAGTACCCACAGTCAGTGATGGTCTGGGGTGCCATGTCAGCTGCTGGTGTTGGTCCACTGTGTTTTATCAAGGGCAGGGTCAATGCAGCTAGCTATCAGGAGATTTTGGAGCACTTCATGCTTCAATCTGCTGAAAAGCTTTATGGAGATGAAGATTTCATTTTTCAGCACGACCTGGCACCTGCTCACAGTGCCAAAACCACTGGTAAATGGTTTACTGACCATGGTATTACTGTGCTCAATTGGCCTGCCAACTCTCCTGACCTGAACCCCATAGAGAATCTGTGGGATATTGGGAAGAGAAAGTTGAGAGACACAAGACCCAACACTCTGGATGAGCTTAAGGCCGCTATCGAAGCATCCTGGGCCTCCATAACACCTCAGCAGTGCCACAGGCTGATTGCCTCCATGCCACGCCGCATTGAAGCAGTCATTTCAGCAAAAGGATTCCCGATCAAGTATTGAGTGCAGAACTGAACATAATTATTTGAAGGTTGACTTTTTTTGTATTAAAAACACTTTTCTTTTATTGGTCGGATGAAATATGCTAATATTTTTAGATAGGAAATTTGGGTTTTCATGAGCTGTATGCCAAATTCATCAATATTAAAACAATAAAAGGCTTGAACTACTTCAGTTGGTGTGTAATGAATCTAAAATATATGAAAGTCTAATGTTTATCATTACATTACAGAAAATAATGAACTTTATCACAATATGCTAATTTTTTGAGAAGGACCTGTACTCATAGCTTCTTGAAAGAACACATTACTTTCTATTGTATTCATGTTCCTGTTCTTCGAATACACACACACACACACACACACACACACACACACATATATTCTATATACAGATACAGCCAGTGCTATTTTGACACCAGCTGTGCCAGGATGATTACTCTAAAGTGCTGTATTAATGTAATTTGCATTAACCCAGCCTCATAACGTTGGCTTAAAATATATATAGCCACCATACAAAGACCATTGATAAATCTGTGGCTACACTCCTTCTTCTATTATACATTAACTAATGCCTCAGACAGAAGCCATACAGTGGCATCTGTCGCTATAGAGTTCCATTGTAAAAAAAGAATTATACGCTAACATATACATATGCTGGACTTTTGCAGGATGGAAGAGCCTGGTACGCTACGCTTTTTCATCCTGCAAAGCCCTGCAAAAAAAAAAATATAAGTTAAAGTATACATTTATTTTTATTTTTTTAAATTGAAGTATGCCTCTATATGGCATCTGTCTAAGGCCACATCCCATTTTTGCCATCCATTTAACGGATTCATAAAATGTTTATGTTAACAGTTGCATCAGACTGATGCCATATAGTGGCATCTTTCACCATAGAGTTCCATTGTAAAAACAAAAATATATACAGTGGATATAAAAAGTCTACGCACCCCTGTTACAATGTCAGGTTTCTGTGATGTAAAAAAATGAGACAAAGATAAATAATTTCAGAACTTTTTCCACCCTTAATGTGACCTATAAACTGTACCACTCAATTGAAAAACAAACTGAAATCTTTTAGGTGGAGGGAAGAAAACAAAAATAAAAATAAAATAATGTGGTTGTATACGTGGAGATGTAGCTATGTTCAAAATTAAACAATCACATTTAAAATCATGTTAAATAGGAGTCAGCATACACCTGCATCATTTAAAGTGCCTCTGATTAACCCCAAATAAGCTGCTCTAGTTGGTCTTTCCTGACATTTTCTTAGTCACATCCCACAGCAAAAGCCATGGTCCACAGAGAGCTTCCAAAACATCAGAGGGATCTCATTGTTAAAAGGTATCAGTCAGGAAAAGGGTACAAAAGAATTTCCAGGGCATAAGATATACCATGGAACACAGTGAAGACAGTCATCATCAAGTGGAGAAAATATGGCACAACAGTGACATTACCAAGAACTGGACGTCCCTCCAAAATTGATGAAAAGACGAGAAGAAAACTGGTCTGGGAGGCTACCAAGAGGCCTACAGCAACATTAAAGGAGCTGCAGGAATATCAGGCAAGTACTGGCTGTGTGGTACATGTGACAACAATCTCCCGTATTCTTTATATGTCTGGGCTATGGGGTAGAGTGGCAAGACGAAAGCCTTTTCTTACGAAGAAAAACATCCAAGCCAGGCTACATTTTGCAAAAACACATCTAAATTCTCCCAAAAGCATGTGGGAAAAGGTGTTATGGTCTGATGAAACCAAGGTGGAACTTTTTGGCCATAATTCCAAAAGATATGTTTGGTGCAAAAACAACTGCACATCACCAAAAGAACAGCATACCCACAGTGAAGCATGGGGGTGACAGCATCATGCTTTGGGGCTGTTTTTCTTCAGCTGGAACTGGGGCCTTAGTTAAAATAGAGGGAATTATGAACAGTTGCAAATAGCAGTCAATGTCAGCACAAAACCTTCAGGCTTCTGCTAGAAAGCTGAGCATGAAGAGGAACTTCATCTTTCAGCACGACAACGACCGAAATCATACATCCAAATCAACAAAGAAATGGCTTCACCAGAAGAAGATGAAAGTTTTGGAATGACCCAACCAATTTTTTTACATCACAGAAACCTGACATTTTAACAGGGGTTGTGTAGACTTTTTATATCCACTGTACATATATGTTTTTTTGTTTGTTTGTTTGTTTTTACCAAACTCTGCAGGATAGAAAAGTGTGATGTGCTACTTTTTTGTATGTTAAATGTAAGACAAAAATGTGATTTGAGCCCAGCCTAAAATAGGTATTCCAGGAGTACAATATTGATGACCTACCCTCAGAATAAGTTATCAATATAAAATTGGTAGGGGTCTAACTCCCCCCAGCAATCACCTAATTGAGAGGCCCACACCGCTTGAAAAAAATACTGCAGCCTCCCTATAGCATACTAAGCACAACGCTGTACATTGTATAGTGGCTGTGCTTGGTACTGCGTCCAGGCCTATTCACTTAAATAGTACTGTGGTACTGAGCTGCACATAGGCCATGTGACCAATGAATGTCATGTCACTAGCCAAAGAAGAGGCAACATAGCTTATTTCAACACACCTGCCTCTTGAAACAGCTGATAATAGTGGGGAGGTGGTGCCAGGAGTAGGACCCCTGCTGATCCTATATTGATGTCCTATCCTGAAAATAGGTCATTAATATTTAATCCCTTTAATCTGGTGAAACAGATTTCCAATATTGCCCTCCTAGAACATTTTTTACAAGGTTTCCATGATTTCCAATGTGTGGTCAGGTAATTATCAATATCATAATATCATAGTTGACCCAATCTAAGGAGCCACAGAGCCTTGACCCCACTCAAGCTACTTGGTGAGTGCATCACTACATGTTAAAAACTGAATTTTTACTATCTACTGCGGATATAGGTTCATGAATATCATTAAAAGACAACTCTAAAAGATCCAAGCAGAGTCTTCAAGATAACAAGAGGATAAAAGGTATGTACTGTGCAGTGAAGGCAATGCCGACAAGTACGAAGTGAAAAGGAGAGCTGAAACCTCCATCAGATCCATGGCTGAGAAAGTAGACATTTACGATACTGCACTTACTTGCCAAAGTAAAACACTGGTAATTCTGAGAGGTTTTTGAAAGCCTGTTTGATAAGGTGCGAAGAGCAGAAGAAAGTAGCATTCCTCTAGAGTATTACTGTCGCAGGAATAATATTAAATATTATGAAGGAAATAACTTCTAAAATCAATGCAGTAAGCTGCCCTACCTCACTTGTAATTGCACAACCTCCTTCTGTGTTCTGTCCCTTATCAGACTCACTCAAGTAAAACATCAGGGAGTATAACTACAAATATGCCCCAGCCATACAGAGCTTCGTGAAGAACATTGGAAATGAGAGCAGCAGATACATCATCTATTTCTTTTTACTATGAATATCTAAAGCAGCAATGTGCAACGAGATATGAAAAATTATAAGCATATAGACGTGAAGTCATTGGGTTTTTATTGGCAAGCAGTGGTCATGTTAACATTAGATTCTACTGAATATTTTATCAGCTTTGACAGTGCAATATTTCAATAAAATGAGAAAACGTACCTGAATGTAGAGCAGGAGTCAACATTTAAATGACGGATTACTTTGGTAGCACTTAATATTTTAATTACATGAATACCATAATTCTTATACACACAACCAGTTTAGCAGTGGTCAATGCTCGAATAGCTGAGGGTAACCAAGAAGTCAAATACAGTACACAAAAATATATATTGCAGGTGCCTTATAAATAATACATAACTTTTATTATTCTACTTTTAAAATTTGCCCTACCAAATCAATAAAATCAATAACCATGTTCCACTTGTGCAAACTAGTACTAGGTACTAAGTGGCGCTGCGTGTCAATGTGGGTTTGCACAAGTGGAACATAGTTATTGATTTAGTAGGGCAAATTATAAAAATAGAAAAATAAAAGTTATGTATTATTTATAAGGTACCCACAATTTATATTTTTGTGTAGTGTACATGAATAACATACTCAAATAGAGCTGTAAGAGGTTAACACCTACATATAAATTTTATACACTCTGCATGCAAAATACCCATAAAAAGGTGAAAAAAAATACTAGCAATTCCTTTCTTAACCTTATAGAGGACTAAGACATTATTGGCTTTTAAAGGAAACAAGTCACAACAAAATTGTATCTGTCAGTTAAAACAGTGACCTCCACAGTGCCTGCCCCTTTAACATTGACCACCCCTTTAACAGTGACCTCCACAATGCCCACCCCTTTAACAGTGACTTTCACAGTGGCCACCCCTTTAACAGTGGCCAACCCTTTAACTGTGACTTTCACAGTGACCGCACCTTTAACAGTGACTTTCAGTGACCGCCCCTTTAGCAGTGACTTTTATAGTGACCACCCTTTTAACAGTC
The DNA here is from genome assembly GCF_014858855.1 of Bufo gargarizans. Taxonomy (NCBI): domain Eukaryota; kingdom Metazoa; phylum Chordata; class Amphibia; order Anura; family Bufonidae; genus Bufo; species Bufo gargarizans. The sequence continues at coordinate 238,854,960 of NC_058082.1, forward strand.
ACTTTCATAGTGACAGCCCCTTTAACAGTGACTTCCACAGTGACCGCCCCTTTAACAGTGACTTTCACAGTGACCGCCCATTTAATAGTGACTTTCACAGTGACCGCCCCTTTAATAGTGACCATCTTTTTAACAGTGACTTTCACAGTGACCGCCCCTTTAACAGTGACTTTCACAGTGACCGCCCCTTTAGCAGTGACTTTCACAGTGACCGCCCCTTTAACAGTGACTTTCACAGTGACTGCCCCTTTAACAGTGACTTTTACAGTGACCTCTCCTTTAACAGTGACTTTCACAGTGACCACCCCTTTAACAGTGACTTTCACAGTGACCGCCCTTTTAACAGTGACTTTCACAATGACTGCCCCTTTAACAGTGTCTTTCACAGTGACCGCCCCTTTAACAGTGACTTTCACAATGACTGCCTTTTTAAAAGTGACTTTCACAGTGACTGCCCCTTTAACAGTAACCACCCCTTTAACAGTAGCTTTCACAGTGACCGCCCCTTTAACAGTGACTTTCACAAAGCCCACCCCTTTAACAGGGACCTTCACAGCTCCCGCCCTTTTAACTACAGTGACCTCCACTGTGCCCTCCCATTTAATAACAGTGATCTCCATAGTGCCCACCCCTTTAATAACAGTGACCTCCACTGTGCCCGCCCCTTTAAAAACAGTGACCTCCACAGTGCCCACCCCTTTAAACAGTAAATTAAAATGGCTGGGTTGTTATGGAAACCTGGAGTTAAACTGTGTTTATGGCAGTTGGGATTTGAAGAGAAAGACTTGCAGGCTTGAATTGGCTAATGTGGGTCATTTTTTGGGAATATCTCAGGAACGGTACATCCTAGAGAGCTGAGACCCGGTATAAAACCTTTCCAGACACCAGATGTATCTGTGTGCCAAATTTGGTGAAGATCAGTCCAGTCATTTGGACAGACAGAACAGACAGACAGACAGACAGACAGAAACTCATTTTTATATATATAAGAGAAATGTCTGAACTTAAATAAATGTGCTACTGGAATTTTATCCTTCGATTAAAACCAGATATCAATACACATTCTTTTTTCTAATCTGTTTTCATTTTCTGATTACAGAGTTTTGGATTTTATTTACTGAACATGTTTATGGGGGCGACCATCTTGCCTGAGCTGTTCTTAACAGCATTTAGAAAGAATTTAAATAATTGCTTAAGGCAGTCCATAGCAACACATATCTTTTTTTTTTCTAATCTATTTTTATTTTCTGAAGGCATTTTTTTTTTTTTCCTGAACATGATTATCGGGGCTGCCATCTTGCCTGAGCTTTTCTTACACATAGGAAGACTCGTTAGCGATTATCTGGCAGTGTAAGGTTGCCGCCGATTACACAATGAACAAGCAAAATGCTCATTCATCAGGTAATTGGATTGTTTGTGCAGGCACCTAAATTGTCGCTTGCAGACAGTACATCATGTCATGTAAACAGCACTCTGTTGCCGGCAAACAACAAATCTCTACGGGGATGAGCAACGGCATTGGTGATCACTCATCCCCATACTGTGGAGGATTTACATTCAACATACAGTGGTCTCCTTTACTGACAAGCAGTCAATTCCTGGGAAGGAACTCTTCCTTACCGACAGTCTTCTGTAAAATTGGCCAGTGTATGCTATCAATCATCAAACATCACTATATACGAGCGCTGAGCAGAAGCTGATTGTCGGGTACGAAAATTTAGCTGCTCGTTCAGTGGAGGAGACTGCTGCATTTACATGCAGAGATCACCTCCACAGTATGAAGATGAGGGATCGCTATTGCAACTTTACACAGGGAATGCTATCAATTACTGATAACACCTCCACTGCATACAACTGAAGACAGAAAAAAAAGATATAAATGAATACTTGAATACTTGAAGATATAAATTAATTTAAAATTAAGTTTTACCTAATCTTTTCCCATAAAACTACATATCAATCTGCTCATCTGATTATGCAGTCTGCAGATTGTACTGCATTTTTGGTGACAGGTTCTCTTTAAAGGGGTTGTCTGCTGGGCCAATCACTGTCTTTTGCATGAGCCCTATCAGACATACAGAACCCCCATAACAGTGACATCGACAGAGCCCCCATAAAAGTGACATCCACAGTGCACCCATAACAGTGACATCCACATCGCCCCCATACCAGTGACATCCGCAATGCCCCCATAACAGGGACATCCACAGCACCCCCATAATAGTGACATCTACATCGCCCCCATAACAGTGACATCCCCAATGCCCCCATAACAGGGACATCCACAGTGCCCCCATAACAGTGACATCTACAGCACCCCCATAACAGTGACATCCCCAATGCCCCCATAACAGTGACATCTACAGTACCCCCATAACAGTGACATCCACAATGCCCCCATAACAGTGACATCTACAGTGCCCCCATAACAGTGACATCCACAGCACTTCCATAACAGTGATATCCACATTGCCTCCTTAACAGTGATATCCACATTGCCTCCTTAACAGTGATATCCACAGTGTCCCCATAACAGTGCCCCCATTGGCATTCACAGTGCCCCTATTGTCCTCCACAGTGGCCCAGTGACATCCAGTGTCCCCCCATGTGCCATCCACAGTGCCCCTTTGCCATTCAGTGCCCCATAGCCATCCACAGTGCCCCATTAAAATCCAATGCCCCCATTGCCATCCACAGTGCCCCTATTGACATCCAGCGCCCCCATTGCCATCCACAATGCCCCTAGTGACATCCAGTGCCCCCATGTGCCATCCACAGTGCCCCTATTGCCACCCACAATGCCCCCAATGCCACCCAAAGTACCCCCAGTGCCCCCAATGTGCCAGTCAGTACTCCCCATGTGCCATGCACAGTGCCCCTATTGCCATCCACAATGCCCCCAATGCCACACAAAGTGCCCTATATGCCATCCACAGTGCCCCAGAGCCCCCCATGTGCCAGTCAGTAACCCCAATATGCTATCCACAGTGCCCCCAGTGAGATCCACAGCAAAGCGATCAGCCTCTGTGGCTGCTCTCTCTCATGCACATCGCTTACATCATGCTATGCATGAGCCTAAATAGGCTTCACACATAAGCCTGTAAACTGCAGAGTCAGCCGACGCTTTCTCTTGCTGGAGGTGGTGACATCATTCATGATGAACCGTCTCCTGCTGAAGAAAGGAGGAGAAGACAGGAAGAGAAGAAGACAGAGTTTTACAGGAACACCAGAAAACCCAACAGGAGCAGTCATGTTCCCTGCACAAGTTACAATTATGCTGCAAAATTTTGGTAAGCCTGGAGAACCCCTTTAAATACTGATGACCTATCTTCTCAATAGGTCATCAATATTTGTTCAGTGGGGGTCCAGCACATTTCATTAGTATTTGAATCTTGGAAAACCCTTTTAAGTTTGTAGAAAATCCTTTTAAGTTCGGATTAGTTTCACCGAATAGCACATACTCTGCTTTCCCTGACCTCTGGATGGTTAATGGCTATTAGTGTTGCCTGACACCTTGGTGAGTCACACTGTTTTTTTTTACACCTGCAGGTCAGCTGTCAACTATGCTGGAACTTTTCCAAGAGGTGGCAGCTTGGTAGGTCCCCTGCAGTGAAAAAACAGAATCTTATATAGGGGTTAAATGGCGAAAACCAGGGGATTCCCAGGATAACGCCATTAGTTGGTACAGTGGGTCCACACCCACTGCCCTTTACAGAAATGAGTCTGTTTCATAGGAATCACAATTTATCAGTCAATTTACTGACATCAGAAGTGTACACAAGTGGGGGGCGGAGCTAGCGCCAGACAAGGATGGTGGTGTGTGTCTGAGCTCCGTCTGACAAGCATTTATTTACAGTAGCCTATGTCTGCTATACCGGCTAGAAAATGATGAAAATAGGCAACCCGAGACAAGGGGAACCTCTGCATCACCAGAAGCCATCTGTTACAACTGGAGATATGGATAAATTCATAAAAAAAGCGGCGGCCATACATGTCGCTAAAGATTCCAAAATGGCGGCCGTTCCTGATGATGAAAACCAGGACATCGCTGAAAGAGATAGCGATTCGGATGATACTGGAGGCCGCCCAAATCTTCCTATTTCAAGAAAATACCTGAAGTCAGTCCTAACCAAAGCCTTGGAGCTGCTGGTAAGCGAAGGTTCCTCCATGCGTCAGGATATTAGGAATATTGGGGGATGGGTGGAAGATCTTGAAATCGCACATACCGCAATGCTTGATTTCCAATCGGCTGCTTCTAATAACCTACAAGCTGTGCAGAACCACCTAAATTCCATGCATGCCGCCCTGGAAGATCAAGAGAATCAGGGCAGGAGGAATAATCTGAGGTTTCGAGGACCTGCCCGAATCTATTCTTAACTCAGAAATACCTGATGCAATAATGGATTTATGTGAACAGCTTCTGGGTCCGGACCACCCCAGTCCAATTATTGAAAGGGCTCATAGGGCCCTACGCCCTAAACCTAAACCAGCCGAGCCGCCCAGAGACATAATCTGCCGTCTACTAAACTTCCAGGACAAGGAAGCCATATTGGAGAGTGCTAGAAAAAAATCGGAAGTGCTGTTCAGAGATAATCGCATTCATGTTTATCAGGATTTAGCTCCGATTACCCTGAAAAAATGCAAAGCACTTAAGCCCCTGACCGAGTGGCTCATCCAACGGAAAATCATCTATCGATGGACTTTCCCTTTCGGCCTCTCTTCCCTTTACAAGGGGAGCAGAATTACGATCAGATCCCACGCTGACCTAGAGCAAGCGTTCCAGCACCTGGAGATTCCCAGCATGGAGATCGAAAATTGGGACTTCATCCAAGATGTCGCCTCCTTACCAGAAGTCCCCAAACCGCAACCCTTTGAGACCAGGAGGACCCCCAAAGCCCATCGTCAGAGGAAGAAGACCAATTCGATAACACCTAGACATCTCTCCACAGACTCTTTCTGAACCCCCCCTTTTTCTCAATATTTAGTCGCCAAAACGATGGTTATACACTGGTGAGGTTGATGAAGAATTGATTCCATACCTCCCACTCATAAGTATTTTTCGTATTGGTCTCATGTTCCGTCCCTTTGTCTATCTCCCTCCAATTCCCCTCTCCCATCCCTCCCCCCCGCCCTTTCAAACCCCCCTATCCCCCCCCCAGTCCACCTTTCTTGCCTCTTGTCTCTTCATAGGGGCTTATATTAGTTGAGGCCCGGTGGAGAGATGACCTTAGCCTCTCTTTACATAAAGTTGGAGCAGACTTCTCTCCTCCGGTCTTATTTCCCCAGTCTCACAACTCCCCTTCTAGATCTGCCGGTAGACTCATAGCTGGAGGCGATCCCCTGGCTTGCTCCCAGGCTCTGGTGTTGTTTCAACTGCCTCTTGGTAAAGTTATGCAAGTGTAAAGGGTTTCTACCCAATTTCCCCCTTATTGATGATACTGCAGATATACTGCTTATGTTTTTTGTTTCTTTTTTATTTTTCTAGTTATTTTGTTCTTTATGTTTCCACGTCACCAGAAGGCTCTAGAAGAATGGTATTGGTATGGGATGCGCATCTAAGGTTAGACCTTTCTTTGTTACTAGGTGTCAGACTCTTCTTCCTGGAGCTTAAAGAATACCATCCTTTCACACCTTTCATAGCGAAACTTACTTCTCCTCACGTCCCAGATGACTGACCTAAAGATAGCTTCTTATAACGTTAGGGGTTTTAATTCCCCATCTAAAAGAAGGCAGGTTTTTGGGATGCTGAGGAGAGAAGGAGCTACAGTGGTGTTTCTCCAGGAAACGCACCTGAAGCTCGGCCATTTCCCTAATCTTACACATTCCTACTTTTCCCAATGGTTCCACAGTGGCTCCAACTCATCAAACTCCAGAGGCGTGAGCATAGGGTTGCAAAAAGGAGTTCAGTTTCAGCTTCTGGACCAATGTTTGGACCTTGAAGGAAGGTACTTAATGCTGAAGGGGAAAATCCTTCAACACATATATACCTTTGTCAATGTGAATGTCCCTAATATGAAACAAATTTCCTTGGTAAAAAATATTCTGGACAAAATTAGCAGTTTTAGGGAAGGTACCTTAGTGCTGGGTGGAGACTTTAACTTGGTTTTAAATTCCCTTCTAGATTCTTCCTCTGGAAAATCTGCTCATTCTCAGTCAGCAATTCGCTCCCTGACTTCTAAACTCTGGAAGGCCCAACTTATTGATGTTTGGCGCACCTTCCACCCAGACACTAAGGATTACTCTTTCTACTCAACAGTCCATGGCTCTTATCAGCGTCTGGATTACCTCTTTATTTCTAAAATCCACCTCCAGAATTGTAAAGAAACGAGTATAGGAAATATCCTCCTTTTAAACACCCTATCAGTGAAATACTACCTTAATTCACAACATAAGATATTCCCCTATGGTAACAAAGCCTCTAGGTTCGTTATGAATAGGGTCAAAATGAGGAAATCAAACAATTTTGTCCATAAACTTACTAATGCGTCAGGTTTACACATTTTTGACTCACACTTAATTGCAACGCAATTTAGAGACCTCTATGAATCCCTATATAATCTTGAGGATCCCACCCCATCTCCTTCCTCCCCTGAGCTCTCGCCATCCCTCTCCGCCTATCTGGAGAAGTTGCACCTCCTCTCTCTAATCTGAGGAGAACAAAATACTGTTGGCCTCCCCTTTCACACCAACAGAACTTTTGGAGGTTATTCGTAACTCTCCCAAAGGGAAAAGTCCAGGCCCGGATGGCCTACCTATCTCTTACTATTCCACATTCCATGATATTCTTATGCCTCACCTCATTCCGCTTTATAACCTAACCCTGTCCAACATCCCCTTGTCTAATGATATGTCCAAAGCCCATATTGTCTTAATTCCTAAAGAAGGTAAGGACCCTACACTCTGCCCCAGCTACAGGCCTATCTCTCTCCTTAACATCGACCTTAAATTACTGGCCAAAATGCTGGCGAATCACTTAGCTTCTATACTACCTTCTCTGATCCATAGAGATCAAACTGGCTTTGTTAGGGGGAGAGAGGGCAAAGACAACACCGCCAGAGTCCTTAATATCTTTTACTATGCAAAAAAAAAAGCTTTGCTGTTAGTCCTTCTCAGCACAGATGCTGAGAAGGCTTTTGATAGAGTTAAATGGTCTTTCATGAAATCTGTCCTTTCTTCTCAAAAATTCCCAGTCCCTTTTCTATCAGCTATAGACGCCATGTACTCTAAGGCCTCCGCCTCAATCTCTATCAATAACACCATTTCTTCCCCCTTTATGATAAGTAACGGTACCCGGCAAGGTTGCCCTCTTTCCCCTCTACTTTTTGATTTAATCATGGAACCCCTCTTGCAAACTATTAGATCCGATAGGGATATTAAGGGTGTAAATCTTGGGGATCAGGAACATAAGACGGCGGCCTTTGCCGACGACCTGCTGATTATGATTGGTAACCCAAGCGTCGCTCTCCCCAAGATTTACCACCACTTAGAAACATTTATCAAATTCTCCAACTTTAAGATTAACCATAGCAAGTCTTTAATTATACACACTGGCCTTTCTAACTCCTTGAAAAAACTTTTGGAACAAAACTCCCCTTTTAATTGGTCTACCCCATACTTAACATACTTAGGCATTAAGATAAGTAATGACCCCTCCCAACTTTTTGCTTTAAATTACACACCTATTTTGAACCACATTTCTGCTACTCTAAAAAACCTTGACCTGCCAATACTATCCTGGTTCGGTAGAAAAAAACTACTTATGTCCTTAGTATTACCTAAATTGACTTACCTACTCCAGGTCCTTCCTATCCCCATTCCTTCCTCATACTACGCTTCGCTTAGATCACAATTTAGCTCCTTCATTTGGAATAAGAGGAAAGCCCGACTCTCATATAAGACCCTGAATAGACCTAAGGCTTTAGGAGGTATTGCCCTTCCAGACCCTGAATTGTATGGGAAAGCTGTTCTCCTCTCCAGACTTGTGGATTGGATGAGGGCTCCTCCTCACAAATCCTGGGTCCAGATAGAACAATCTTTAACCAATTCATCCTTTAAAGCTCTTCTGTTAGGCCACAAATGTCTCCCCCCTATTCCCTCGGATGCAACTCCCCTGATTAAAGCCACTTGCAATGCCTGGAAATGGTTCCAATCCACTCACCTCCAAATTCTCTTCCCATTGCCACTCCTCCAAGTAGGCAATATTTTACAAATTGCCCCTAAAGTTTTCCAGGACAGTTTACCCACAAACCTTAGAGATTCTGTTATCAGCTTGAGAGATTTAGTTCATGACAATACGCCCTTGTCTTTAAGCAGATTAAGGGAAAGTCTCTCAATCCCCCCTTCTCTTACGCTTAAGAATCCAGTATACTTCATCAAGGCCTACTTATCTCAACACATCTCTTTTGGTGACCTTATAAGACCTCTACACTGGTTTGAGAGCTTGATAGATAGCCCGCAAGGTCCCACAAAGGTGATATCGCAGCTTTATAGCAGAATCAGATCTCATACCTCTTCTGTTTCACCCTCCTTCATTGGCCTATGGGAGAAAGACTTAAAACATACTTTCTCAGCCAAAGAAATTGACATTATCTTAAACTCCCCACATAAATCGTCAAGATGCGTACGCATTCAAGAGAACAGGTACAAGATTATTACCAGGTGGTATAAGACACCGGATATTGTCTCTAGATACTCGTCATCTGGCTGTGACAGATGTTGGAGGTGCTTAGCCGAGAGAGGCTCCTATCTACATATCTGGTGGGAATGTCCAAACCTCCTATCATGGTGGGAGAAAATATTCCAATTTTGCAACCATATCTGTGGAGCGGATCTTATCCCCTCTCCGGAGATAGCACTTCTGAACATTTTCCCTTCTAAACATAAAATCTCTAACCTGGGCCTCTTCAAACACCTGATAGCCGCAGCCAGATTCCTCATCCCGAGACTTTGGCTTTCTACAGAAACCCCCCCTGTAGAACAATGGCTCTCAAAAGTTGACCAAATCCATAGATTTGAGGAAATCTCCTCCTGAAAAATGAGAAACTTTCAAACTTTCACAAGAACATGGCAAGATTGGAAAACATTCAGGAATTTAAATGTTTTGCCATATAGTATAACCTAAGGGTCGAGGTCCACACTTTCCACCACCACATTGGGTCTCCTTTATTTGTTTCTGCTCTCCATTTTCACATCTCATTATCTGTTTGCCTATCGCACCCATATCATACCATCTCTTTCTGGCTACCTGGCCCTATGTACTGGGCTGTACCAATATATGATGATACCTTTGCTTATGCATTCAGATTTGTACATTGTGACATCGTTGTTATTTGTTAATTCAGACCGGAGGTTGCATCCTCCAAATTGTCCTGATTTACTGATTTCTCAATAAAGAAATTTATAAAATAAAAAATAAAAAAAAAGAAGTGTACACAGGTAATTACTTTTGCATTGTACATCCATTAGGTCAGTACATACACCATGAGGTAATTGGTGAAATATGAAGTCATATCTAATTAAATTCTGGGAATTGGGATCCAAGAGCCTCTAGCTCCTTTACTTTGTTATTTTTCCATAAATGTTAGGCAAGCTGAACCTCATATTTATTGTAAACAAACGAACACACGACACACCTTAGTGGGAAAATAGCAAACTAGAACCTATTCTTCAGGAGCCTTCCAACAGGAGAGGGTGCCTGAAGCACCTCAGAGTAACCAGCAATTGGCTGGGGAATACTAGGATGTCTACACTTGCTGACCCTTTAAGAAATGTGCAGCATGTGGGGGAATGTTTAGGGAAGCAACAGCATTACTCTGGTGACTGTGACCACCAGCAGAGAGAGGAGGGCACTGGAGGGACAAGACTGTCAGAGCACTGAAGCCATGGAGCAGGTGAGAAAGGTAGCCCACAAGCTGGAGAGGCGTGACGGTGGGCATGGACTGGCACTATCACAATATGCCAGCAGGGTTTACTATTAAGACTGGCATATGAAATGTATTCCCTCTTTGTGTTGTTTGAGTGATTCTTTCCAGTACATTTCCTGCACTATTTAGAATTGCCATTTTGTAATGTGAATGTCCTACTAAAAAATAATTTATGGTGCAATTTTCTATGTTTGTATCATTATGAAGTAAATTTTTGTCAAAAGAAAATCATACTAGATATACTAGAAAAAATTAATGCTTTGTAATGTCTCTTATTTGAAGACTTTGTTAACATTAAATAACTGTAATAACTGTCCCCCATTTCAATTATTTGGGAGATAAATTTACATCTTTTATAGAAGGAATTATTTGCCAAGTAAACTGCATGCCCAACTAAGAAAGTGTTGAGGAAACGGTTCTTATAAATATAGCTATTAACCACTCTATTAGGCAGACTTACTATTGAAAATTTGCCAGTTTTTTCCTCATTTGTACCAATGCTTCGCACTGCATTTGTCAAGTGTTTTGCACACTTTTATAACATTTTTAAAGGTTGTGTACACCTTTGAGGGCAATATTTTTTATTATTACACTGTACTCATTTTGAGCTAAAAATAATTTTTAAATTGGTCTTTATTTCAAATATGGAACCTATTTAACTGTACAAGGCTGAGATGCTGTAATAGAGGGATCTGAATTTTCTATCTGCTCTGTCTGCTAGTTAATCTAACGGGCTTCTTATCTCTGCTTTCTGAGGCCACTTGCATCTTTGCCTGCTCTGGAATTCATCAGCAAAAACGCTTCCATTTCTGAAAATACAACCGGATGCATCTGGTATGAACAGATCCAGTTGCATTATCTTTCACATAGCAATGACGGTTCCGTCATGAACACCATTGAAAGTCAAGGGGTGCCAGATCAGTTTTTTATTGTGTCTCAGAAAAATGATCCGGCACCATTGACTTGCATTGTGTGTCATGCCGGAGCCCTTTTGCTCGACTATCCATGCAATACATAAAACACAGTTTTCTCTCCGGCATGGGAATGCAACCAAACAGTTAATATAGAGACACCAATATTGTATATGGTGCATGGTAACAATGGCCTCGTTCACATCTCCGTCAGGAGATCTAGCAGACTGTTCTGGCACAGAGCAGTTTGCCAGATCTTGTAGGGCTTTGGTGGTCAGATCTTCTTCTTCACCGCCTGTTCCCCATTGACTGCATGAGGTCCAGAGGCGATCCAGCCGATTTCTGGCATACAGTAAATACTGGGTTTTGGCCAGACAAAACATTGCATATAACTTTTTTTGTCCGCCCGACATTTGAGCCGGATCAGACAGCCAGTTCTCCTAAACAGAGATTTGAGTATAGTCTAAGTGTCACTGCTGCATATTTTGCATCAAGGCTTAGGAACCTAACATTATGACTTTGGGCAAGCGCAAGCTTAGTTTGTGTAGAGATAAGTCAAGATGAATGTAGCAGTTATTTGCTTAACATTTGTTGCATAACTACAAAGTAAGCATCATCCTAGCTGTGATCTTTAGATAATAATATAATTGTCTTTGAAGAAGCCCACATTTTAATGAAAGCTCTTCATGTTAAATTTTATTTTATAACACTAACACAGCAACTATTAATAAAGATTTAACATTTAGAGACTATTTATCTCCAGCTTTAAAGTTTGCATAATGAACATTTGCTGAGATAAGCACAATGCGCACACAAGTCATTATCACTATAATTTCCAAACTAATCTGAGTTATATAGTTAAGTATTGATGTAGCCTCATTATATTGATTTGTGCCCTTTCTTCTATTGCTTTCTTTTATTTTGTGCCATTTTTATTCGTAAGGTTCCTGTTGTTTGTAATAATAAATTCTTATCTAATCTGAAGAAAAATAGCAATATTAAATTCTTCATAAAAATATGACTCATCATCAACATTGTTTCTTCTTTTAATAAGATCATAACAATAAATAGATTCATATTTACTGATATAATTTAAGATAATTTGTAAGTCACTGCCCATGAACAAAACACTAACAATGCAGTTACATAACAAGAATCTGCATAACTAAACATATGCTAAATAGTTTGTGTGAGCTAGCCAAGATGATTGTCTATAAAATGATGGTAGTCTCTCCTTGGAAGTTGTAGTGGATGGCGAGATAAAGTGCCTGAATGAAAAACGTTCAAAACATTGTTACCCTTTTACCTGTCAGTGTAAAATTTGGCTGCTTGTTATTCCCCAAAAATTAACACCTTAAGGATCCAGGAGGAGAATTCTCATCCTAAATGGCCAGTACTTTGTGCCCCAGGATGAGCATTCAAGTCCTGCGGTCCTTCCAATCCCCCATGTGCGGTGCCCCGATCAGCAGCACGGATCCGACTGTTACTGACAGCCGAATCCCTGCTGCATCCACTAGCATCAGTGATAACACTGATGCCGGTGTATTAATCCTTCATATGCCGCGGTCAGCGGCCTTTGGGTTGGGGACACGATGGTGGCGGGGACACGATGGTTGCCATGGTGGTGGCGGCGACCCGATGGTTGCCATGACAGCCCCGATGCCTTACACAGACACGCTGGGTCTCCTAGGCATCTATCAGCGTCTTACTGTGTACGATACTGACAGTTTAATTCAGTACAATATTCTACTGAATTGAAGCAGGGATCAAACCCTGAAAAGGTGTAGTCCAACAGTGGGACAAATATAAAAAGTAATAAAAAGTGAAAAAAAAAGTGTTTTTTTATAATAAAAAATTTCAAGTAAAAAAAAGCGGCATTTTCCCAAAATAAAGTAAAAAAAAGGGAACAAAAAGAAAAGTAGTGTGACATAGTGAGGGGGTTTTGTCTGGGAAGGCAGGTATTTTCCTCCCAACATGTGCGGCTGGGCTGAGGTGAGGTCAAATACCGGACCGGAGTTTAAGTGCCGGTCAGGGTTTTGGCAGCACCTGGCTGTTCTTAAATAGGCTGTCTTTAAACAGCTCAGTCTCTGTGTTGGGATCTGAGGTTTTGTGCCGGACTGGAAGGTTGAGACCCATGTGCAGGTGGAACAGGCCCCCTAAAGCCTGCTATGGACTATTGGAGGCAGAACTGCCAACAAGGTGACTTGTGCAATATGAATTTTCCATTTGTGTGTGAATTAACACCAAAGACCGCAAAGTGACGTGTTGTGAATAAACACTGAAGTTTGAGTTAAAAACGTATATTTTGCCCCTGTACTTCATCAGCTTACCCTATCTACCAGAGCAAAACCCCACAATTGGTGGAGGATACGGGCAAGCGCAGTGAGGCTGTCATGAAGGCCGAAATATTTTAGTTTTTTTCCGGGTATGGTTGTACAGTATGTCTTACATCAAACCAGCGAGATTACAACCCGTGTCCCATGACAAAATGGAAGCTGTCATGAAAGCCCTCATGGAGGCTAACCTGCAGCAGCGGGAGGCTAATAAGCAGCAGCAAGAAACACACTAGCTGCTGTTACAACATGTGATGGATTTACAGGCAGCAGGAGCATCCCAGAGCATCCCGATGCCTGAAAAGCGGTCCGTGCGGCGATTCCCAAGATGACCCCCTTGGATGACATCAAAACCTATTTGGCGGTGTTCAAAAAGGTGGCCATGAGGGAGAAGCTACCCTGAGATCAATGGGCTGAGGTCGTCGCTCCGTTCCTGGCATCCAGACCCCAGCAGGTGTATTTCGACTTAACGGATGATCAAATGTCCGACTACCTGATAGTAAAGGCTGAGATTCTGGCAAGACTGGGGGTGAATGTGTTGGTCCTGGCCTGGCGGGTGCATCAGTGTGAGTTTAACCCAGCTGAACCTGTGAGACCTCAGTATTATGATCTATTACACCTGTTGCAAAAGTGTCTGCAGCCTGACATGCTGAGTTCCACTGCTATACCGGACTGTCTGTTGGCTGATGTATTCTGGAGGGCTTTGCCATACCCTCTCCAGCACTGGATCCGTCTATAGACAACAACCACTTGTGCCAGGTGGAAGTAGGAAACACTCTGGCGGTTTGGCATTGCTGGACTCACAGTCTGGTGTCCCTGGTAAGGACTACACTGGTATGGCCCGCTGAGTATACTGGCCAGAAAGTCGAGGGTAATGTGTATTCATGGAGACTTAAAAGACTATCCCACCGCTATGGTGTCTCTATCCACGGTTCCTGGCAGGTGGACCCACGAGGTGGTCGTCGCCACAATCTACACTATGAACTAATAATAGGGAGAAACTTCCCGGCATTGTGGCCTGCTACGAGAATTTCCGATACCCATAAGACAGGCGTAACCCTAGCAGAGTGGCCCTGCTCAGGGGGAAGACCAGAACCCTGGGAACCTGAGACCAAAGGGCCAGCGGTAGGGGGTGATCGCCACTTTGGTGGAAGAGGGTGAGACAACCCCACTAAGTGTGATAGAGGGAAATATGAGGGACTTGCCACTGGGTCCTGAATTGGCAGACCTCAATGTCTCTGGGGTCAATTTTGGTACTGCCCAACGTCGGGACCCAACCCTATTCCGAGCCTGAGAAAATGTGTTAATAGTAGATGGTGAACCACAACAACCCGGGTCAGAGTCAGTGTTTCCCAGTTTTGTGGTTCATCAGGATATGTTGTATCAGGTAAACCAATTACGGGGTGAGCCTATTGAACAGTTGTTGGTCCCCAAGGCTTATCGCAAACAAATAGATCTAGCCCACCAACACGTTCTCGGGGGTCTTCTGGGGCTGCTGAAAACTCAGGATCGTATTCTACAGCAGTTTTCCTGGCCCCCAGCCACACTTCTGTAGTCCCCTAGTACCACTCCCGATTATCGAGGTACTGTTTGACCGAATAGCTATGGATCTCATAGGCCCAGTGCCGAAGTCTGCCAGAGGGCATCAACACGTCTTAGTCATCCTAGACTACGCCACTAGGTACCCGGAGGCAGTGCAACTGCAACATACCTCGTCCAAACTTATAGCTAAGAAGTAGGGATGAGCGAACTCGAACTGTATAGTTCGGGTTCGTACCGAATTTTGGGGTGTCCGTGACACGGACCCGAACCCGGACATTTTCGTAAAAGTCCGGGTTCGGGTTCGGTGTTCGTCGCTTTCTTGGCGCTTTTGTGACGCTTTCTTGGCGCTTTTTGAAAGGCTGCAAAGCAGCCAATCAACAAGCGTCATACTACTTGCCCCAAGAGGCCATCACAGCCATGCCTACTATTGGCATGGCTGTGATTGGCCAGAGCACCATGTGACCCAGCCTCTATTTAAGCTGGAGTCACATAGCGCCGCCCGTCACTCTGCTCTGATTAGCGTAGGGAGAGGTTGCGGCTGCGACAGTAGGGCGAGATTAGGCAGATTAACTCCTCCAAAGGACTTGATTAACTGATCGATCTGCAGCTGTGGATCATTGAGCTGCTGATCCTCAATTGCTCACTGTTTTTAGGCTGCACAGACCGTTTGTCAGTCTCATTTTTCTGGGGTGATCGGCGGCCATTTTGTGTCTTGTGGTGCGCCAGCACAAGCTGCGACCAAGTGCATTTAACCCTCAATGGTGTGGTTGTTTTTTGGCTAAAGCCTACATCAGGGTGAAGCTGTCACACCAAGTGCATTTAACCAGCAATAGTCTGTTCATTTTTTGGCCATATACAAAATCAGGGGCAAGCTGCGCCTGTCACCAAGTGCATTTAACCCTCAATGGTGTGGTTGTTTTTTGGCTAAAGCCTACATCAGGGTGAAGCTGTCACACCAAGTGCATTTAACCAGCAATAGTCTGTTCATTTTTTGGCCATATACAAAATCAGGGGCAAGCTGCGCCTGTCACCAAGTGCATTTAACCCTCAATGGTGTGGTTGTTTTTTGGCTAAAGCCTACATCAGGGTGAAGCTGTCACACCAAGTGCATTTAACCAGCAATAGTCTGTTCATTTTTTGGCCATATACAAAATCAGGGGCAAGCTGCGCCTGTCACCAAGTGCATTTAACCCTCAATGGTGTGGTTGTTTTTTGGCTAAAGCCTACATCAGGGTGAAGCTGTCACACCAAGTGCATTTAACCAGCAATAGTCTGTTTATTTTTTGGCCATATCCCAGTCTAATTCTGTCACTAAATCCATACCGGTCACCCAGCGCCTAAATACTAGGCCTCAAATTTATATCCAGCTAAATCTGTCCCTAGTGCTGTAGCTGGGCGAGTTATTTAGTGTCCGTTCAAGCACATTTCTTGTTCTGGGTTGAAATACAATTCCCAATTTAGCAATTTCATAATTTAGTGGTTCCTGCTATATCAGAGCTATTTGAAATCTATCCCAAAAAGGGTATATAATATTGAAGGTGCACATTGGGTCATTCAGAATAACTTCACACACACCCGCTACTGTGTATTTCCAAGTCTAATTCTGTCACTAAACCCATACCTGTCACCCAGCGCCTAAATACTAGGCCTCAAATTTAAATCCCTCTAAATCTCTCGTTACCGCTGTACTGTTGTTGCTGGGCAAGATATTTAGTGTCCGTCAAAGCACATTTTTTGTTCTGGGTTGAAGTACAATTCCCAATTTAGCAATTTCATAATTTAGTGGTTCCTGCTATATCAGAGCTATTTGGAATCTATCCCTAAAAGGGTATATAATATTGAAGGTGCACATTGGGTCATTCAGAATAACTTCACACACACCCGCTACTGTGTATTTCCAAGTCTAATTCTGTCACTAAACCCATACCTGTCACCCAGCGCCTAAATACTAGGCCTCAAATTTAAATCCCTCTAAATCTCTCGTTACCGCTGTACTGTTGTTGCTGGGCAAGATATTTAGTGTCCGTCAAAGCACATTTTTTGTTCTGGGTTGAAGTACAATTCCCAATTTAGCAATTTCATAATTTAGTGGTTCCTGCTATATCAGAGCTATTTGGAATCTATCCCTAAAAGGGTATATAATATTGAAGGTGCACATTGGGTCATTCAGAATAACTTCACACACACCCGCTACTGTGTATTTCCAAGTCTAATTCTGTCACTAAACCCATACCTGTCACCCAGCGCCTAAATACTAGGCCTCAAATTTAAATCCCTCTAAATCTCTCGTTACCGCTGTACTGTTGTTGCTGGGCAAGATATTTAGTGTCCGTCAAAGCACATTTTTTGTTCTGGGTTGAAGTACAATTCCCAATTTAGCAATTTCATAATTTAGTGGTTTCTGCTATATCAGAGCTATTTGAAATCTATCCCTAAAAGGGTATATAATATTGAAGGTGCACATAGGGTCATTCAGAATAACTTCACACACACGCTTCTGTGCATTTCCAAGTCTAATTCTGTCACTAAATCCATACCGGTGACCCAGCGCCTAAATACTAGGCCTCAAATTTAAATCCCTCTAAATCTCTCGTTACCCACCGCTGTACTGTTGTTGCTGGGCAAGATATTTAGTGTCCGTCAAAGCACATTTTTTGTTCTGGGTTGAAGTACAATTCCCAATTTAGCAATTTCATAATTTAGTGGTTTCTGCTATATCAGAGCTATTTGAAATCTATCCCTAAAAGGGTATATAATATTGAAGGTGCACATAGGGTCATTCAGAATAACTTCACACACACGCTTCTGTGCATTTCCAAGTCTAATTCTGTCACTAAATCCATACCGGTGACCCAGCGCCTAAATACTAGGCCTCAAATTTAAATCCCTCTAAATCTCTCGTTACCCACCGCTGTACTGTTGTTGCTGGGCAAGATATTTAGTGTCCGTCAAAGCACATTTTTTGTTCTGGGTTGAAGTACAATTCCCAATTTAGCAATTTCATAATTTAGTGGTTTCTGCTATATCAGAGCTATTTGAAATCTATCCCTAAAAGGGTATATAATATTGAAGGTGCACATAGGGTCATTCAGAATAACTTCACACACACGCTTCTGTGCATTTCCAAGTCTAATTCTGTCACTAAATCCATACCGGTGACCCAGCGCCTAAATACTAGGCCTCAAATTTAAATCCCTCTAAATCTCTCGTTACCCACCGCTGTACTGTTGTTGCTGGGCAAGATATTTAGTGTCCGTCAAAGCACATTTTTTGTTCTGGGTTGAAGTACAATTCCCAATTTAGCAATTTCATAATTTAGTGGTTTCTGCTATATCAGAGCTATTTGAAATCTATCCCTAAAAGGGTATATAATATTGAAGGTGCACATAGGGTCATTCAGAATAACTTCACACACACGCTTCTGTGCATTTCCAAGTCTAATTCTGTCACTAAATCCATACCGGTGACCCAGCGCCTAAATACTAGGCCTCAAATTTAAATCCCTCTAAATCTCTCGTTACCGCTGTCCTGTTGTAGCTGGGAAAGTTATTTAGTGTCCGTCAAAGCACATTTTTTGTTCTGGGTTGAAGTACAATTCCCAATTTAGCAATTTCATAATTTAGTGGTTCCTGCTATATCAGAGCTATTTGAAATCTATCCCAAAAAGGGTATATAATATTGAAGGTGCACATTGGGTCATTCAGAATAACTTCACACACACCCGCTACTGTGTATTTCCAAGTCTAATTCTGTCACTAAACCCATACCTGTCACCCAGCGCCTAAATACTAGGCCTCAAATTTAAATCCCTCTAAATCTCTCGTTACCGCTGTCCTGTTGTAGCTGGGAAAGTTATTTAGTGCCCGTCAAAGCACATTTTTTGTTCTGGGTTGAAGTACAATTCCCAATTTAGCAATTTCATAATTTAGTGGTTCCTGCTATATCAGAGCTATTTGAAATCTATCCCAAAAAGGGTATATAATATTCAAGGTGCACATTGGGTCATTCAGAATAACTTCACACACACGCTTCTGTGCATTTCCAAGTCTAATTCTGTCACTAAATCCATACCGGTCACCCAGCGCCTAAATACTAGGCCTCAAATTTATATCCCGCTGAATTTGAATACAATACATTGGGCCAAATAATATATTTGTTGTTGTGGTGAACCATAACAATGAGAAAAACATCTAGTAAGGGACGCGGACGTGGACATGGTCGTGGTGGTGTTAGTGGACCCTCTGGTGCTGGGAGAGGACGTGGCCGTTCTGCCACATCCACACGTCCTAGTGTACCAACTACCTCAGGTCCCAGTAGCCGCCAGAATTTACAGCGATATATGGTGGGGCCCAATGCCGTTCTAAGGATGGTAAGGCCTGAGCAGGTACAGGCATTAGTCAATTGGGTGGCCGACAGTGGATCCAGCACGTTCACATTATCTCCCACCCAGTCTTCTGCAGAAAGCGCACAGATGGCGCCTGAAAACCAACCCCATCAGTCTGTCACATCACCCCCATGCATACCAGGGAAACTGTCTCAGCCTCAAGTTATGCAGCAGTCTCTTATGCTGTTTGAAGACTCCGCTGGCAGGGTTTCCCAAGGGCATCCACCTAGCCCTTCCCCAGCGGTGAAAGACATAGAATGCACTGACGCACAACCACTTATGTTTCCTGATGATGAGGACATGGGAATACCACCTCAGCATGTCTCTGATGATGACGAAACACAGGTGCCAACTGCTGCGTCTTTCTGCAGTGTGCAGACTGAACAGGAGGTCAGGGATCAAGACTGGGTGGAAGACGATGCAGGGGACGATGAGGTCCTAGACCCCACATGGAATGAAGGTCGTGCCACTGACTTTCACAGTTCGGAGGAAGAGGCAGTGGTGAGACCGAGCCAACAGCGTAGCAAAAGAGGGAGCAGTGGGCAAAAGCAGAACACCCGCCGCCAAGAGACTCCGCCTGCTACTGACCGCCGCCATCTGGGACCGAGCACCCCAAAGGCAGCTTCAAGGAGTTCCCTGGCATGGCACTTCTTCAAACAATGTGCTGACGACAAGACCCGAGTGGTTTGCACGCTGTGCCATCAGAGCCTGAAGCGAGGCATTAACGTTCTGAACCTGAGCACAACCTGCATGACCAGGCACCTGCATGCAAAGCATGAACTGCAGTGGAGTAAACACCTTAAAACCAAGGAAGTCACTCAGGCTCCCCCTGCTACCTCTTCTGCTGCTGCCGCCTCGGCCTATTCTGCTGCTGCCGCCTCGGCCTCTTCCTCCGCCTCTGGAGGAACGTTGGCACCTGCCGCCCAGCAAACAGGGGATGTACCACCAACACCACCACCACCACCTCCGTCACCAAGCGTCTCAACCATGTCACACGCCAGCGTTCAGCTCTCCATCTCACAAACATTTGATAGAAAGCGTAAATTCCCACCTAGCCACCCTCGATCCCTGGCCCTGAATGCCAGCATTTCTAAACTACTGGCCTATGAAATGCTGTCATTTAGGCTGGTGGACACAGACAGCTTCAAACAGCTCATGTCGCTTGCTGTCCCACAGTATGTTGTTCCCAGCCGGCACTACTTCTCCAAGAGAGCCGTGCCTTCCCTGCACAACCAAGTATCCGATAAAATCAAGTGTGCACTGCGCAACGCCATCTGTAGCAAGGTCCACCTAACCACAGATACGTGGACCAGTAAGCACGGCCAGGGACGCTATATCTCCCTAACTGCACACTGGGTAAATGTAGTGGCAGCTGGGCCCCAGGCGGAGAGCTGTTTGGCGCACGTCCTGCCGCCGCCAAGGATCGCAGGGCAACATTCTTTGCCTCCTGTTGCCACCTCCTCCTTCTCGGCTTCCTCCTCCTCTTCTTCCACCTGCTCATCCAGTCAGCCACACACCTTCACCACCAACTTCAGCACAGCCCGGGGTAAACGTCAGCAGGCCATTCTGAAACTCATATGTTTGGGGGACAGGCCCCACACCGCACAGGAGTTGTGGCGGGGTATTGAACAACAGACCGACGAGTGGTTGCTGCCGGTGAGCCTCAAGCCCGGCCTGGTGGTGTGTGATAATGGGCGAAATCTCGTTGCAGCTCTGGGACTAGCCAATTTGACGCACATCCCTTGCTTGGCGCATGTGCTGAATTTGGTGGTGCAGAAGTTCATTCACAACTACCCCGACATGTCAGAGCTGCTGCATAAAGTGCGGGCCGTCTGTTCGCGCTTCCGGCGTTCACATCCTGCCGCTGCTCGCCTGTCTGCGCTACAGTGTAACTTCGGCCTTCCCGCTCACCGCCTCATATGCGACGTGCCCACCAGGTGGAACTCCACCTTGCACATGCTGGACAGACTGTGCGAGCAGCAGCAGGCCATAGTGGAGTTTCAGCTGCAGCACGCACGGGTCAGTCGCACTACAGAACAGCACCACTTCACCACCAATGACTGGGCCTCCATGCGAGACCTGTGTGCCCTGTTGCGCTGTTTCGAGTACTCCACCAACATGGCCAGTGGCGATGACACCGTTATCAGCGTTACAATACCACTTCTATGTCTCCTTGAGAAAACACTTAGGGCGATGATGGAACAGGAGGTGGCCCAGGAGGAGGAGGAGGAGGATGAGGAAGAGGGGTCATTTTTAGCACTTTCAGGCCAGTCTCTTCGAAGTGACTCAGAGGGAGGTTTTTTGCAACAGCAGAGGCCAGGTACAAATGTGGCCAGCCAGGGCCCACTACTGGAGGACGAGGAGGACGAGGATGAGGAGGAGGTGGAGGAGGATGAGGATGAAGCATGGTCACAGCGGGGTGGCACCCAACGCAGCTCGGGTCCATCACTGGTGCGTGGCTGGGGGGAAAGGCAGGACGATGACGATACGCCTCCCACAGAGGACAGCTTGTCCTTACCCCTGGGCAGCCTGGCACACATGAGCGACTACATGCTGCAGTGCCTGCGCAACGACAGCAGAGTTGCCCACATTTTAACCTGTGCGGACTACTGGGTTGCCACCCTGCTGGATCCACGCTACAAAGACAATGTGCCCACCTTACTTCCTGCACTGGAGCGTGATAGGAAGATGCGCGAGTACAAGCGCACATTGGTAGACGCGCTACTGAGAGCATTCCCAAATGTCACAGGGGAACAAGTGGAAGCCCAAGGCCAAGGCAGAGGAGGAGCAAGAGGTCGCCAAGGCAGCTGTGTCACGGCCAGCTCCTCTGAGGGCAGGGTTAGCATGGCAGAGATGTGGAAAACTTTTGTCAACACGCCACAGCTAACTGCACCACCACCTGATACGCAACGTGTTAGCAGGAGGCAACATTTCACTAACATGGTGGAACAGTACGTGTGCACACCCCTCCACGTACTGACTGATGGTTCGGCCCCATTCAACTTCTGGGTCTCTAAATTGTCCACGTGGCCAGAGCTAGCCTTTTATGCCTTGGAGGTGCTGGCCTGCCCGGCAGCCAGCGTTTTGTCTGAACGTGTATTCAGCACGGCAGGGGGCGTCATTACAGACAAACGCAGCCGCCTGTCTACAGCCAATGTGGACAAGCTGACGTTCATAAAAATGAACCAGGCATGGATCCCACAGGACCTGTCCGTCCCTTGTCCAGATTAGACATTAACTACCTCCCCATAACCATATATTATTGGACTCCAGGGCACTTCCTCATTCAATCCTATTTTTATTTTCATTTTACCATTATATTGCGATGCTACCCAAAGTTGAATGAACCTCTCCTCTGCCTGTGTGCTAGGCCTAAATATATGCCAATGGACTGTTGCAGTGGTGGCTGACATGAAGCCTGATTCTCTGCTATGACATGCAGACTAATTCTCTGCTGACATGAAGCCAGATTGTCTGTTACGGGACCTCTCTCCTCTGCCTGGGTGCTGGGCCTAAATTTATGACAATGGACTGTTGCAGTGGTGGCTGACGTGAAGCCTGATTCTCTGCTATGACATGCAGACTGATTCTCTGCTGACATGAAGCCAGATCCTCTGTTACGGGACCTCTCTCCTCTGCCTGGGTGCTGGGCCTAAATTTATGACAATGGACTGTTGCAGTGGTGGCTGACGTGAAGCCTGATTCTCTGCTATGACATGCAGACTGATTCTCTGCTGACATGAAGCCAGATCCTCTGTTACGGGACCTCTCTCCTCTGCCTGGGTGCTGGGCCTGAATATATGCCAATGGACTGTTGCAGTGGTGGGTGACGTGAAGCCTCATTCTCTGCTATGACATGCAGACTAATTCTCTGCTGACATGAAGCCAGATTGTCTGTTACGGGACCTCTCTCCTCTGCCTGTGTGTGTGCTGGGCCTAAATATATGCCAATGGACTGTTGCAGTGGTGGCTGACGTGAAGCCTCATTCTCTGCTATGACATGCAGACTGATTCTCTGCTGACATGAAGCCAGATCCTCTGTTACGGGACCTCTCTCCTCTGCCTGGGTGCTGGGCCTAAATTTATGACAATGGACTGTTGCAGTGGTGGCTGACGTGAAGCCTGATTCTCTGCTATGACATGCAGACTGATTCTCTGCTGTCATGAAGCCAGATTGTCTGTTACGGGACCTTTCTCCTCTACCTGGGTTCTGGGCCTAAATTTATGAAAATTGACTCTTACAGTGGTGGGTGACGTGAAGCCTGATTCTCTGCTATGATATGAAGACTGATTCTCTGCTGACATGAAGCCAGATTGTCTGTTACGGGACCTTTCTCCTCTGCCTGGGTTCTGGGCCTAAATTTATGAAAATTGACTCTTACAGTGGTGGGTGACGTGAAGCCTGATTCTCTGCTATGATATGAAGACTGATTCTCTGCTGACATGAAGCCAGATTGTCTGTTACGGGACCTTTCTCCTCTGCCTGGGTTCTGGGCCTAAATTTATGAAAATTGACTCTTACAGTGGTGGGTGACGTGAAGCCTGATTCTCTGCTATGATATGAAGACTGATTCTCTGCTGACATGAAGCCAGATTGTCTGTTACGGGACCTTTCTCCTCTGCCTGGGTTCTGGGCCTAAATTTATGAAAATTGACTCTTACAGTGGTGGGTGACGTGAAGCCTGATTCTCTGCTATGATATGAAGACTGATTCTCTGCTGACATGAAGCCAGATTCTCTGTTACGGGACCTCTCTCCTCTGCCTGGGTGCTGGGCCTAAATTTATGACAATGGACTGTTGCAGTGGTGGCTGACGTGAAGCCTGATTCTCTGCTATGACATGCAGACTGATTCTCTGCTGACATGAAGCCAGATTCTCTGTTACGGGACCTCTCTCCTCTGCCTGTGTGTGTGCTGGGCCTAAATATATGCCAATGGACTGTTGCAGTGGTGGCTGACGTGAAGCCTTATTCTCTGCTATGACATGCAGACTAATTCTCTGCTGACATGAAGACAGATTCTCTGTTACGGGACCTCTCTCCTCTGCCTGGGTGCCGGGGCCTAAATATCTGAGAATGGACTGTTCCAGTGGTGGGTGACGGGAAGCCAGATTCTCTGCTATGGAACCTCTCTCCAATTGATTTTGGTTAATTTTTATTTATTTAATTTTTATTTTAATTCATTTCCCTATCCACATTTGTTTGCAGGGGATTTACCTACATGTTGCTGCCTTTTGCAGCCCTCTAGCTCTTTCCTGGGCTGTTTTACAGCCTTTTTAGTGCCGAAAAGTTCGGGTCCCCATTGACTTCAATGGGGTTCGGGTTCGGGACGAAGTTCGGATCGGGTTCGGATCCCGAACCCGAACATTTCCGGGATGTTCGGCCGAACTTCTCGAACCCGAACATCCAGGTGTTCGCTCAACTCTACTAAGAAGTTAATGGAGATGTTTTCCTGCATAGGACTACCTAAAAAGGTTGTGACCGACCAGGGGACCCCTTTTACGTCCAAGGTGATGAGGGAACTCTGTAGGTTACTGCACATAAAACAACTACGGACGTCCATTTATTATCCGCAAAAGGACGGTCTGGTAGAAAGGTTTAACCAAACATTAAAAAATATGTTAAAAAGGGTATTGTCTACAGATGGGAAGGACTGGGACCTCCTTCTGCCCTATCTCATGTTCGCAGTGCGAGAGGAACCCCAGGCCTCTACTGGGTTCTTGCCCTTCGAACTGCTATATGGCAGACACCCTCGCGGTCTCTTGGACGTGGCCAAAAAGGCATGGGAACAACAACCCACTCAACATAAAAGTGTCATTGAGTACGTTACCCAGATGCAAGATCGGATAGAGACAGTGTTGCCTCTTGCTAGGGAGCATATGGAGGCAGCTCAGCGAGCCCAGAGTCGGGTCTATAATCAGCAGAGCTCGGGTCCGGCTCTTTAACCCGGGTGATCGGGTTTTGGTTCTGGTGCCGACAGTGGACAGTAAGTTCCTGACTAGGTGGCAGGGGCCCTACAAGGTACTCAAGAAAATTGGAGATTTAAACTACAAGGTACACCAGCCAGGGCGGCGAAAGCCAGAGCACGTTTGCCATGGGAATTTACTCAAACTGTGGAAATATAGGGAAACGTGTACTGAAGACAGCCTGCAGCAGGGTTTTCTAGGAGAAGAGGTTCCCTCTTCTCTGTCTGATGCAAGAGAAGTGGCTGCCACAGTAAAAATTGCTGACAATCTCTTCTCTAAACAGACTCAAGAGGCCAGGGAGTTTGTTAGTCGGAACACAGATGTGTTCTCGGACCTCCCTGGATGCACTTCCATAATCCAGCATGACATTGTCACTGAGACTCAGGCAAAAGTCTGGTTAAAACCATACTTGTCGAAGCTTGGCGACAAGACATCTCAGAGGAGGTGCAGCTAATGTTGCAGATAGATGTCATTGAGGAGTCAAAAAGTGAATGGGCCAGTCCTATAGTATTGACACCTAAGCCAGACGAGGCGTTGCAGTTTTGTAACGACTTTCGTAAACTTAAGGATATTTCTAAGTTTGACGTGTATTACATGCCTCGGGTGGATGAGTCACCAGACGGAACTTTCTCCCCAACAAATAATAGCAGAGAGACTCGA
This sequence comes from Bufo gargarizans, assembly GCF_014858855.1. Classification (NCBI taxonomy): domain Eukaryota; kingdom Metazoa; phylum Chordata; class Amphibia; order Anura; family Bufonidae; genus Bufo; species Bufo gargarizans. Next base: position 238,880,678 of record NC_058082.1, read on the forward strand.
GTGCCCACTTGGTGGCGAGGCACTCTCTCTCCACTATACTATACCTGGACTCAGCTGGGGTGAGCTTATGGCTGAGGAAGACAACGGGATGCTTCTCCACATTGACTTCCTGAGACAGTACAGCACTGAGGCCTACTTCAGAGGCATCAGTCAATACTATAAACTCCCTTTTGAAGTCAGGCATCCCCAAAACTGGGGACCCACACACTTCAAATGAGTTAGTCAACAGGTTAGGACAAGCACGGTACTTTTCTGTTTTGGACCTTACGAAATGGTACTGGCAGGTGCCCTTAACGGAGGCTGCCAAAGAAAACTGCCTTCATCACACCTGATGGGCTGTATCACTATAAGTTGTTACCCTTTGGTCTGCATGGCGCCTCCGCCACTTTTCTGTGACTTAGGGACATTGTGCTTCGTCCACATTGTTGGTATGCTTCTACTTACGTGGACGATATTGTCATCCAAAGTACCAACTAGGAAAGTCACCTACCCAGAGTGCAGGCTGTAGTGGACTCCCTTCGGAAGGCTGGACTAACCACTAACCTGAAAAAATGTGCAATTGGGTTAGTAGAGACTAAGTACCTTGGGTATGTCATTGGGTGTGGAGTCATCAAACCCAAGTAAACAAAATATAGGCCCCGACCTGTCAACACTAGGCAAGTAAAGTAATTCCTGGGAATAGTGGGCTATTACATGAGGTTTGTTCCCCACTTAGCTACGGTGGCTGCGCCATTGACAGGGCTCTTGAAGGGACACAAGTCAGTGATGGTTCGCTGGGATGATCGGGCGGAAGAGGCTTTCTCTGCTTTGAAGCTCACCCCAGCCGAGTCCGGGTATAGTATAGTGGAGAGAGAGTGCCTGGCTACCAAGTGGGCACTCAAGTCTCTCCGCTATTATTTGTTGGGGAGAAAGTTCCGTCTGGTGACTGACCACTCCCCTCTCAAATGGATGAGCCAAGGACAGAAATGCCCGGGTTACCCGATGATTTCTGTCCTCACAAAACTTTAAGTATTCAGTTGAACACAGGGCAGGCCGGTTACAGGGAAATGCAGATTCTCTGTCCCGGGTACACTGTCTGACATGTGTTCACCTCCTCAGGGTTGAACAAAGGTTGGAGGTATATGACACAGTGAGGGGTTTTGTCTGGGAAGGCAGTTATTTTCCTCCCAACATGTGAGGCTGGGCTGGTTTCCAGCCAGGTAAGGTCAAATACTGGACCAGAGTTTAAGTGCCGGTCTGGGTTTTGGCAGTACCTGGCTGTCCTTAAATAGGCAGCTGGGCTCAGCAGCTGAGTCTGTGTTGGGATCTGAGGTTTTGTGCCTGACTGGAGGGTTGAGACCCATGTGCAGGGGAACAGACCCCTAAAGCCTAATGTGGACTACTGGAGGCAGAACTGCCAACAAGGTGACTTGTGCAATATGAACTTTCCATTGTGTGTGAATTAACACCAAAGACTGCAAAGTGACCTGTTGTTCTGTTCAAAGTGACCTGTTGTTTTGTTCAAATTGAACCATTTGTGTGTGAATTAACAGCAAAGACTGCCAAGTGACGTGTTGTTTTGTGCAACTGCCGCAAGTGTGAATAAACACCGAAGTTTCAGTTAAGAACTTGTATTTTGCCTCTGTACTGCGTCCGCTTACCCTATCTACCAGAGCGAAACTCCACAGTAGACATATTAGGTATCGCCGCATCCGTATCGACTGGCTCTATAAAAATATCACATGACCTAACCCCTCAGTTGAACACTGTGAAAAAAAAACTGTGTTAAAAAAAATCTTTTTTTTGTCACCTTACATCACTAAAAGTGCAAGCTTTCAAAAAGGCATATGCCCCCCAAAATAGTGCCAATCAAACAGCCATCTCATCCCGCAAAAATGATACCATACCTATCACAATCCACCCCCAAAAAAAATAAAAAACTATGGCTGTCAGACTATGGAGACACTAAAACAAGATTTTTTTTGTTTTAAAAATATTTTTGTGTAAAACGTAAATAAATAAAAGAAAGTATTGCCATGTCCATAAGGACCTGCTCTATAAAAATATCACATGACCTAACCCCCCAGATGACTGAATACTGTAAAAAAAAGGTCAAAAAAGCAATTTTTTTGTTACCTTACATCACAAAAAGTGTAATATCAAGCGATCAAAAAGTCATGCGCACCCCAAAATAGTGCCAAACAGTTATCTCATCCTGAAAAAATAATACCCTACCTAAGACAATCGCCCAAAAATTTAAAAAAACTATGACTCTCAGAATATGGAGACACTAAAACATATTTTGTTTTAATTCAAAAATGCTGTTATTGTGTAAAACTTAAATAAATAAATAAAGTATACATATTAGGTATCACCATGTCTGTAAGAACCTGCTGTAAAAAAATATCACACGAACTAACCTCTCAGGTGAACATCGTAAAAAAAAAAAAAAAAGTTTAAAAAAAGCAATTTTTTGTCACCTTACATCACAAAAAAGTGTAATACAAAGTGAACAAAAAGTTATACGCACCCTAAAATAGTACCAATCAAACCGTCATCACATCAAAAATATGGCCTTCAGAATATGGAGACACTAAAAAATTATTTTTTTCAACAATGTTTTATTATGTAAAACTGAAACAACCTAAAAATGTAGTCATATTTTGTATTGTCGCGTCCGTAACAACCTGCTCTATAAAAATACCACATGATCTAACCTGTCAGATGAACCTTGTAAATAACAAAAAATAAATAAAAAATAAAAACTATGCCAAAACAGCTATTGTTTGGTACCTTGCCTCACAAAAAGTGTAATATAGATAAACCAAAAAATCATATTTATCCTAAAATACTACCAACAAAACTGCCACATTATCCCATAGTTTCCAAAATGGGGTAATATTTGGAAGTTTCTACTCTAGGGGTGCATCAGGGGGTCTTCAAATGTGACATGACAGCTTAAAATTATCCCAGTGAAATGTGCTTTTCAAAAACCATATGGCGTTTCTATCCTTCTGCTGTGTGCCCGTACAGCAGTTTACAACCACATATTGGGTGTTTCTGTAAACTACAAAATCAGGGCAATAAATATTGTGTTTTTTTTTGGCTTTTAACACTTGCTTTGTTAGTGGAAAAAAATTTATTAAAATGGAAAATCTGCCAAAAAAGTTCAATTATGAAATTTCATCTCCATTTTCCATTAATTCTTGTGGAACACCAAAAGGGTTAACAAAGTTTGTAAAAATCAGTTTTGAATACCTTATGGGGTGTAGTTTCTAAAATGGGGCCATTTATGGGTGGTTTCTATTATGTAGGCCTCACAAAGTGACTTTATAACTGAACTGATCCTTAAAAAGTGGATTTGGGAAATTTTCTGAAAAATTTTAAGATTTGCTTCTAAACTTCTAAGCCTCCGAACGTCCCCAAAAATAAAATAGCATTCACAAATTGATCCAAACATGAAGTAGACATATGAGAAATGTAAAGTGATAACTATTTTTATAAATATTATCTATTATAAAAGTTGAGAAATTTGGAAATTTGCTAATTTTTCCAAATGTTTGGTAAATTTAGTATTTTTTTATAAATAAAAATGGAATTTTACCACTGTCATGAAGTACAATATGTGACGAGAAAACAATCTCAGAATGGCCTGGATAAGCAAAAGAGTTTTAAAGTTATCACCACATAAAGTGACACATGTCAGATTTGCAAAAAATGGCCTGGTCCTTAAGGTGAAAAATGACAGGGTCCTTAAGGGGTTAAAGTGTGATTTAAGAGAAAGGTCATATAATTGCATTAAAACATAGGACTTCATGTTACTGTATTTTAAAGGGAATCTGACAGCTCAAACCCTTCCCCCTCAAATTATAGTAAGTGGTTTATAGTGCAAGTTACTGCACAGGGAATGCTGATGCTCATGCTACTTATTTGTATCTAAACACTTCCCCTTTCTGATAATTTTACCAGTAATTTAAGGCCTAATTAAAAGGAATCTTTAAGCTCCAAAAAGCCTCCCAAACTAGAGTAAGCAGTGTATAGTGTAAGTGACACTGAGTCCCGTTATGTCATTTTTATCTTCATACTCACTTGTATTCCGACGCAGTTCTCCCACAAACCATCAGTAATATACATTGAGAGGACTGTTATACTCACACAGATAATGAAGAGGTCTCAAAGAGGAGTCTTCTTAAGGCATTTTACTGTTGACTTGTCAGAGCACAGCATCAGAATGCAAGTGACTATGCAGAAAGCAATTACATAACTGGACTCGGCACCACTTACACTATACACTGCTTAATAGTTTGGGGGGGGGGGGGGGGGTTCAAGTTGACAGATTCTCTTTAATTAGGCCTTTAATTACTGGTAAAATTATCAGAAAGGTGTAGTGTTTAGATACAAGTAAGTAGCATGAGCTATCCACATTCGCTGTGCAGTAACTTGCACTATACTCCACTTACTCTAATTTTTTTTTTGGGGGGGGGGGGGGTTTGAGCTGACAGATTCCCTTTAAAATACAGTAACATGAAGTCCTATGGTTTAATGCAATTATATGACCTTTCTCTCAAATCACTCTTTAATTGTTTGGGTATAACAAGCAGCCAAATGTTACACTGATGAGCAAAAGGGTAACAATGTTTAGAACTTTTGGACAATCATCTTGGCTATCTCACACAAACTATTTACCATATGATTAGTTATGCAGATTCTTGTTATGTAACTGCATTGTTAGTGTTTTGCTCCTAGTGGTGGAACAATCTTTTTCTTATGTATGCTACAAATTACAACCTGTTCTCAGTAGCTCAGTGTGTAATTAGGTTGATTCCCAAGCAAAAGGTCACTGTTTCAAATCCAGGAGCAGACATGAAGATTTCCCAAAAGAAGAGACATAGCATCATCCAGCTCATCGATAGTGGTATCTTGGCCAAGAAAATGACCAAACTGCATCATGTGAGTGCCATGACAGTTGAAAGAATACAAAATACATCCATTCTAAAGCCAAGAGGTGGACGTCCAGAGCAAGTAGTCGAGTTAACAAGTTGTTTCATCACAAGATCTATTAGTTCTAGTGTGACAAGCATGGCAGTGAAGGTGGCTGGTATGCTTCATAATAATGAGATCACAGACATCCATGCAAGCACTGTGCGACGCCCATTGCACAAGTCTGGAATGGGGACCAAAAAAAGGTTAAGAAACATTGACTTCAATATAGTCATAAGAAGCGTTGGCTCAATTTTACAAAAAAGTACAAAGGGGACAGTAAAAGATTGGAAACAGGTGATTTGGAGCGATGAGATGAATGTCAATACACTGGGCTCTGATTGGTGCAAATGGGTCTGGAAGAAACAAGGAAAAAGGAGACTGAAGGATCAAGAAATTGAAGGAACTGTGGAGGAAGCCTGATGATATGGGGTTGTTTCCCAGACAAAGGTGTTGAATACTTGAACTTGGATTGATGGTGGTCTCAATGCTGAGCTATATGTGAGTATCCTACTAGACAAGTTACTTCATACACTCGAGTACTAGGGGTATGAAAAGCATGTCACAGTGTTCCAGCAGGACAACGACCCGAAGCAAATGTCGAGATTGGTGAGGTAATGGTTAAATTACAATGAATTAGAGGCTCTGTATTGGTGCCCGCAGTCCCCAGACCTCAACCCAATTGAAAACTTGTTAGTAGAGTTGAAGAAAAAGCTGTAATTGTACCCAAGTGAGTCGACCAGTATGGACTGGTATAGGTGTGCTATCGATAGGTGTGACATACAGAGGGGTGTCGTGGCGAAACCAACCTCGCCACTGGGTTTTGGAGAGGGCTGTTTAAAAGCCTCTTGCCTCAGGATTATGGCCCATAGTAACTTTAAAGGAGAAGACAGACCGGCCGCACAGCTTAAATCTGTCTGTAGAATTGTATTTTATGTTATTATGCGTTCGGTTAAATTGTATGTTATGTGAGGGCACCCAGATAGCTAATATTATTGTATTTGTGTATTCTGAGTGCCATTCACCTAATAATATGCACTCAGACTTGAGCTATCTGGGGATATGTTAAATGTCTGTGTTTGCTGTGGGGGTGTGCCATTGTGTGTTTAAATGGTGATGTCTGTCCTGTTGTCTCCACATGTGTATTGGTGATCTCCCTTTGTCCTGAGAGATAATTGGATTGCCTTCGGTTGTCTCTGGGACAGAGAGGAGAAAACCATGATGCATTGTGGGGATGTGTTGTATCTGTTCTGTATTTGCAAAACTGTAATAAAAACCAGGCTGGGTGTGCCAGCACATCAGACCACTGCTGACCCTCAAGACGGAACCTTGTCTCGTTATTGGGGGGATTCCCTGTATGCTGTTGGAGACTGATTGCCAGGAGTGTAAGCTGACTGTACGCTTTTCCTGTTCGTCTGCCGGCAGCTATTCGCGAGGTTCCAGTTTGGAGTGCTATTTTGTATCTAGTTCGGGAGGTTGGTGTTCTGCAGTAGCTGTGCCTGTCTCTCAGAAAGGGGCATATCGCCTAAACGGATTTTAACCCCTTGTCTGCTGAAACGGTCCGTTACAGGTGTGATATACTTATAATATACTTTCTAACATAGAAAGTATAATATAGTGCATTCGTATGGTGTAGAAGTTGTGTGAGGTTATGCTGAGATACCGCAGCTATATAGAGGGACAAACGCTATTCGAATAACTAATTGCAACTGGTGTGATATACCTGTTGCCCCCCAAAAAAACTGATTAAGGGGTGCGATATACCTGCTTCCAAAAAATACTGAATGAGGGGTGTGATACATCGGCTTCCACCAAATATAGATTGAGGCCTGCGATACACCGGCTTCCACCAAATATTGATTAAGTGATTTGATATACCAGCTTCCAGCAAATACTCATTATTGGGTTCTATATACCTGTTTGAACAAAATACTGATAGAGGGGATTGATATACCAGCTTCCACAAAATATTGATTGAGGCCTGTGATATACTGGATGAATTACTTTGTCACGAAGCGCAATTTTTTGGAAGTGGCAGGTGCAATGACAGGGAGCTGCGATAGCGCCGCCCCCATCATTGTACCCCTCAGATGCCGCATTCATACATGATTGCGGCATCTGAGTGTAAAAACAGTGTAAAATTAACAATAAAAAAAAACTAACTTACCGCCTACGTTTGCTTGCGACAGGCTAGCTGCCGCCATCTTGCTTGAAGATCTGGCACAAAATCTTGCAGTGCGCGAGACTACGTCATCATGCCGGCTGGTGCACAGGATTTCAGTTGAGATCTTCAATCAAGATGGCGGGAGGCGACGCATTACGAGCAAATGGAGGAGGCAAGTATAATTTTTTCGTTTTTTGCACTATTTCAGGTTAAATTGATTCGCTAACACGAAGCACGAGGAAATTTGGCTTTGGGGCGAATCAAATTTATCTGAAATTCTGTAAAACACAAAAAAGAATTGTGTCAAAATATTCTAACACCCATACCTTTTTGTTTCCTCTGATGGAGGTTTGTGATGTCTCATTTTGAGGAACATGCAACTTTTTTGATAATTTTTTATTCCACTTTTTGGGAAGACAAGGTGAATTTTGGTGTTGAGATTGTTTTATGCAATTCACTACTCGTGAAAAAGAACATTACATTTTAATATTTCAGACATTTTAGGATTTGATGATAATAATTTTTATTATTTTAAATTGTTTAATACGATAAATTTGATTTTTTTTAGTTGTTTTTGTAAAATATTTAACAAAAACTTGAATTGCCTTTTACTTTTGTTTTTAGTCCCTTTCGGAGATTTGAGCCTCCATTCATTTGATTACTAATGATATTCAAAGCAATATATCTGTACTGCTTTGAATAGAGATTTTGCTAGCATTCTATTACAACATTCCAGAAAAAGGATATAATAGAATCAGTAGCACGAGCATGGCAGGTCCCCACATGCCATAGCAACCAATCTGCACCCGAGACACAGGGATGCTAGTCAGAGGAGAGAGAGAGAGCGCTGTCCTAATAGCAACCATGGTGTCTTAGTGGTTAGAATTATCCCCATTCCTAGTGGCTGCTGGTGGGTGTTATTTGTATTAAATAGCTGACACCCATGAGCTATGAAGCAAGTACAGACCGTGAGCCTGCTCTATATACAACTGATTGTTTTTATAGGTTGTAGAAGGACATTATGTTTAGAAAAATTAGTATCTGATAGGATTACTGAAATCATGTCATGTAGCATATCATATCCCTTACATAAGTCAAAAGTTGCTTTGTTACTGGTTGTAGGCTAAAAGTCCAATTTCTAGACTTCTTAACGAGAACACAAAACTTTGCTTTCGGACAGGTTGCAAAAATTCTAAGTTTATTTAGTACCACTACTCTGACTTCACCAGTCATAACTTCTCTTGAATGAAGTGTGCCAGTTAGTCCTAATCTAACAATTTTATCAGCCCATAGATGACAATTGGTGAATTGATTTGCTAATTAGTTGCAGTGATTCCCAGGAAGTCACCATAAACAAGTCAAATCAATTCACCCAAAGTATCCTAATGGCAGGGGGGAATCACAAATCAATTTGCAAACCGTTAAAATGGAGATCAGGGAAATAAATGTGCACATTTGTAGTTCTATCAGGGATGTAATGTTACTTATTCTTGCAGCTCTTTAATCATGCAGCATAACACTCTTTATGGCATCATGGCAGGAAAGAACTGCAGACTGAAAAGGGCATCTCTCTCAGCTGAAAAGATATGGCTCCATAAACCTTGCTTCCAAGGTCTGACTGCTGCTACTCTGGGGCCTGCAAGATAATTTGGAACTGTGCTACTTCTATTAGTTCCACATACATCCCACTGCTTCCAATTAGTGCTCATTTTCTTTTGAAGCAAGCAGTCAGAAAGCCAGAACAGTGCAACCAGCTTCTAAGAATAAGAACAAACTCTCAAGGATGAAGGATATGAAATTCAATTTTCCAACCAGCTAACTGAAGAAAATGAGAATTATGGTTTGAATTATGGTTCAGAAACAATGAGATAGTAATTAAAATGATCAGATTGAACTTTACCATGGATTCAGTTCTTTTGGAATGCTGACTTTCTATGTTTCTATACTTACCAGGAAAGATTAAAGGACCTTAACATGTATAGCTTGGAAGAAAGACGAGAGGGGGGTTATGATAGAAACTTTTAAATACATAAAGGGAATCAACAAGGTAAAAGAGGAGAGAATATTTAAAAGAAGAAAAACTGCTACAAGAGGACACAGTTTTAAATTAGAGGGGCAAAGGTTTAAAAGTAATATCAGGAAGTATTACTTTACTGAGAGAGTAGTGGATGCATGGAATAGCCTTCCTGCAGAAGTGGTAGCTGCAAATACGGTGAAGGAGTTTAAGCATGCATGGGATAGGCATAAGGCCATCCTTCATATAAGATAGGGCCAAGGGCTATCCATAGTACTTAGTATATTGGGCAGACTAGATGGGCCACATGGTTCTTATCTGCCGACACATTCTATCATATAACATACAGATCATTTCTAGGACATTGTGATTTTCACTGGATGGCATGGTATTTATGGATTAACTTTAGGGTATGGCCACAAGTAGTAAGTCTTCTCTGAAATTTTTGCAGCTAAGAATCATCTCATGGATCGCATGGAATTTGATGAAGATTTTAGAATAGATAATCTGCAAATTTCTGCATTGCAAATAATGAAATCCACAAACATAAGTTGCCATGCTGTGGATTTGAAATTCACATAGTATATCAAGTAAAGTACATAAAAAAATAAATTGCATTTACTTTACCGTTACTGTAAGTGCTCCAGATTTTCCACACGCAATTCCCCTGTGGAAAATCTGCAGAATTTATGCTGTGTGGCCATGCCCTAAGATAAAATCAAAGTGAACTTAAGCAGGTCACAGCATTTTATTTCTTCTAAACGTATAACAATGATGCATCCACTGCTTTGTAGATTGCTTCATAACTGACCTATATACAGTCTATGGAAGTTTTCATATGATATTTTTGTTGTGCATGTCAACCGTTTGTGGGGAATTTATCATGATAGGAATATTTGGAGTCAGTTTTGCTTGAGTCTGCATTACCTTACCTTAAGCCACATATATCAAATTTCTCATGTTACTTGATAAATGTGTCTTATCCTTAGACCTAACACTTTTGTCTAGAAAAGCTACAGTTTTCCTCCTCCACCTTCCTACTGGAGTGAGATTGCTACTTTTTTGCAACTTTTTAAAAGTCTCAATGATAAAGCTGGAGTGAAACTCATTAACATAGCTAACTACATCCGCTTTTCCAGTCACATTACAAAACTGGGGTGAGTGGTGTAAAAATGTAAAAAGTTGCAGTGCAAAATGTCGCAAAAGCCCTATGTTGCAACTTTTTGAAGCCTGGATTCTAGAGCGAAGGCATGATAAATCAGGGCCTATGTGTTTTATTAAGAATAAGGGAATGATTTATTCTACTTTAATAGAGTTCAAACAGATTTTTGACAAACAATATAGGTACATGCAATTAATATATGCTTCCAGATAAAGTTTTTTTTTGGGTATATTATTATATAGCAAAATGACTGAGTTGAAAACATTAGAAATATTTTAGTTAATTTGGGGTAATGTGTTATTTTCTTTTTTTTTTTTTCCCCCCTCTCCCCCTCCCTAAGCTATGGGACACAATGACAGCAATAGTATATAATGAGTGACAGTGACATACATAGCTATGGGTAAATGCATGTTTGACAGCGTTAATATACCGCGTGTTTTAATCACACCACGCCAGCACATGTGTTATGTTATTCCATAGCTTTTAAAATTGTCCCTTATCAGGGGCAGATGATGTTTAAACACACACAGTGTTACGGGATAAAAATGTTTTTTTTTTTAAAGTGGCTTGTTGAGGAACGAAGCATCTAAAAATTATGCCTTTACAAGGTCAAAGTACCTGCCTATATGACATGCACAGGTGTTGATTGTCAGAAGAAAAAGTATCGGCGAACAAGCCTAAACAAAATTATCCTTTTTAATCGGGAGCAGCAGCAATGCAGTGTGGATGTGGAAAGGTTATGATATTGATATAGTGGCATGTGGCCGCAATACCAGCAGCAGCATAGAATGTAACATACAAGGTTGTTTATGGGTAGTAGTAGTAATAATAGCTTTGCGTTAATGGTAGCGGCAGTAGGGGATTAGCAGTGAGGAGCAGCAGCAGTTGAGGCAGTGGCAGCTGCAGTTGTAGCCATATAGTACATGTTGGCAGAAAGGCAGCAGCATGATAGAGGCAGCAGCAGCCTAACAGAAGATGGTTGGCAGGCCGCGGCAGTGGCAAGATGGCGGCATTGGCATGATGGAGGGAAGCAGCTGTACAGAACGTGATGGTAGGTATGTTGCAGCAGTGGCATGATGGAGGTGGGAACAACAGCCATACAGAATGTGAATGTAGGCAGGTCACAGCAGTGGCATGATGAAGGCAGCAGCAGTAGCCATACAGAACATGATGGTAGGCAGGTTGCAGCAATGGCATGATGAAGGCGGCAGCAGCAGCCGTACAGAATGCGATAGTGGGCAGGCAACAGCAGTGGCTTCATGGTGGCGGTGGCATGATGGAAGGCCAGAATCTATTCATTCAAGAAAGGCCAGATCTATTCATCAGCCTCATCCGGAGGAGTATGAAATTCCTCTCGAATCCAGGCTTACTTCATTTTGACAAAAGTGATGTTTTGAACACTAGCAAAGGACAACTTGGTCCATTTGTGTGTCCTCTGTGGCACTGAAAACCCTCTCCAAGATGACATTAGAGGATGAGAAAGAAAAAGGAAAGGGAGCATGCTCTGCCAGTTCAGGCCACTGTTCTAGTCTGCCTGCCTAGAAATCCTTGCAATCAGGGAACAGGGTATGCACCAGAGACTGACCAGAGTTTAGGTGGGGGCTGAATCTGGGTGTTGAGGCAGGAGCTGTCGGCTTGCTGACTGGCCTCAGCTTGGCGCTGCACATGGAAAAACTGCTCCATCATGTTGAGGAGACTGAAATAGCTGTTGCTGCTAGTACTGCTGTTGCGGTTTCTGCTGCTCATGGCTGCAGGAGGGGGTTGAGTCTGCAGGGGGCAGAGAGCGGCCTCCCTTTCAGACATGCTGGCAGCAGACGTCTGCTTTCTGTAAGCTGCGGCAAGCTGCGTACAAAGTGCTTCCTGGTAATAGCATAATTTGTCCTCCCTTTTGCTGTGAAGATACGAGATGTGCAGCACCTGAAACTACGGATACTGGAAGCCTGTGCTAGCATTTCTCCTGTGGTGTTGCTATCAGTGTGTGAAGAGTGGGAGAAGATGGTTGCATTGACAATCCAACACAATGGGTAGCACATTGAACACATTTTATAAGTGGTCATAAACTTGTAAATAACTCATGAAAGAATAAAGTTACGTTAAAACCAAGCACACCATTGTTTTTCTTGTGAAATTACCAATAAGTTTGATGTGTCACATGACCCTATTCCTATTGCAAAAAACAAAAGTTGGATTCAAAATGGCTGACTTCAAAATGGCCGCCATGGTCACCACCCATCTTGAAAAGTTTCCCCCCTCACATATACTAATGTGCCACAAACAGGAAGTTAATATCACCAACCATTCCCATTTTATTAAGGTGTATCCATATAAATGGCCCACCCTGTAGAATAAACTGAAACGGACGATTAAGCTACGACGCTCAAATTCACGTTAACACTCACAGGTAAATTGCTTCCCTTGACTGTGTATTGTTGTTGTAATCATGTACACATGCATGTTTAATTAAATTGAACAAAAATGAAATTCACAAAAATGACCGATTGAGGCTTGACACTCAATTTCACATTAACACTCACAAGTAGATTGCTGCACTACCTTATGTTTTGCTGTAGTAATCATGCAAATAAGCTGATTTAATTAAATTGAACAATTCCAAACAATTAAATTCAAACTGTGTGGAAATGGAATTCTGAGGCTTGATGCTCAATTTCACGTTAACACTCACAGGTAGATTGCTGCCCTACCCTGTGTTTCGCTGTAGTAATCATGCATATATGCTGGCTTAATTAAATTGAACAAGCCCCCCCCCAAAAAAAATGTTTTAAAAAAATTATATATATATATATATATATATATATATACATACAGTCATGGCCAAGAGTTTTGAGAATTACATAAATATTGGAAATTGGAAAAGTCCATGGCCTGGAAACTCCCCAGATCTTAATCCCATTGAGAACTTGTGGTCAATCCTCAAGAGGCGGGTGGACAAGCAAAAACCCACTAATTCTGACAAACTCCAAGAAGTGATTATGAAAGAATGGGTTGCTATCAGTCAGGAATTGGCCCAGAAGTTGATTGAGAGCATGCCCAGTCGAATTGCAGAGGTCCTGAAAAAGAAGGGTCAAAACTGCAAATACTGACACTTTGCATAAATGTCATGTAATTGTCGATAAAAGCCTTTGAAACGTATGAAGTGCATGTAATTATATTTCACTACATCACAGAAACAACTGAAACAAAGATCTAAAAGCAGTTTAGCAGCAAACTTTGTGAAAACTTATATTTGTGTCATTCTCAAATCTTTTGGCC